>NC_081837.1:42301529-42604560 GCF_030867095.1 Alligator mississippiensis | reverse complement strand
CCTAAATGGGGCCATCTGAAGAGCAAAGCCAGGACAATTATGTTCCACTAGAATTAGAAAGAAAGTTTTAACAATAATTTTGTGAGTCATAGCTACCACTAGAATAGCAGCAGCCACTGCTCCTGCCCACCATCCATGGTGCTTTGGCAAATATTGTTAATATGGCAGGATTAGGTCTTGTGACCTGGAAGTTTGACACAAAACAAGCTCCACTGAATAAATGGGTGTATGCAAGGGGGTGTTTCTGCTGCTACAACTCTAGAGTCATTTATCTGTAGCATCGCTTACCTTCACTAAAAGCTTTTCAAAATTTATGCAGAGGAACTTTTTTCTTGCAGACTCTTACTTCAACCTACTCTTACACCCTCTCCACACATACTCCTTTCAACCCAGCTCAAATTTACACAAACTATAGGCCAATGTCCTAACAGTACCGGTTAGGCCGAATTAGGATTACCAAACAGTCTGAGCTTCAGTATAGTAGTTTAGTAGTTCAATGTTATCACTTCAGGGTAGATCAACTGATTTGAATTTACAAATTATCCTTCAAGCAGATTAGAAAGCAAACGATAAACCTCCTCCATCAGTCCATGCTGTGTTAGCACGCGCTAGATGCATCTACCTTGCCATTTTTCTCAAGAGATCATGATTAATAGCACCAGCCCAGCTCACTTTTGAACTTTTTGAGTTTGCAGCCAATATTTTATATATTAAATTTATCTGCCACCCACCCAAAAAAAGGGCTTAGGGTGGCTTACAATGAAAGACAGTATAACCAAACCAAACAGCTCTTTTTTTTTTTTTTTTTTCACAAAAAGTGGGGGGGGGAAGCTGAGCTAACTGTAATTTGCAATTAAAAAGTAACGAAGACAATAATAACCTTATGATCTAATGAGATCAGGATTTCTTCTTATACAAGTTTCAAAAAGGCCCTTTGAGGGTTCCCAGGAGCTTACGAACAGGCCAACGTGCAGGCATCCTAACTAGCTGGTTAGAGTAAGCATGATCGACTAATGCAATGTCCATGTCATTATTCTCTTGTTCACTTTCTGCTTTCAAAATCATTTGCCAAATATTCGAGTGAGGAGGCCCTAAATGCAAGTGATGCAATTTTCAGAAGGACTGCCAAACCCTCAACTCTCACTGAAGTCAATGGCACTGCTCAGCACCTTTAAAGACACCATAACTCTGCTTCAGCGCCCAAATATCAATGGGACCATATGTGCCCAGTTGGGCTTTCAAATTTTGAACCTATCAGTTATATCAAGAATACCACACAATTTCAGAACCTACTTTTTTGAAAAAGAACAGAACATCTGTCGGTCAGGGGACAAATAAAAGGCAAAACACTTGTCACTAATAAAATGCACTTCTCTTTATTGGAAGTCATTACTGGACTTTACATCAGACAGAACATTTAATAAGCCTGTACCTTTTGCATATGCGTTTCAAAAACAATACGGTAAAAGGCACTGAAGGGAGAATCAAGCTATCCAGTGATGATACAGGCATTTACAATATACTTCTCACTAAGGTATCCAGAGACGCAATCAAAGCAAAACTCCTGGAAATTAAACTATTTTGACAAGGCCTCGACCCTGCAAAGAATCTGGACAGACTCCCTGTGGACGTCTCTGCAGGGCCAGGGCCTCAGTATGGAGAAGCAAAAATAAGACAAATTAGGTCTTTGGAAATTCACTTTAAGAATAGCCCAAAGCCACGCACAATTTTGCACACAGCATATTTTAAATAGCATTAAATCATACTGCACAATCATGAAGTGAGTGCTAAGACACTACATACATCCGTATCAAAAGCACAACCAGCATTTACATTGATAAACAAGGCTTCGACCACCTGAGTCGAAATGACCACCTTCTATACCAAAAAAAGGTCAGTACCTGGCTGAACTGTCTACGTAGACTGCCATAATTTATATACAACATTGGTAATGCAAATTAAACATTTCACGTCACAGATACTAGCCAGATACTTTCAAGCCCATGTCTACCCACAACTTGTCTGTGAGGCTGTGGGACCTCACATTGAACTATACATCAAGGACCAATTTCCAATGCAAGAAAGCCCAATCCAATAATTGTTTGACCTCTGTCAGCTGAGTAACTTTGGCTGATCTTTTATTTAATTTTTTTTTAAACATGAAATGAGTGTTTCTCTGCACAGCTGTTCAGCATTTCCCCATTAAGATACATACCGATTAACAACACTGTAAGTCTACCCCGGAGGCACGGCAGTCTGCGTACAAAAACGCAGTAGGTGCACGCGACAGAATTTTGGAAGTTAGTTAGAACATCGGATTATTTCATAGTCCCTCCAGTCTAATAATCCTGGTTTATGGTACAGTTACTAGCATCTGTGTACCAGCATACCACTTTAGTGCTTTTTATCGGTTTACCATAAACTAAAACCTGAACAAGGATATTCCCGACAGGGAATTCAATCTGGTTCTTGGCAGCCTACAAGAAAACTCCCGCAATAGAGGAGTGAGAATGGTAAAACAACTCCAAAGTCAATCAACAATATATTCAAAAGGAAAATAAATAATTTAGTTTTCAAGCAAATATACATAACCATTGGCAAACTTAAGAAAGCAAGCGTGCAAAAACATTCATCTAGACAAATAAGTGCTGCTTTCTTCAGAAAGAATAATTAACAGAATTCAAGTGCTTTAAAAGAGCAACATCTAAATGTCAAAATCTTTGTAGTGACACAGGAGCCATATTAAGGCCCTACCAAGTCATCTTTCCTTCAACACTCTCTTCTGTAAGGAGAGCAAGACTGCAAGAGAGAAAAGGCAGCAGCTGTCTAGCACTAACACAAACTTCCTCGCTGACTAGAGAAAGCTACAGACAAAATTACTACCAGAGAAAGACAACAGATGGAGCTGAAAGGGATGACATAGGTTTTTGCCTTCCTTAAAATTCATCAACCAAAACAGGTAACAATAATGAAGAGTAAAGATTCTGCCATGACATCTTCAACTCTGGTGAAAGCAGGGACTAACAATTGTCAGACAAATTCAGGGCAAGCGCAGTCCTTTTTCCATCTCTGAAAGGCTCATTTAACTTCACCCCCCCCCAAAATGATCAATCATGCTTTACAAGCAGTGTATTCCGCGGTGGCTGGGGGGCAGGCAGTTTCCCTATGAACAAAAATAAGTACAGTTAAGAGTCAAAAATCTATTTTTCACAAAATCTTGTCCGTTTCAATATGTACATGAATGACTTGGAAAAAAAGTGCCCTAATTTTGCTATTACAAAAAGGAAGTAGTGCAAAATGAGTTACGTTCCTGTTATTTCAGATATAATAAACATTTAAACCGTAGCTCTTTCTGAAGTGCACCAGCAGTAAATAGGTTCATGCTATTCTGTTTAATAGTTTGGTAACTGATTAATTAGCAAGCACTTGAATACTAGAAGCACATTAGGCAGCGTGGATTCATTCAGTTATTGAATAAACTGTGTCATAATAGTATTAGAGATTGCAAAACGGCATAAAATAAACTCTGCTCTCAACTCTGATCAGCTAAAAACCTTAAATGAGCCACTTCCTCACTTTGAAAGATTGTTACAGGCACATGAACGCCGCACAGATGAAGAATCACAATTTGTGATAACGGAACTGAGAAAATTTCCTTTTTCGCTGTGTAGTCAGGCGTGGTTCAGGTTAGCACCTGAGGACTGACATTTTAGGGGTTCCCCCAACTGACTAGCAATCGTTTTCATGCGTTCCAAAGAGTACAGCAGACTGTTGTTCAAGAAACAACATTTGACTTGCACTTCTTAATTATGTTGCCAGAAAAAAGCCGTGAGAACCGAAAGATAGAAAAAGTGTCTCTTTTTTTCCCCCCCGAAACGGTCAAGTATGTGTTACTGCTCTAAACCACTGACTAGGAGGCATTCTTGGAGCTGCATGCTGAGAATTACAAGTTATAATTAAGAAGAAGTTAGCAATGTAGCTGTCACATCTAAGACAGTGGACTGGAGAAATGGATTCTTACTCACACACGTGACAAGGGCCAGTAACCCCTTCGGCAGCAGCAAAACTCATCTCTAGACTCAATTAGAAACATCCTACTAAGTAGCTGTGAACCTTTCCAAGTGGTACACTGACTTGAAAGGGAAAGCTTTTAAGCCCCAGGCTGAACAAAACTGCAAAATGCATAAAAGACAGAAAACCACCTGCGTAAGACTTAAGCTTTACCCAAGTATATATTACCACCGCCCGCCCCTCAGAAAAAAGCAGAATCAGATGTTTTCCAATATACCCTTTGGGAAAAGCCAGGAGGGAAAATAATGAAGCAAATCATAAAAGACTCGCAAATGTTGTGGTTTTGAAAGAAGCCAGACTGATAGGACTGTGCACTGAACACCTTTCACAGCAGAATCAGTACAGCATATTAACACTATACCCCTCAGGACTGAGCCGAAGCCAATGCAGAGACAAAAGGGTAGCTCGCTCTCCAGTATAATTTGACTATTTGCATGCAAGAATAGCAGTGATTTTCACACAAATCCAGCTTAAATGCACTTAACACTTTGCATTGCAGTAAACCCGTATAAATTAGCTAACAGTGGGGTAACGATCAGAAGCCAGCAACGAAGGACTGAATACGTTCTGAAACTTTACATAGACAGCAGGTACAAAACTAGAACTCTTCTGATGTGTTTGGGTGTTTAAAAACAGAAGCTGGTAAAGCTCAATATACTGGAGCACTCGTTCATACCAAAGCAAAGACAGTAAGAGGTGATCACGGTTTACTCACCTTTTCCGTGAATGCAATTTCTTATAGACGCAATATCCTGCTACTGACGCCGCGATGGCACCTTGAAGAAAAACCAAGACAGTCCGATGTCAGGCTCGCCACTAACTTACAGAACAGACCATTTCCAGACTGTAGCCCTTTGGGAGGGACCCTTGAGACTTTCCTGAGAAGGCCTGTACCTGTTTAATCACAGACTCACGCAGCTCTTCCTCACAGCTGAATGTCTACTAAAACCTGCTTTAACAAATCTTTTCCTTGCTCAGAAGTGTCTCCATGACACTAAAATCATGCACCCTGTGGTCTGAGGATGTTGGGTAAACTGAGCAAGGAAGAGATGTCAGTCCATGAGATCATCTTTTATTTCAGAACCCACATCATTCTAGTTGTTTGTAGAATGCAGCAACACACTGTGGAAAAGTGAAAACCTGCCTTGGAATTTAAGTTCTCTCACCTATTGATTCCCCCTCCTTCCCCTGCAAAAAGCAGACACCATATCGAGACTGCTACGTTGCTAAGCAAAACCAAGCGGTTTTCTTTTCTTTTTCAGGAATGCACGCGCACTTTCCCGATACACATGCATTTGAAAGGCATTTCAACTGGCAAAATTGCCAGTTCACCCTTACAATCACACACAATCAAGTGAAAAGTAGCTATTCTCCATAAACAGGTAAGAAGAAAAACAGGCTTTGGTGCATCTCCTATTCAGTTTAAATAAAATTACTTACCAAAAACAATACAGAGGGTGACGATTACACCTAAAATAAAAAAAGGCAAGTGAATTAATCATCATAAAAATGGCATGCATACCAATTAATTACACAGGCTAGGGGAAACATATATTTATTTTGACTTTATAACCTACAAACTAAATGCTTTTTGTGGATTTAAGAGAAAATCATTTAAGACACGTGAAAATCCTTTAAAAAAATGCCTTAGGAAACTTGCATGAATGATTTTTCAGAACTGGGAATGCATCCTCCCACCCCACCCAATCTCTGACCCACAGACAGTATTACAGGACCACACAAAAGGGAGTCATTTGTGTTTGTGTGCGTTGACAGTTGCTTGTTTTTACTTACCTGTACTTAACCCCTCCTTTAAGTGACACGATGGAATTCCCGGCTTCCACTGATTTCCACCAACATACTGAATCTTAGCTTCCCCATGTAGCGTGTAGCCTGCATCACATTCAATTGTAATGCTATCTCCAACAGCATATGGCGGCTTTGGTCCATCAATTATTCTTCCATGAGCAATGACCAGGACAGTTGCAGTAGGAGTTGAGGCTGAGCTAACTGAGACAGTGGCTGGAAGTGGAAACAGAAAGAGACGCTTCTTTTTCAGCCTAACACAGAAAGAAAACACAAGTAATCTTCCCTGAACTTACACTTGCAAGCTTGTACAAAACAACCCCAGAAACGGACAACTATGCATGCCATGGGCAACCTCCCAAAACAGGTAGGGCATCAACTGACACTAAATGCCAAACTATTATCATCTCCATTTACTTAGTGACTTTGCAATGGCATTTGTCCACTGAGAGGATCACTGGCCTTTAACTTATACTTCAAGGTACTTTATAGGCACTTTTATAAATACACCAGGAGTACTCTCTCAACACTATTTTGATATTTGATAAACAGTTATATTTTCATTGACATTGTGCAGGTTTAACATGCCTATGTCGCCTTACAGTACACAACCTGCAAAATTCCATCTCCAAACCCAAAAGGGTTGACACAGAAAGGCACTTTTCAACTGGCCAAAAATATATCCTCCCCAAAAAAGTACAGTTCACATCAGTGTCACAGTTCAGCTCTAACAGTCATATAGATTCGCCAGTCAACCATTTCATTCCTCAGGTCATCTAGTTGCTGGTTTCAGTGACACAAGGGATCGATTTTGTGATTCAAACAATCTGTGCAGGATTCACTGCACCACCGATGAGAAATTCAATTTCTGTTCATACTTACTTTGACAAACTGGCAATTCAGGATGCCAGGTATTATCCTCTTGGCATTCAATCGCATCGCTTCCAATCATGACGTAGCCAGGAAGGCATTTCATAATAACTCTGCTTCTATAAATATAGTTAGGTGAATATGCAGTTTCTCTTCTCCCATTTGGAACTGCTGGCTCTGCACACTTGACCACTGAAAGAAAGTATTAAAGAACAGGAAGCTCTGAAACATTTGTAGACAGCACCTTTATTTTACAGACACCATGAACAGGTTTTTGTTTTCAGTGAACCTAATTTAAAATTTACTCCTCCAACACATTTCCTAGGACTTAGACAAGGAAAGCAACAGAGGTTTTAAATGAGCCTTCAGAAAGTGTATTTTGATGAAGATCAAAACACTACAGGCAACCATATTCTCTCACATAAAAAGTGGCACCAAATAAGAAATGCCTCATTTTTGAAAGGCAGAATGAAAGAAAAAGGATGTTTCCTTGAAAATACTGGTAAGTGGCTGTAACTGAGCAGCAGCTTCTGCAGCACGAGCCCTTCCTTCCTGCCCCCCCGGCTACGGGGAAAGAGCAAGTGTCCACAGGCAGCAGGTAGGGAGCCCCATTGAGTGCTTGCAGAGTTGCTTGTGCTTTCCCCAAGTAGACAGCACCTACTATTGCCATATTTCCTTGCTTATAATACCCATTCCCATTTCCCGCAGCCAAATTTGGAAAAACATGTCCATGTGAGAAAATACAGTACTTAGGAAATATGACTGAAATAAGAGCTTCCTTGGGCGTACCCATCAGCACAGGAAAACATTCCACATAGCCAACAGCATGTAATTTTGTTCCAGAAGAGAAATGTAATACTTACTTCCTTGTATCCAAATGGCAATGTCCACCTTCTGTCAGTTCTCCCTGCTCATGCCTAGTGCACTTTTTTATAGCCTATTTATTCCTGTATTTATTGTCTTTGTTGCCCTGTACTCATCCCTTCCTTCCTCCCTCCCATCACACTATGCAAGATCCAAACCTTAGGCTATTCTCACTTCTTTTGTTTCCAGCTTTTTTTCTCTTAAATCCAGCTGTATCCCAGTCTTTTGGTCCTCCTGCTCCACCATTCTTTTAACCCAGGGCTGTTCAATTTCCAGCCCACAGAGACCTGAGCCAACAAGGGGTTCATTTGCAACCCCCTTCCCCCAAACACTGCTCTGCCTGCAGCTGTCAGGGTCTCCAGGGTCCTCCTTTCTCCTCAGGCCCCTGGAGAGGGCTGGTAAGTACAGGCCACGAGAACCAACGCTCAGGTATGCCAGGGTGCAGCTTGCGGGGGGATAGGATTACCCGTAGCATGCCAGTGGGGAGGGGGGTAAACAGCATGCAGCCCTGTTTTAGCCCATTTCCGTGCACTTCACACTGCGGTAGTTAGTTTGCTCTCTCGGGATGAAGTCAGGCAGACAAACTGATTCCTTCTCCTTCAGAAGGTCTGTCTCATGCAGTTCAACTCATTTCAGTGGGGATGAGCAACTGCTCTTCAGTATATTGGACAGGTGTCCATTCACCCTGACCGAGGACCAGATTCTTTTTGGCTGGTCCAGCAAAACCACATGGCAGGAAAAGAGAAGGAATCCTAAGCAACTTATAATTGTTTGGTTATGTTTCATATGTCATCACACTGCTGCATGTGCTCCCCAGGGGGAGGGGAGGGGGGACCTGTGCCTCCCAGAGCTGTGCGTCGGGCTGGCCACTGAGGGCTCAGGCTGCCCCCCTGCTGCCCTCCCCCAGGGCTTCCACAGCTCAGCAGGTGTGACCCGACACTGCAAAGAACAGCAGTGCTGCACAAGAAAGCTGCTTCCTGCTGCGAGCTCCACGCTACCCTGGAGGGTGGAGCTGGATTCTTCTCTGCTGCGGCAGCTGCCGCCACCTGTCAGGGGCAGGAGGCTGCGGACCCGGGTCCCAGGCCCCATAGCCCTGGAAGCTGGGAGGCCCCTCCGGCAGGGCGGGGGGAGCAGGTGCTGTGGGTAGGGGGCGAGGGGCACCAGCAGGGCCAGGGAGGCTGTGGGGGCTTTCATTTTAATAACACATTTGGGGGGTTATATCAGAGAATTTGTGGGGCGGGGGGGTGTTTACCAGGGAAAACCAGGATCCCTCTTTATCACTATACTCAAAAGCTTCTCATGCTAGGATGTTTAATACAAAGAATAAACAACATAAAAAATAAAATGAACCACCTTTGCATCGAGGAGCGGGTGCACTCCAAACTCCATTTTCTTCTGCATCAGAACTACAGTGAATAGTTGCCTCCCCAATAAGTGAGAAAGGGACCGAACCTCTCGGCACATCATTGCACTTGTAAGTTACCGATGCCCCGTAGGTATAATCTTCCTGTTCACCAGAGTGCTTCCCGTTTTCTATGTCTGGAGGTGGTAAACATGGAATTCCTGCAAAATATTAAAATAAAGAAGAAAAACTGTTGTGTAAGAAGCCACAGCAAAATTTACAAGGTACATCTATAAGCAACAGTGCAGGCATTCAGGCAAGTTCAAACAATTACAACAGATTTAACAATTTTTCCTGCAATATTTTTTAAGGTGACTGAACTGCCAAGATATCAGCTATATATGAAATGATATCATTTTAAGAATACCTGTTACACATATCAACTCCCCTAGATCAACTGACACCTTTGATACGTTGTCTTAGTTTAGGGAAAAAAAAGAAAAGGAAGAAAAAGCTAGGACACCACTAAAAATATCCAAAAGAATAGAGAAAAAATGTAAATGTATGCTTCTTACAGTAATGGCATGATAAAGAAAGGAGATGCCAGATAGGTAAAAAAATGTGGCTGAAGAGCAGCTCTCGCTGGCAACAAAACTTAAAGAAAACTCAAAACACTGAATCTGTATCAGCAGTTACTAGCTTAGAAAAATTTAACTTCACTGCACACATGTGTAACCCATTCATGAGCTGTTAATAGAAAAACCTGAAAGGGCATCAGCTTTTCATAATGCAGATTTTTCTACTATAATCAGATGATAAACGTAATGGTGTTACGGTCAACAACAGGAAATGTGGAAATGTGAACAGGAAATGTGAACACCAACACACCCTTTCTTTTTCATTACAGAACTGAAAGCAAACGGTATTGTATTAACATTTCTGTGATGACATTTTCCATAAAAAAGCAAAATAGATAAAGTAATCTCTGAGAATGTGAAGTACTTATACCCTTAAAGGACGGAATAAATGTTTTCCTAAAATACCACTGTAATATTCCCTCACAAGGTTAACTTTAGCTCCCTAACACATCAACAGCCAAAACATAAAAAACAAAACAAAAAAAGCTTCAGAGTCATGTTAACATTATTTGCAAATGAAACTAGTTATGAAATGAGAATCTACTGGCGATACAAACAAATTCTATAGAGAATCTCACAGTCTTAGGGGATAAAAGATTTCTGTATGAAAAATTCAGGCAATGATGCCAAGGTTGTATCTTATCACTTTATAGGACTAAAAATCTGCAACATATGCTCAATGGAAAATGCTGCCAAACAAAAGTTACTGTATTAATGTGACTTTGCTTTCTGATTAAATCTGACACTTTAAATTAGATGAGGCCAATCACAACTTCCAGTGATCCATTAAATCAGGAGTTAATCACTGTGATGGATCATTCAAAAGGTAAATTTTTGCAAAGGTAAAACCTTCAATAAAAGTTTCAATTTAGCCCATATACATTAGCTACCATAATTCGGCAGCCTTGCTCCAGTCCTTCTTTCACATATGCATCCAAAAGCTTGTAAAAAATAGTTAAGAAGCTACTTTACTTTCTATAGTTACCCGTTTCCTTTAATTTACAATTTACCTCTGGCATAGAAGAGCATAATGAGAACTTGCTCTTAAAATGTATAAACAGATGATCTCCACTCAAGGGTACTAAAGGAACTGGCCGGTGTCATAGCGTAACCACTGGGGTAACTGTTTGAATGCTCGTGGCGCGCAGGATAGGTCCCACAAGACTGGCAAAGGGCCAATGTGGTCCCTATTTTCAACAAGGGGAGGAAGGAGGACCTGGGTAATTACAGGCCGGTTAGCCTCACCTCTATTCTTGGCAAGACCCTAGAAAAAATCATTAAGGATCACATTTGTGGGGGGGCAGCATGTAATACAACATTAAGGGGCAACCAGCATGGGTTTACACCAGGCAGATCCTGCCCAAATAACCTGGTATCTTTTTATGATCAGGTCACAAAGTGCTTAGATGTAGGAGTCGACGTAGATGTTATTTACTTGGATTTTAAAAAGGCTTTTGACGGTGTCGCACCCAATTCTTACAAGCAAACTAAATGGCTGTGACCTGGATTTTTTCAGTCAGGTGGATGGAAAATTGGCTTATGGGATGCACCCAGAGAGTGGTAGTGGATGGTTTCTACCTGGAGAGATGTGGGCAGTAGTGTCCCCCAAACAAGGACATCCCTCGGGTGGGGTCAAATCAGGGCAACTGCCCCAGGCCCTGCCCTTTGGGGGGCCCAAAAGAGCCCAGCAGAGGAACGGAGGTGTGAAGCTGGGCAGAGCACCGGCTCCATGTCCAGCTGCTCACTACCTCCGCCCCCTCCCCCTCCACCCACTGCTGGAGGTGGCAGCTTCTTTGGGTCTGGGGCCTGTTGGATCGAAGTGGGGTGGGGCCCCGCAAGGGCCAAGCTGCCCCAGGCCCCGCAGTCTGCTCAGGTCACCTCTGCCCCCAAGGCTCTGTCCTTGGACCAGTACTGTTCAATACCTTCGTCAGTGACTTGGATTTTACAGATTTACAGACATTAGGGCTGGAAGGGACCTCAGAAGATCGAGTCCAGCCTCCTGCCCCAGAGGCAGGATGTCAGCTGGGGTCACAGGATCCCAGCAAGATAAACATCCAATTTTTTCTTGAAGGCGTTCAGAGTAGGTGCTTGAACCACCTCCGATGGTAAGCTGTTCCAAACCTTGGGGACTCGGACAGTAAAGACATGTTTCCTTATGTCCAGCCTGAAACGGTTTTGCAGGAGTTTATAACTGTTCGACTTTGTCATCCCTTTGGGGGGGGGGGGGGGGACAACGACGACGACTCTGGTGAACAATCATTCCCCCAGATCCCGGTAAACACCCCGATAAACTTATAGGTGGCCATCAGATCACCCCTGAGCCTGCGCTTTTCCAGGCTGAAGAGCCCCATAGCTCTCAGCCTGTCATCGTAAGGTCTGTTTTCCTGACCTCTGATCATGCGCGTGGCTCTTCTCTGGACTCTCTCAAGCTTCTCCACATCCTTTTTGAATTGTGGAGCTCAAAACTGGATGCAGTACTCCAGCTGCGGCCTCACCAAGGCCGAGTACAAGGGGAGAATGACACCCTGGGATTTGTTTGAGAAGCACAGATTCATAGATTGTAGAGTCTATGGGTGCAAGCCAGCGTTTTGCTTGCTTTACTAGCTGCAGCATCACACTGAAGGCACATGTTCATCCTAGCCAGTGTAGCACTGACAAGCCTATGAGGATGCTGCAGGTTTTTCTTCCCAAGGTGGAGAACCTTGCTTTTTTGGTGTTAAACACCATCAGGATCTCATCCGCCCATTTCCTGAGCCTGTTAAGGTCAGCCTGGATCGCCCTCCTGTCCTCAGGTGTGGATGCTTTACCCCAAAGTTTGGTATCATTGGTGAACTTGGCCAGTCCGTTTCTGACTCCAATATCCACCTCATTAATGAAGATGTTGAACAATACAGGCCCTAGCACAGAGCCTTGAGGGACCCCACTGGTCACAGGACACCATGACAATTGACTTCCGTCAACCACCACCTCTAGATGAGGGTCTAGAAAGCACTCTGTCCAAATTCACAGACAACACCAAACTATGGGGTATAGTAAACACACTAGAGGGTAGGGAGCGAATTCAGGCAGATTAAGTCAGACCGGGGAAGTGGGCAGATCTGAATAGGATGCAATTTAACAAAGATAAGTACAAAAGTGCTGCACCTGAGCAGAAAGAATCACCAACACACCTACAGACTAGGAAGAACCATTCTAAGTAGCACATCAGTAGAAAGGGATCTCGGAGTCACAGTCGATGCAAAAATGAACACGAGTCGCCAATATGACGAGGTAATAAGTAAGGCCAACTGCACGCTTTCTTGCCTTAGTAGGTGCATCACGAGCAGGTCTAGGGAGGTGATATGTCCCCTCTATGCGACACTGGTGAGGCTGCAGCTGGAGTACTGCATCCAGTTTTGGGCGCCACACTTCAAGCAGGATGTGGGTAACCTGAAAAGGGTTCAGAGGAGGGCTACTTGTACAGCTGAGGGCCTGCAGGTAAAATCCTATGAAGACAGTTTGAGGGACCTGAATCTCTTCAGCCTCCATGACAGAAGGCTAAGAGGTGATCTTGTGACTGTCTACAAACTCATCGGGGGGAGAGGGGATGTCAGCAGGGAATAGGGGATACTCTGTTTACCAGGACACCTGTTGGGGTTACTAGAAACAATGGCCATAAACTGAAGGAGAGTAGATTTAGATTGGACATCGGGAAAAAATTCTTTATGGTGATGGTTGTCAAAATATGGAATGGGCTTCCAAGGGAGGTGGTGCTTTCGCCTACCTTGGAGGTATTCAAAAGGAGACTAAACAAGCACCTGGCCGGGGTTACTTGACCCCAGCGCTCGTTCCTGCCCAGAGCAGAGGGTTGGACTCAATGATCCAATAGGTCCCTTCCGACCCTAGAAATCTATGATGTAGTTCACTTACGTGTACACTCTGGAAGTCTGTTACTCCAGCGAACACCAGTGCTATCAATCACACACTGAACTGATGATCTTCCAATTAATCTGTACCTAAGTAGGAGAAAAAAAGGAAACCCTTTCAAATAAGTTACTGGAAGCTCCCACTCAGCATCTGATACACATAGATATACTTCTGTTCCACCAACAAAATGCAGCAGCAGCAAGTTTTAAGCTGCAATTCTCTTGAGATCCTTTTTATGAGTGCCACCCACAGGGCGCCACACAACATTAGCATAGTCAGGCACGCAAACACGATTTACAAGATAAACCCAGAGACTTCCAACAAAAATCCATAGGTGTGGTGTTTCTGAGTTCTTTGCAAAAGAAAAACTGATCTATTTTATTTTAGGCAAAAAAAGAGCAAAAGCTAAGAGCTAGCATTTTCCAAGGGGTGCCTTGAGTCAGTCCAGGGGGTTCTTGAGTGTAAAAAGGCTGAGAAACACTCATCTAGAGAAACCAAAAAAGCTATTAAGATTGTATTCCATACATTTCATTCCACAAAACGTTGCTTGGTAGGAACAAAGATGATTTTTAAAAGTAGCTCTTGGAATTTAAAAAAAACCCAAAAAACTAAATAAATTAAAATTAAAAAAAAATAATGCCTGAACAAAGACTACTTTGGGTAAATTGAAAAAGGCTGCTGTAACTGAAAAATGTAAATATAAGATGCATAACCAACAGATCAAGGGAGGTGATGCTCCCCCTCTATGCAGCACTAGTCAGGTCGCAACTGGAATACTGTGTCCAGTTTTGGGTGCCACACTTCAAGAGGGACAAAGAGGATCTGGAAAGGGTTCAGAGGGGGGCCACCTGCATGATTAGTGGTCTCTGTGAAAGACCCTACGAAGAGAGGCTGAGAGATCTGGATCTCTTCAGCCTATACAAAAGACAGCTGAGGGGTGACCTTGTGACCGCCTATAAATTTATCAGGGGAGGACAGCAGGAAATTGGAGAGGCGCTGTTTTCCAGAGCGCCCCAGGGAGTAACTAGGAATAACGGGCGCAAACTAGTGGAGAGTAGATTTAGGTTAGACATTAGGAAGAATTTTTTTACAATAAGGGTGGCCAGTCTGGAATTTACTTTTTACCATAAGGGTGGCTTCCAAGAGAGGTGGTGCTGTCACCTAACTTGGAGGTCTTCAAGAGGAGGCTTGACAACCACCTGGCTGGGGTCATCTGACCGCGGTCCTCTTTCCTGCCTGGGGCGGGGGGTTGGACACGATGATCCACTGGGTCCCTTCCGACTCTATAGTCTATGAACCTACGAATTAGGCCATAAAGAGCACAAAAAAACAAAGCCACTAGACTCAACCTTTTCCAATCGGACATACAAAACAAGTATAACTTCAGACTTCTCAACAAAACACAAACAGCCTTCAGCAATTCCTAAGTATAAAACATTCTAATAAAAGCTTAAGTATTAATTTAATGCTAGCTAAAACAAACACAGTAGTATGAGAGAGAAAGTAGGAAAAGCATTCATTGGAATCCTTACCCTTCATTACAAGAAAATGTCACTGTTGAACCAAAACTAAGATCAGTCTCTATACGAACAGAACCATCTGGCAAGTCTCCTGGATGACCACAGAGCTTCGCTGAAAGGGAACAAAGATGGGAATTAAGTGTCCATAAGGTACTGTCACTTCATACTTTCTAGTTTTCCAAGATCTGAATCTCAGTTTCTTGTAGGAATCCCCACATCCCAACTCCCCCTGGGGTAGGAGTTGGGGGGTCAGACCCCTCCCCAGTGGAGCAGACTCCATTAAACTGCATCTTGCAGGGACAGAAAGGACCTGATCTCCAGCTTGCGTGGAGGAAAGAAAAAGGAAGTGAGGCTCAGGTCTCCACAGACCTGGCACACATGGTGGCGGACCTCTTGGGCTGACAAATAGCTCCCAACACAAACCCACCTACTCAGACTCCCAAACACCCCATCTCGGCACCCTGATGCCCCAAAATTGAACCCCAACAACTACTTGTCCCCACACTCCCTCTTCTACTCTCCAGCACCCCAAGTCTTCCTCTCCTCCTGCAAATATTCCTTGACACAAGCATTCACACTTCTCATGTATTCTTTTGCAAAATGCAGCATTCACACTTCATGGATTTCAGATTTCTAAGCTGTAAGCCCTGTGGACTGAAACAGACCAAGTGCCTACTTTCCCCCCAGGTGTCTTCCCAGCATCCAATGCAAAACAGATGCTGGTTGGGTGTTGCTCAGGTTAAATGCACAGCAAATCCCCTAGACTGAGCCACTCGGGTCCATGAGGATACCACCTGTTCAGCTACATTCCAGGTATCCTGCTGTCATACCAACTGGTTATACTGTGCGTTTGTTGTTCACCCAAGCGGTAGTGGTCTAGACTGCTTTTCCCCACAAAAGGGTTAGTGCAGTACCTGGGCAGCTAAGATCATGTGGCATATTACCAGAACAGCCTGCTATCCGGGCACACACACAAAAAGATACTGGGACAATACTTCTACATTTTGGAAAGAGGCAAGGGGAGGGGAGGATCTCAAACATGGATCACTAAGCTTATCCTGACCCTTATAAAACACAGCAACCTGGGCAAACGTGCAAGGTTTAGTGTTCAGAAAAACCCAGGCATAAGAAAGTAAACGGTTCTCAAACTTAGGGTCTCCAGTCTCATCAATTATGTAACTACCTGAACTTACTTAGGACCACATCCACTCCCTGCTTCACTCCTGCATCCTGATCAACGTCGACACACTGCTGCAAGACCAGCACTGAATTCTGACGTTCATTTTCTTTTTCCAAGTCCATTACCACCACACTGGGGTGCTTGAGCAGCTTCACAAATTCAATGCTTTGTGTTTTATTATCCTGCTCTACCCCATAATGCAGTAACTATACATGGAGCATTTTTACCTTCGGGAAGGATATGTTAGCTACTGAGTTATACTCCAGTCAAAATATTCCCCCTCCAGAAAGTGTAGTACCCCTCAGTCTGCACAGCAAGGGAATGCAAGAGAAACAAACCAACATTTCCATTATAGCAGACAGATATATCACCAAGGCACTGTCTCTCTTTGCATCTCTCATTTAACTCCCGGAATCTCACTATTTACCAAGTGATACTCTTGCGTTATTTAGACAATAAGCTTACCACTGACTTCAGCGAGATCCTCATTTCACATGTGTCCAGTTTATACTTGATGGAAAACATCAAGTGTGTTTTTAGGATGATTGTTAAAGACAGACAGAAAACAGAAACAGCTCACATGTGCACAACTCTGGTGGAAAAGGGACAAATCAGCATCCCTTTTTATTCCCAAGTTAAACTCTTACAAAATGCTCAATCCACTCTAAAAGCAACTACTTGACTCATTCTCTCCGATACAACAGAGCGAGGGGAAGAGGAACTTACCTATACAAAATTTTTCAGGTCGTGACCATAATGAACCTGCACGACAAATTCGAGCGGCTTCCAGGGAAGGGTCTCTTCTGTATCCTGGGCGACAAACGTATTGCACAGAGCTGTTAACAGGGAAGGTGGTCTGATCTTTAAACGCATCCGCTAGCTCTGCATAGGGTAACCTGTCAGGGGGGCCGCAATCACCTATCAAAGAAAAGAACAGTAACTTTAGCGGGAAGCAAGGAAACAAATGACATCTTGACTGGTATGGAGGCTGGAGTTGTTAAAAGGTCCTCAGAGCTTCAGTGGGATCTGGCCATCTAACATGCTTACCATGGCCCGAAGCCTTAAACAAAGCACACAAAGGGGCACTAGGGAAAACAGCCAAAGGAATGCTGGACAATAGAAGTTGGACATCTTGGTTGCATATCAGACCGGCAATCAGCATTTTTTGGCTGGCGTAGCCAATAATGTCACCAATAAATGCTGCATGCACCTGCCATGCACACGGCCGGGGTGCAGCTCGGGAGTTTGGAGAGCAGTGTCCAGATGGTAAGTTTGTTGGGGGGGAGCTGGGGCAGCAGCAAAGGGGCACGGGTGGGAGCAGATCATGGCCCCGACAGTGATAGAGGGAGTGTGGCTGGGGCTAGAGAAGGGGCAGGGGTGGGACATGAAACGGAGCTGCAGCTCATCCAGGGGTGGTAGCTCTTGCTGCTGCATGCACCCCTGGAGAAGGCATGGGGGCATGTGCCCCCTGGATCTGTGCATGGGGCGAGGACAGGCTGCTGTTGAGCGCATGGGGCGGAGATACTCCAGCCTCCTCCTGGCCACCGTGCTCAGACCAGGCGGGGCCGCCAGCAGTGTAGGGAGGGAGGGGCTATGGTGAATTTTGCAGTGGCTGTAGCCCCACCCCATAGCTCCTGTCCCAGTGGCATTGCTGTCTGTCCTGAGAAGAGCTGCTGGGAAGAAGCTGGAGGAGCCCCAGCCCTGAGGCACACAATTTTTAGCAATAACAATTTTTAGCAATAAAACAATTTTTAGCAATAACAACACCCTATGACACACAATTTTTAGCAATAACTGCCCCCATAATTCAATTATGCATCTAACTGCTGGTTGCTATTTTTTTCCATGAGAAACAAGAAGCTTCTGCTCAACACAAAAGGTATAAAGAAAACCCATCTATTTAAAGGTTAGCCCATGACTTCTGTTTTTTCCTCTCCCCTTCTTTTTCCTTGAGCTGTTCCTTTCTGTTCCAGCAGTTCCACGTCTTCCCTTTTGACAGTGCTCCCTTATGAAATTCACTGACCCATCTACTCATACAAACCCAACTGTATAAAAGCAGCGTTCCACAACCGAAAGCAATTTGCCAGGAGATGGAGTATTACAGCAATTATTCTATAGGGAAAGGAACAGCGGATTAATTCACAGTAACTAGGTCTTTTCTCTGGACAGAACGATCAAAAAACCAAAGGGGTTGAGACTTATAACATCTTCCAAGGAAAATATTCGACCTCCCTTACACACACCCTCTGAACAAACTTAGAGAAGGAACAAGACCAGGCACAATGATCTGGAACGTGCCCTTTCACCAAGGCGGACCAGGCACCAAAAATGCCCATCACTGAGTGACTGGCAGGCCCCCAATGGACAATTCAAACTCTGGTGACCTGCCTCTTGCCATGGTTCAAGTACCCCTAACTTGCATAATGTGATCCTAAGAAAAATGGAAAGCTAGTGTCCTAAAACTACTACAAAAATAGTTTTGGGCAGCATAGACATGTAAAAACAGCCCTTTACTTCCAGCTTTGCACACTCTTGCAATGAGGAGTGTGCGACCAGAAGAGCAATTGTGTCACTTTGACCCAGCTTGCCCAGTGTCTGCATAGCTCACCTGCTTCAGTGAGGCTTTTTGATGTTTTTATCTAGTAGCTGATTGAATCAGCTTAGGGGCCCTCTTGTTAGGAGTGGTATGAGCAGGACTGAGGCCAGCAAACAAGTCTCACTGAAATGGACACAGGCAGAAATTTGCAATGAATGAATCTGTAGTTAAGTAATGCTGCCATTAATATAGAACAAAGCTTTACAATGAAAAAGAGCTGGCTTTTGAGAAGCAAGGAGGTTCATGGGGCAACAGGAATAGACAGACTCCCCCCCGCCCACAAGAATCTAAAAAGATACCAACTCAGATGAGGCAATTTCGAACAAACAGCACACTTGTTCCTTGATATTTCTCCTTGTTCATTACCAGTGCGTTAAGACGACAGTTAGCTGGTTTAGCGATGGTTTAAAGCAGAGCTTCTCAACCTTCTTTAGGCTCAACGTACCCTCCTTAGACTCGCGGCATCCCTGGGCAGCCTGGAGGCTCCCCCTGGAAACGCCTGCTCTTAGTTTTCCCTTGTTTTTTGACCACAGAACAACAGAGCAGTTTGTGTGCAGCAAAGAACTCAGGAAGACGACGACAGGCAGAAAGCTTTTGATGCTCCAGATTCCTATGGGAAATCCCTAGGTTTCCCTTGTGAACCGTGCCCACGCACCGAACAGTGCCAACGTTGCGTGGCACCCTGACACAAACTCGTTTAAGGCCCCCCAGGGAGCTGGAGCATCGCTGGGTTAAAAGGACAGCAAGGGACTGGTTTCCCCACTGCCCAGGAAAGGAAGCAGAGAGCTGGACGGGCTCGGAGACAAACAGCCTTCCTTCAGTCAGCACCTCCGAGGTTATCGATGCTGGTCGGTGCTGTGGCACGATGTGCTACACGTTACAGACACCACGCACTTCACTGGCGAGTCACGCAACATACTTAAACTGGCCACACATGCAAAGTAATTATCACAGTAATGCCAAGTGAATTTTACTTACAAATCACAGGCTCCTGATCTCAGGATATAACTCAAACCTTGGGATTTTTTTCTTTTGGCGTGCCTCGCGCTCAACTGGGCCAGAACCAGCCACAAAGTCCCCGGAAGCCCGGGCGGGGCCCAGCCGTGGAGAGGTCGGCACCGAGCCCGGGGCTGCAGCGGGTAGCGGGGCTGCTCAGGGCACACGTGCGAGAAGCCGGGGGGTTAAAAAGGGGCATCTCATGATTAACACACCAAACGTCTTGATTTTTGACATGGTAGGGATGGCACGATTAAAAAAATAAAATAAAAAGGCTCCAGATACTTCATAGACATTATGAAATACCTAGGAAGCCTTTTCATTATCGTGTCATGAGAGTATTGCCACCCCTACCGTGTCGAAAATCAAGACATTTGGTATGTTATTAAAAGAACCAACCTGCTAGATAGTGCTCGAGAACAGCGTACCAACTCTAAAGCTGGTTTCCGTGCCGCTTTCATACGAAGGCACAGCAGGGCCACGCAACAGGCTGGGTCAGAGCTGCCGGTGGAGCACCCCGCAGGGCAAAGGGCTATTTCTTACTCTTGCTCCACCTCATAAACGCCACACAGGTCCCTGCTGAGCCGCACCACGCGTTTAGACAGACCGCATGGGCCAAGTCACTACCACGCGACACAAGTGAGTCACTGGGCTCAGCTGCACGTTCAAATCAATGACAGAAACCCGCCTGGGATCCGTTATCTGTTTTCAACGACTACCTTCACACAGGCGTGGCTCTTTTCAAAGCTGCAGTTATGTTCGTGAGTCAATCGTCTCTTGGCACGTGTGGCCGGAGCCAACTGTGCAACTGGCCTGGGCGTCACGTAATGCGTAGCTGGGGGCGGGGGGGTGTGCCAAACGTCCAGCGCTTGACAAAGCTCCAGAGCCGGCTCCCAGGCAGGTCTCACCCGCACAGGGGAAGGGGCCCAGCTATGAAATCCAGGGATTCAAAGAGCCAGGCTGCTACACAGTGCTTGGAAGCGGTGTGCCAACTCTAGCGCTGGTCCCCCGGCGCGTGGTGTACGCACGCCCAGCGGGCAAGGAGCCGTCTCGTCGCCCTGGTGCACGTTACATTCATGGCGCGATTCACTAGCGAGCCGCCCCACGCGCCCCGCCCGTGTCACACGAGCAAAACGGGTCTCGGCCGCACGCCTGCCCGCCGGGCCGTGACACTTCTAGGGGCGCACGCGGCAGCCGCGGCCCGTCACGTTCATGGCGCGGGGCAGGGCCCGACGCTCCCGGGAGCCGCCGTGACCCGGGCGAGTCTCCCCCGTCCCGCACTCACCGCGCGCGGAGCCCGGCAGCAGCGGCAACAGCAGGGCGGGCAGCAGCGCGAGGCCCAGCCGCGGGGCGAGGCGGCCGCGACGTGTCATGGCGGCGGCGGCTTCCCTCTCCACCCAGCCGCCGGCCGTCACCTTCCCTGGCGCAGGGGCGGGGCCGCCTCAGGGGGCGGGGCGGGGCGAGGAGTACGGCGGCCGGGAGGGCGCGTTCCCGGCCCTCGCTTCGCGGGCGGGGAGGCGAGCCCCGTGCAGTGCTGTTGCACCGGACGCAGCCCATGTGCTTTCATGATTTTTTATTGCAAACATCATTGGCGTTGAGAAAGATGGTCCTGTGGCCCTGCTTCGACCTTTCTACTCTGCCCCCTTCATGTTTTCCCCTGGGAAGGTCTGTCTTCACTTAGGCGGCTGGCAGGCAGCACTTCCTTTCCCCATTTACTAGTTTGCAGCTAACTTTAGCACCAGTTCCCTTCCCGCATTAGGCGAGTCACACAGTCCTCGTGAGCAAAGCTGCGGGGCAGGGCACCGAGGGGTCAGGAAGCGTGCGTCCTGTGGCCGAAACCCTTCCTTTAGTAACGGAGATGATTTTCTCCCTTTGACAGAAGATGCCTCTTGTGCCAACGCCAACTGTGGGGTGAGCAGGAGGAAGGAACAAAAATAACCCGGGAAACCAAGGTGTGCTGTTGACAGCGTGCAGCTCTGAAGTGTAACCTACTTTGAGCAACTATTTTCAACAAGAAAGAAATTGTACTAAGTGGTATCGGCCTCTGCCTCTAACAAAGACGTGATATTTTCTGTTACTTGTCCCACCGCTGCAAGCGGGCTTCTTCCTCTTGTTTCTGCTACCACAGCGGTGGATTCATTTATCTGGAACATCTTTTACCTGCACTAAAACTTACAAAATTTAATCGAGGGGAACTATTACTTTTTTTTCATTCAGTCCCTTAGTTCAACCTACTCTTACACCCTCTCCACACATACTTCTTTCAAGCCAGCTCAAGTTTACACAAACTATAGGCCAATGTGCTAATAGTACCGCTTGAGCCGAATTAAAATAACCAAAATACTGTGAGCTTCACCCTATCGATTTAATACTTCCATGTCAGCATTCCAGGGTAGATTAGCTGATCTGAATTTAGAGTCATCTTTCAAACAGATTAGAAAGCAAACAATAAACCTCCCGCATCAATCCATGCTGTATTAGCATCAGCTTGATGCATCCACCTTGCCACGTTTCCCCCAGGGGTCATAATTAGTAACATCAGCCCAGTTTGCTTTTGAACTTTGAGTTTGCAACAAGATTTTATTAATTAAATTTATATTCCATCCCTATAAATTTATATGCCTGCACTTTTTTATTTTTTTTGGGGGGGGGAAGCAAAGCTAAATGCAATTTGTAATTAAGAAGTGACAGCATCAATAACATTATGATCCAAAAAGATCACAGTTTCCTCTTATACTAGTTTAACAGAAGGTCCTTTGAGGGTTAACAGGAGCTTACACACAGGCATCCTAACTAGCTGGTTAGAGTAACCATGATCCATTAAATGCAACAGCAATGTCATTATTCTCTTGTTCACTTTCTTCTTGCAAAATCATTTGCCAAACATTCAAATAAGGAGGCCCTAAATGCAAGCGATATCATTTTCAGATGGACAGCCAAACCCTCAACCCTCACTGAAGTCAATACGACACTGCTCAGTGCCTTTACGGGCAGATTAACTCTACTTCAGTGCCCAAATATCAATGAGCCTGTATCTGTCCACTCAGGCTGTCAATTTTTGAACTTGTCAGTTCTGTCAAGAATACCACACAATTTCAGAACCTACTTTTGTGAAAAAGTACAGAATATCCATTGATTAAGGGACAAATAAAAGACAAAACACTTGTCACTAATAAGATGCACTTCTCTTTATTAATAAGACATTATTACAGCACTTTAGATGAGACAGAACTTTTAATAGGCCTTTACCGTTTGCATATACAGATCAAAAACAGTATGGTAAAAGGCACTGTAGGTGGAATCTAGCTATCCAGTGATGACAACAGGAAGTCTCTGCAGGGTCAGGGCCTCAGCATGGAGAAGCAGAAACAAGACCAATTAGGATTTTAGATATTCACTTGGAGACCTGCCCAAAGCCTTGCATCCTTTTGCACACAGCACATGTTAAATGACATTAAATCATATTGCACAACCATAAAGTGAGTGCTAAGAAACTATATACATCCATATCAAAAGCACAACCAGCATTTACATTGATAAACAAGGCTTCAACCACCTGAGTCGAAATGGCCACCTTTTATACCAAAAAAAAGGTCACTCCCTGGCTGAACTGTCTACCTAGCCTGCCATAATATATACACAATATTGATAATGAAATTATTAAGTCACAGGTATCAGCTTCTTTTCAAACAGACGTCTACAGACAACTTGTCTGTGAGGCTGTGGGACCTCACATTGAACTATATACATCAGGGACCGACTTCCAATGCAAGAAAGCCCAATCCAATAATTCTCTGACCTATGTCAGTGGAGTAACTTTGGTTGATCTTTTATCTGCACACAGAGATGCAGCAGGTGCACATGACAGAATTTTAGAAGTTAATTAGAACATTGGATTATTTCATAATCCCTCCTGTCTAATAATCCTGCTTTACAGTGCAGTTACTAGCATCTATGTACCAGCACACCACTTCAGTGTTTTTTATCGGTTTACCATAAACTTAAAACCTGAGCAAGGATATTCCCAACAGAGACTTCTATTGGGTTCTTAGCAGCCTACAAGAAAGCTTCCCCAATAGAGAAGGAGTGAGAACGGTGGATCGACTTTGTAGTCGTTTTACAATATTTTCAAAAGCAGGGAAATAAAATAATTTAGTGTTGAAACATATATTACTGTTGGCAAACTTAAGACAGCAAGTGTGCAAAAATATTCATATAGACAAACAGGTGCTGCTTTCTTCAGAAAGAATACTTAAAATAATCCAAGTGCTTTCAAAGAATGACATCTAAACATTAACATCTTTTTAGCAAGGCAGGGGTCATATTAAGGCCCTATCCAAGTCATCTTTCCTTCAAGTCTCTTCTATAAGGACAGCAACACTGAGAAGGAGGAAGCTGTTTAGTACCAATACAAACCACGCCTTGCTGACTAGAGGTAGCTACAGACAAAATTACTAGGAGAAAAAGACAACAGATGGAGCTGAAAGGGATGACAGGTTTTTGCCTTCCTTAAAATTCATCATCCCATACAGGAAACAATCATGAAAAGAAAGATTCTGCCATGACATCTTCAGCTCTAGTGAAAGCAGCAACTAAACCTTGTAAGCTGCAATGGGCAGATTCTGGGTAGATCACAGCTCTCCATGTTTGGCCATGCCAGTGAGGCCAACCATTTTCACCTTTGCAGCTGGCATTGGTTTAGGGACTCGCTGTCCAGGGGGCTCACCTCTGCTGCAGCAAGGCTAATAGAGTATGCCCAGGGGCCACCTGAGGCTTCTCAGCAATGCAACACAAGCAAAGAAAATTAAACAAAGAAGCTATCACTTTTCCTTCTGAGCCTCATCTTCCAAAGGCTTTGCAGAGCCTGCAGGCTTGTGCAAACAAACCAACCAAGGACCAAAAAGGAGCCCTGCTCTCTACCCCTCCTGGCAGCTGCTTAGCCCTTTGTCACCCCAAGCTCCAGACAGCCTCTCCCAGCACCTTTAGGCTGCTTTCATAGTCTTTATTCTTCCCCCTGCGGGTACACGTGGTCCACTCTCCTTCATTCAGCACAGTGGTGTCAACTCCATTGCTGGGAGATTCGTTGCAGTACAGTCCTTTTTCCATCTCTCAAAGGCTCATTGAACTTCCCCAAAAAATGATCAATCATGGTTTATAGCTACTGTATTTAGCAGTGGATGTCTGGAGGGCAGATTCCCTATGAACAAAAGTAAGTACAGTTAAGAGTCAAAAACCTATTTTTCACAAAATCCTGTTCAATACGCGACTAAGTGATCTGCAGAACAGTGCCCTAGTTTTACTATTACGAAGAGGAAGAAGTGCAAAAAGAGTTATGCTACTGATATTTCACAGACAATAAGTATTTAAACCGTAGCTCTCTCTGAAGTGCACCAGCAGTAAACAGGTTCATGCTATTCTGTTTAATAGTTTGGTAAACTAAAACCTGAACAAGGATATTCCCGACAGGGAATTCAATCTGGTTCTTGGCAGCCTACAAGAAAACTCCCGCAATAGAGGAGTGAGAATGGTAAAACAACTCCAAAGTCAATCAACAATATATTCAAAAGGAAAATAAATAATTTAGTTTTCAAGCAAATATACATAACCATTGGCAAACTTAAGAAAGCAAGCGTGCAAAAACATTCATCTAGACAAATAAGTGCTGCTTTCTTCAGAAAGAATAATTAACAGAATTCAAGTGCTTTAAAAGAACAACATCTAAATGTCAAAATCTTTGTAGTGACACAGGAGTCATATTAAGGCCCTACCAAGTCATCTTTCCTTCAACACTCTCTTCTGTAAGGAGAGCAAGACTGCAAGAGAGAAAAGGCAGCAGCTGTCTAGCACTAACACAAACTTCCTCGCTGACTAGAGAAAGCTACAGACAAAATTACTACCAGAGAAAGACAACAGATGGAGCTGAAAGGGATGACATAGGTTTTTGCCTTCCTTAAAATTCATCAACCAAAACAGGTAACAATAATGAAGAGTAAAGATTCTGCCATGACATCTTCAACTCTGGTGAAAGCAGGGACTAACAATTGTCAGACAAATTCAGGGCAAGCGCAGTCCTTTTTCCATCTCTGAAAGGCTCATTTAACTTCACCCCCCCCCAAAATGATCAATCATGTTTTACAAGCAGTGTATTCCGCGGTGGCTGGGGGGCAGGCAGTTTCCCTATGAACAAAAATAAGTACAGTTAAGAGTCAAAAATCTATTTTTCACAAAATCTTGTCCGTTTCAATATGTACATGAATGACTTGGAAAAAAAGTGCCCTAATTTTGCTATTACAAAAAGGAAGTAGTGCAAAATGAGTTACGTTCCTGTTATTTCAGATATAATAAACATTTAAACCGTAGCTCTTTCTGAAGTGCACCAGCAGTAAATAGGTTCATGCTATTCTGTTTAATAGTTTGGTAACTGATTAATTAGCAAGCACTTGAATACTAGAAGCACATTAGGCAGCATGGATTCATTCAGTTATTGAATAAACTGTGTCATAATAGTATTAGAGATTGCAAAACGGCATAAAATAAACTCTGCTCTCAACTCTGATCAGCTAAAAACCTTAAATGAGCCACTTCCTCACTTTGAAAGATTGTTACAGGCACATGAACGCCGCACAGATGAAGAATCACAATTTGTGATAACGGAACTGAGAAAATCTCCTTTTTCGCTGTGTAGTCAGGCGTGGTTCAGGTTAGCACCTGAGGATTGACATTTTAGGGGTTCCCCCAACTGACTAGCAATCGTTTTCATGCGTTCCAAAGAGTACAGCAGACTGTTGTTCAAGAAACAACATTTGACTTGCACTTCTTAATTATGTTGCCAGAAAAAAGCCGTGAGAACCGAAAGATAGAAAAAGTGTCTCTTTTTTTCCCCCCCGAAACGGTCAAGTATGTGTTACTGCTCTAAACCACTGACTAGGAGGCATTCTTGGAGCTGCATGCTGAGAATTACAAGTTATAATTAAGAAGAAGTTAGCAATGTAGCTGTCACATCTAAGACAGTGGACTGGAGAAATGGATTCTTACTCGCACACACGTGACAAGGGCCAGTAACCCCTTCGGCAGCAGCAAAACTCATCTCTAGACTCAATTAGAAACATCCTACTAAGTAGCTGTGAACCTTTCCAAGTGGTACACTGACTTGAAAGGGAAAGTTTTTAAGCCCCAGGCTGAACAAAACTGCAAAATGCATAGAAGACAGAAAACCACCTGCATAAGACTTAAGCTTTACCCAAGTATATCTTACCACCGCCCGCCCCTCAGAAAAAAAGCAGTATCAGATGTTTTCTAATATACCTTTTGGGAAAAGCCAGGAGGGAAAATAATGAAGGATATCATGAATGACCCGGTCTATCTGTCTAAACTTTGGACACAGAATCAGATATCCTGGAAGAGGTCACTTTCTATCCAGTGTTGGCAAGCAAATCGTTCTGGGGATTTATTTTAGGAAACTCAAGTGCAAATGTTGTGGTTTTGAAAGAGGCCAGACTGATACGACTGTGGACTGAACACCTTTCACAGTAGAATCAGTACAGCATATTAACACTAAACCCCTCAGGACTGAGCCGAAGCCAATGCAGAGACAAAAGGGTAGTTCACTCTCTGGTACAATTTGACTATTTGCATATAAGACCAACAGCAGCAGCAGCAAGCGATAAGAAGGCACCCGACTCAGAGCTCAAAAACCACCAGGTCCATGTAACACAGTAATATCCCTGACTTATAAAAGGTATTTTACAAAAATCAAAACCACTTTCCTGATAACTTGAGCTACTAGCATATTGACATGAAAATACATCTGCAATGTTATCCTTTGGTACATAACCACGGCAAGATGTCCACTATAATTTCAAGTGACAATATTTCTGTTGCAAAGGACTAAGCATGCATTTAATAGAATTTTTCAGCCAGAAAAACAAAAATACACATGCACATATGCTCTCATCACACAAAATATAGTGTTCACAGGACACCAACTGCTCAAATCCACCACAAAAAACACAAATGGAGTTTAAATTCTGTTACAATTTTCCAAGCTACATGGGGCCTCACGTAAAAGAAGCATGAACATCAGACCTTCATAAAGAGCCTTGGACTAAGAAAAACACTGAAAAATGCAACTTATTCTGAAGTCAACTGTAACTACTCGTATACTGAAGTATGCGTGCTCTTTTTACCATATGCTTTTGTGACTAACTCTAGTTCATCAGCAATCCATTGCTTTTCGAGCAGTACACAATGGAGTTTTCAGCCAACTGGGTGACTGTGGAGTGGCACAGATGCTGCCCTCATGCTGCCAAAGTTTCATAACTGATGGAACACAGCACAAATCAGGGCCATCACCAATTTTACTATGGAAAAACTAGTGCGTTGCAAGGCAGAGACAGGCAAAACTTTAATCATCCCCTGGGAAGAATAGCAGTGATCTTCACACAAATCCAGCTTAAATGCACTTAACACTTTGCATTGCAGTAAACCCGTATAAATTAGCTAACGGTGGGGTAACGATCAGAAGCCAGCAACGAAGGACTGAATACGTTCTGAAACTTTACATAGACAGCAGGTACAAAACTAGAACTCTTCTGATGTGTTTGGGTGTTTAAAAACAGAAGCTGGTAAAGCTCAATATACTGGAGCACTCGTTCACACCGGAGGAAGGACACTAAGAGATGATCACGGTTTACTCACCTTTTCCGTGAATGCAGTTTCTTATAGGCCCCATATCCTGCTAGTGACGCCACAAGGGCACCTGGAAGAAAACCAAGACAGTCCGAGGTCAGGCTCGCCACTAACTTACAGAACAGGCCATTTCCAGACTGTAGCGCTTTGGGAGGGACCCTTGAGACTTTCCTGAGAAGGCCTGTACCTGTTTAATCACAGACTCACGCAGCTCTTCCTCACAGCTGAATGTTTACTAAAACCTGCTTTAACAAAACTTTTCCTTGCTCAGAAGAGTCTCCACAATACTAAAATCATGCACCCTGTGGTCTGAGGATGTTGGGTAAACTGAGCAAGGAAGAGATGTCAGTCCATGAGATCATCTTTTATTTCAGAACCCACATCATTCTAGTTGTTTGTAGAATGCAGCAACACACTGTGGAAAAGTGAAAACCTGCCTTGGAATTTAAGTTCTCTCACCTATTGATTCCCCCTCCTTCCCCTGCAAAAAGCAGACACCATATCGAGACTGCTACGTTGCTAAGAAAAACCAAACGGTTTTCTTTTCTTTTTCAGGAATGCACACGCACTTTCCCAATACACATGCATTTGAAAGGCAAAATTGCCAGTTCACCCTTACAATCACACACAATCAAGTGAAAAGTAGCTATTCTCCATAAACAGGTAAGAAGAAAAACAGGCTTTGGTGCATCTCCTATTCAGTTTAAATAAAATTACTTACCAAAAACAATACAGAGGGTGACGATTACACCTAAAATAAAAAAAGGCAAGTGAATTAATCATCATAAAAATGGCATGCATACCAATTAATTACACAGGCTAGGGGAAACATATATTTATTTTGACTTTATAACCTACAAACTAAATGCTTTTTGTGGATTTAAGAGAAAATCATTTAAGACACGTGAAAATCCTTTAAAAAAATGCCTTAGGAAACTTGCATGAATGATTTTTCAGAACTGGGAATGCATCCTCCCACCCCACCCAATCTCTGACCCACAGACAGTATTACAGGACCACACAAAAGGGAGTCATTTGTGTTTGTGTGCGTTGACAGTTGCTTGTTTTTACTTACCTGTACTTAACCCCTCCTTTAAGTGACACGATGGAATTCCCGGCTTCCACTGATTTCCACCAACATACTGAATCTTAGCTTCCCCATGTAGCGTGTAGCCTGCATCACATTCAATTGTAATGTTATCTCCAACAGCATATGGCGGCTTTGGTCCATCAATTATTCTTCCATGAGCAATGACCAGGACAGTTGCAGTAGGAGTTGAGGCTGAGCTAACTGAGACGGTGGCTGGAAGTGGAAACAGAAAGAGACGCTTCTTTTTCAGCCTAACACAGAAAGAAAATTCAAGGAATCTTCCCTGAACCTATACTTGCAAGCTTGTACAAAACAACCCCAGAAACGGACAACTATGCATGCCATGGGCAACCTCCCAAAAGCAGGTAGGGCATCAATTGCCACTAAATACCAAACTATGATCATCTCCATTTACTTAGCGAATTTGCAATGGCATTTGTCCAGAGAGGGTCACTAGCCTTTAATTCACACTCCGAGGTACATTACAGGCACACTTTCACAAATACACCAGCAGTACTCTGCTAACACTATGTTAAGGCTTGATGAGCAGTTATATTTACACTGACATCAGCATGTAAAATATGCACCAATGCCAGTTTATAGTACACAACCTGCAAAATTCCATTGCAAACCCCAAAAGGGTTGGCACAAAAAGGTACTTTTCAACTGGCCAATCCCATCCCCCTTTCCCACCTCCCCCCCTCAGAAAACCAAGCCAACATACAGTTTCACATCAGCATCACAGTTCAGCTTTAACAGTCACACGGATTCGCTAGCCAACCCAGTCATTCCTCAGGTCATCTAGTTGCTGGTTTCAGGTAACATACCGGATTCATTTTGTGATTCAAACAATCTGTGCAGGATTCACTGCATCACCAATGAGAAATTCAATTCCTGTTCATACTTACTTTGACAAACTGGCAATCCAGGATGCCAGGTATTATCCTCTTGGCATTCAATCACATCGCTTCCAATCATGACATAGCCAGGAAGGCATTTCATAGTAACTCTGCTTCTATAAATATAGTCAGGTGAATATGCAGTTTCTCTTCTCCCATTTGGAACTGCTGGCTCTGGACACTTGACCACTGAAAGAAAGTATAAAAGAACAGAAAGCTCTGAAACATTTGTAGGCAGCACCTTTAGTTTACAGACACCATGAACAGGTTTTTGTTTTCAGTGAACCTAATTTAAAATGTATTCCCCCAACACATTTCCTAGGACTTGGACAAGGAAAGAAACGGAGGTCAAGTGTTTTAAATAAGCCCTTATGAAGTGTATCGCCATCAAGATCAAAACAGTACAGGCAAATAAATGCCCTTTTCTCCCACATAAAACATGCACCCAATCAAGAAATGCCTCATTTTTGAAAGGTAGAGTGAAGGAAAAAGGATCTTTCCTTGAAAATATTGTTAAGCAAGAATAATTAAGTAGTGGCAGGGAGCCAGAGCCTCTGACCCCATAGCCCAGGCAGCAGGGGCTCCCCTCCAGAAAGCCTGGGGGAGCAGGAGCTGTAGTTAGGGCAGCCTTAGATTTTAATTGTGGATTTGAGGGTTATCAGAGAATTTGTGATTTTTTTTATTAGGGAAAACCAGGACCCCAGTTTATCACTAAACTCAAAAGCTTCTCACCATAGAAAGATGAATACAAAGAATAAACAACAACAAAAATAATATGAACCACCTTTGCATCGAGGAGCGGGTGCACTCCAAACTCCATTTTTTTCTGCATCAGAACTACAGTGAATAGCTGCCTCCCCAATAAGTGAGAAAGGGACCGAACCTCTCGGCACATCATTACACTTGTAAGTTACCGATGCCCCGTAGGTATAATTTTCCTGTTCACCAGAGTGCTTCCCGTTTTCTATGTCTGGAGGTGGCAAACATGGAATTGCTGCAAGATATTAAAACAAAGAAGAAAAACTGTTGCGTAAGAAGCCACAGCAAAATTTACAAGGTACAACATCTATAAGCAACAGTGCAAGCATTCAGGCAAGTAAAAATAATTACAACAGGTTCAACTATTTTTCCTGCAATACTTAAGGAGACTGAACTGCCAAGGTATCAACTACAGATGAACTGACATCATGTTAAGAATACTGGTTTACATAGCAATTCCCCTAAATTGACTGACGCATCCAATAAGTTATCTTAGTTTAGCAAATAAAAGCCAAAGAAAAAAAAACTAGGACATCACCAAAAATATCAGAAAGAATAAAGAGAAAATGGAAATGTAAAACATAACGCAGATTTCTCTGTTAGAATTAAGTGATAACTGTAATGCTGTTACGGTCAACAACAGGAAGCGTGGAAACCTTGTTGAAGAACACCAACACACATTCTGCTATTTCATTACAGAACTGAAAACAAACGGTATTGTATTAAAACTTTTCTGCAATGACAGTTTCCAAAATAAATAAATAAATAGATTAAGTAATCTCTCTGAGACTGTTATGTACTGACACCCTTTAAGGACTGGCTAAATGTTTTCCTAAAATCCCACTGTAATATTCCCTCACACAGTTAAGTTTAGCTGCTTATACATCAACAGCCAGAACATAAAAACACAAGCAAACAAACAAAAAGCTACAAATTCATGGTAATGTTAATTTGCAAATAAAACTAGTTATGGAATAAGAATCTACTGGCGATACAAACAAATTCTATAGACAATCTTATAGTCTTAGGGGATAAAAGATTTCTGTATGAAAACTTCAGTCAATGACACCAAGACTTGCATCTTATCAGTTCACAGGACTAAAAATCTGTAACGTGTGCTAAATGGAAAATACTGCCAAACAAAACAGTTACCCTATATTAATGCAACTTTCCTTTGATTCAATCTGACACTTGAATTAGATTGAGGCCAATCAACTTCCAGTGATCCATTAATCCGGAGTTAATCACTGTGATGGATCATTCAAAAGGTAAATTTGTACAAAGATAAAATCTTCAATTAAAGTTGGAATTTGGCTCATATACACTAGCTACCATAACTTGGACAGCCTTACTCCAGTCCTTCCTTCACACATGCAGCCAATAGCTTGTAAAATAGTTAAGAAGCTACTTTATTTTCTACAGTCATAAGTTTCCTTTGAAGTTTCCTTTAATAAACCTATTGCATAGAACAGCATAATGAAAACTTGCTCTTGGAACATATAATAGTATCTGTTTAACTCACGCTGGCAGTGTGGAATTGGTCTATCCCAATCAAGATGTTTGCTAAACAATACACATCGAATAGACTGTGGTCCAATTAATCTGTACCTAAGTAGGAGAAAAAAAAAGGAAATCCTTGCAAATAAGTTAGTGGAAGCTCCCGGCCAGCAGCTCATGCTCATGGATAGACTTCTGTCCTACCGACGGATGAAGCAGCAGCACCAAGTTTTTAAGCTGCAATTCTCTTTGCCAAGAAAAACCGTCTATTTGGCCACGTATTCCAAACACCGAAGCCAGAAGAACAGCATGTGAAAACAGCGATTCCAACCCATAAGTCGATGAAGGTCTGTTTTTCAAGATGTGTAACCCTCACCATGGCTCACATTTTGCAATAACCAAAGCAGCATCAATATACTGTTAAAGAAGGGAAAAAACTGACCAATTAAAAATTTCGGTGTTTTTGTCTTAATTTGTTTGAAGCAGGACCTTGACGTTGTCAGGTCTCTAGAACAGTGACTCTCAACCAGGGGGTCATAGCACCCTGGGTGCCTCGAGATCCTTTCAAGGGTGCCACACAACATGTTATAGGGTTGTAACTGTGACTTACAAGCGGAACCCAGAGACTTTAAACGGAAATCTATAGTTGTGGTGTTTCTGAGTTCTTTGCAATGGAAATACTAATGTGTTCTACTGTAGGCAAAAAAAGAGAGTGGAAACTAAGAGCTAGCATGTTCCAAGGGGTGCCTTGAGTCAACACACAGGGTTCTCAAGTGTAAAAAGTTTGAGAACCACCCGTTTAGAGAAACCAGAAAAGCTACAAAGCAGGTATTCAATGCATTTAATACACAACATTTCTTTGGTAGGAACCAAGATAATTTTTTAAAGTAGCTCTTGAAATTTAAAAAAAAAAAAAAATGCTTGAACAAAGACTAGCTTTGGTATACTGAAAAGGGCTGCTGCAACTGAAAAGTTAAAATATTAGACCCTGAAGAGCAGAAAAAACACCCACTTCTTTTATAATGGAAATACCAGACTCAACCTTTTCAGAGTGGACATACAAGGCAAGTGTAATTTCAGACTCTTCAGGAACACACAAAAAGCCTTCAGAAATGTCTAAGTCTACAATATTCTACTAAAAGACTAAGTCTTAATTTGATGCTGGCTAAATAACAGTAGTACAAGAGAGAAAGAAGGAAAAGCATTCACTGAAATACTTACCCGTCATTACAAGAAAACGTCACTGTTGAATTAACACCAAGACCAGTCTCTGTATGAACAGAACCATGTTGCAGGTCTCCTGGATGATCACAGGACATACCTGAAAGGGAACAAAGATGGGAATTAGGTGTCCCTAAAAGACATTAACTTCACACTTCCTAGTTTTCCAAAACTTGAACTTCAGTTGCTTTTAGGAACCCCCAGACTGCAGCTCCCCCTGAGGCGGGGGGGGGCGGGGGGGGGGTCAGGCCCCTCCCCAATTGAGCACAACTCATTACACTGCATCTCGCAGGGAGAGAAGGGACCCCAGACCTCCAGCTCGCGTGGGGACAAGGACAAAGTGAGGCCATGTGGCAAGGGACCTCTTGGGCTGACAAATAGCTCCGAACACAAACCCACCTAACTCTTTCTCCCAAACACCCCATCTCAGCACCCTGATGCTCCCTGAATTGAACCCCCACAACTACCTGTCTCCATACTCCCTCTTCTACTCTCCAGAACCCCAAGTCTTCCTTAACTATGGCAAATATTCCAGGACACAAACACTCGCATGCATCAATTATTCTCTTCGTAAAAAGCAGCATTCACGCTTCATGGATGTTCAGATTCAGATTTCTAAGCCGTAAGCTGCTTGGACTGAAACACTGTAATCAAGAGCCTACTTTCCCCCCAAGCTTCTTCCCAGCACCCAATTCAAACAACTGCTGGTTGGGTGTTGCTCAGGTTCAACAAGTACAGCATGTCCCCTAGACTGAGCCACTTGGGTCACGAGAACGCCACCTGCTCAGCTACGTTCCAGGTTTCCTGTGGTCATCCAAACTGGTTATACTGTGCGTTTGTTGTTCACCCAAGTGGTAGTGGTCTAGACTGCTTTTCCCCCCAAAAGGGTCAGTGTAGTAACTGGGCAGCTAAGACCATGTAGCATATTAGCAGAACAGCCTGATATCCAGGCACACACAAAAAAGGTACTGGGAGAATATTTCTACGTTTTGGAAAAGAAGGGAGAAGGGAGTTGTCTTCTCCACTGAGAGGATCACTGGCCTTGATTCACACTTTGAGGTACTTTACAGGCACACGTTCACAAAGAAACAAGCAGTACTCTGCTAACCCTATTTTAAGGCTTGATGAGCAATTATATTTATGTTGACATTGGCATGTTAAATATGCACAATGCCAGTTTATAGTACACAACCTGCAAAAGTCCATTGCAAACCCCAAAAGGGTTGGCACAAAAAGGTACTTTTTAACTGGCCAATCCCATCCCCTTTTCCCACCTCCCCACCCCCAAAAAACCAAACCAACATGCAGTTCACATCAGCATCACAGTTCAGCTTTACAAGTCATACAGATTCGCTAGCCAACCCAGTCATTCCTCAGGTCATCTAGTTACTGGTTTCAGGTAACATACCGGATTCATTTTGCGATTCAAACAACCTGTGCAGGATTCACTGCATCACCAATGAGAAATTCAATTCCTATTCACACTTACGTAGACAAACTGGCAATTCAGGATGCCAGGTATTATTCTCTTGGCATTCAATCACATCACTTCCAATCATGACGTAGTCAGGAAGGCATTTCATAATAACTCTGCTTCTATAAATATAGTCAGGTGAATATGCAGTTTCTCTTCTCCCATTTGGAACTGCTGGCTCTGGACACTTGACCACTGAAAGAAAGTATAAAAGAACAGAAAGCTCTGAAACATTTGTAGGCAGCACTTTTATTTTACAGACACCACAAACAGGTTTTTTATTTCCAGTGAACCAAATTTTAAATGTATTCCTCCAACACATTTCCTAGGATGTGGACAAGGAAAGAAAAAGAGGTCAAGTGTTTTAAATGAGCCCTTATGAAGTGTATTAAGATCAAGATAAAAACACTACAGGCAAACGATGCTGTGTTCTCTCATATAAAACGTGCCCCCAAACACGAAATGCCTCAGTTTTGAAAGGCAGAACGAAGTAAAAAGGATCTTTCCTGGAAAATACTGCTAAGTAGCTGTAACAGAGTAGCAGCTTCTGCAGCACGAGCCCTTCCCTTTCCCCTTAGCTGCTGGGAAGGGGAGGGGGGTGGGAGAGCAGGTGTCCACAGGCAGCAATTATGGAGCCCCATTTAATACTTGCAGAGGTGTCTTTGCTTTCCCCTCAGAGACAGCATCTGCTATTGCCATCATTACTTGCTTAAAATACGCACCCCGATTTCCAGCAACTAAATTTGGAAAAAGGTGTATATGTGAAAAAATACAGCATTTAGGTTATGTGACTGAAGTAGGAGCTTCCTTGGGCTTACCATAGGTCCATTAGGACAGGAAAACATTCCAAGTAGCCAACATTATGTAATATTGTTCCAGAAGAGAAATGTATTACTTATTTCCCTATATTGGCAATGTCCACACTCTGATATTTCTCCCTGGTCATGCTTGGTGCACGTCTGCAGGGGATGCGTTGCCAAAACAGCAAGAGCTCGCAGTGGCAGGCAGCTTTCCTACATGGCCCCGCTATTCTTTGCAGTAGTGGGTTGCACATGCCAAGCTGCAGAAGCCCCAGGGAAGGGCAGCAGGGCAGGAGCCCGCAGCACGCAGCCCCATCCTCACGCACTGATCTGGTGGGCACAGGTCCCCCCTGCAAGTACGCACAGTGGCAAGGAGCCAGAACGCAAGCCTGAGCCAGTAGCAGGCAGTCGGCTGTGGGACGAAGGAGGGGGGTGGGGAGGTGGCGTCAGGATCTGCTCTGCTGCAATAGCAGCCCTCGCCTCCTGCCAAGGACAGGGGACAGCAAACCCAGGTCCCTGGCCCCATAGCCATAGCAGTGGGGGCCCCCTCTGGCAGGGCTGGGGGAGCAGGAGCTGGGGGGGGGGGGGGGGGGCGGGCAAGGGCCACTAGCAGAGCCTGGGGGCCTTTCATTTTAATCACGGATTTGGGGATTTTTATAGTCAGAGAATTTGTGATGTATTTTTTTATTTATTTAAATCAGGGATAACCAGGAACCGTTTATCACTAAACGGAAAAGCTTCTCACTATAGAAAGATGCACACAGAGAATAAACAACACAAAAAAAATAAAAAATAACCACCTTTGCACTGAGGGGCGGGTGCACTCCAAACTCCATTATTATCTTCATTGGAACGACAATAAATAGTTGCCTCCCCAATAAGTGAGAAAGGGACCGATCCTCTCGGCACGTTATTACACTTGTAAGTTACCGATGCCCCGTAGGTATAATCTTCCTGTTCACCAGAGTGCTTCCCGTTTTCTATGTCTGGAGGTGGTAAACATGGAATTGCTGCAGGATATTAAAATAAAGAAGAAAACTGTTGTGTAAGAAGCCACAGCAAAATTTACAAGGTACAACATCTATAAGCAACAGCGCAAGCATTTAAGCAAGTAAAAATAATTACAACAGGTTTAACTATTTTTCCTGCAATATTTACAGAGACTGAACTGTCAAGGTATCAACTACAGATGATCTGACATCATGTTAAGAATACTGGTTTACATAGCAATTCCCCTAAATTAACTGATGCATCCGATAAATTGTCTTAGTTTAGCAAAAAAGGCCAAAGGAAAAACTAGAGCATCACCAAAAATATCAGAAAGAATAAAGAGGAAATGGAAATGTACAACATAACGCAGATTTTTCTATTAGAATTAACCGATAACTGTAATGTTGTTATGGTCAACAACAGGAAGTGTAAAAACCATCCATGTTGAAGAACACCAACACACACACTGCTAGTTCATTACAGAACTGAAAACAAACTGTATTGTATTAACATTTCTGCAATGACAGTTTCCAAAAAAAAGCAAAATAGATGAAGTAATCTCTCCGAGAACGTTAGGTACTTAGACCCTTTAAGGACTGGCTAAATGTTTTCCTAAAACCCCACTGTAATATTCTCTCGCACAGTTAAGTTTAGGTCTCTAACGCATCAACAGCCAGAACATGAAAAACAATAAAATAAGCTGCAGATTCACGTTAACGTTATTTGCAAATAAAGCCCATTACGAAATACAAATCTAGTGGCGATACAAAACAAATTCTATAGACAATCTCATAGTTGTAAGGGATAAAAGATTTCTGCATTAAAACTTCAGTCAGTGACGCCAAGACTTGCACCTTATCAGTTCACAGGACTAAAAGTCTGCAACATGTGCTCAATGGAAAATACAAAACAGTTACCCTATTAATCTGACTTTGCTCTGCGATTCAATCTGACACTTTGAATTAGATCAAGCCAATCACAACTTCCAGTAATCCATTAATCTGGAGTTAATCACTGTGATGGATCATTCAAACGGTAAACTTGTACAAAGGTAAATCCTTCAATAAAAGTTTGAATTTAGCCCATAAACACTAGCTACTGTAACTTGGACAGCCTTACTCCAGTCCTTTCACACATGCATCCAATAGCTTGTAAAAAAAGTTAAGAAGCTACTTTATTTTCTTTAGTCATCAGTTTCCTTTCATGTACAATTTACCTGATGCATAGAATAGCACAAGGAGAACTTGCTCTTAAAATATATAAACAGATACCGTTCACTTACACTGGCAGTGTGGAATTTCTTCATTCCAATGAACGCCTTTGCCAGCAATCTCACACCTAGCAAACTGTGGTCCAATTAATCTGTACCTAAGTAGGAGAAGAAAAAAAAACCAAAAAAAACCTTTCAAACAAGTTACTGGAAGCTCCCAACCAGTAGTTCATACACATGGATATACTTCTGTCCTACCAACAGATGAAGAAGCAGCACCAAGTTTTTAAGCTGCAATTCTCTTTGCCAAGAAAAACCGTCTATTTGGCCACGTATTCCAAACACGAAAGCCAGAAGAACAGCACGTAAAAACTATGATTCCAACTCATAAGTCGATGAAGGTCCGTTTTTCAAGATACGTAACCCTCACCGTGGTTCACATTTTGCAATTAGCAAAGCAGCATGTATATACCGTTAAAAAAAAAGGGGGGGGGGAGGGGGGGGGAGTTACCAACAATTTAAAATCTCTGTGCTTTTGTCTTCATTTATTTGAAGCAGGACCATAATGTTGTCAGGTATATAGCGTGGCGATTCTCAGCCGGGGTGGTGCAGCACTCTGGGTGCCTCGAGATCCTTTCAAGGGTCCCGCAGGGTGCCACACAACATGTTAGGGGCATAAATGTGACTTACAAGAGGAACACAGATACATTAAACAAAAATAACTAACTGTGGTTTTTCTGAGGTCTTTGCAACAGAGAAAAATTGATCTGTTTTATTGTAGGCAAAAAAAACAACCCAGTGAGAACTAAGAGCTAGCATGTTCCAAGAGGAGTGTCAAAATTTTGAGAACCACTGACCTAGAGAAACCTATAAAGCTACTACGATTGTATTCAATGCATTTAAAGTACACTAAATTCATTTAGTAGGAACAAAAATGATTTTTAAAAGTAGCTCATGGAATTAAAAAATTAATGCCTGAACAAAGGCTTTTTTTGGTAAACTGAAAAGGGCTGCTAAAACTGTAAGATTTAAATATTACATCTTAAAAAGCACAAAAAGACACCGACTTTTTATAATGGAAACATCAGACTCAATCTTTTCAAACTGGACATACAAGACAAGTGTAATTTCTTAAAGAACACACAATAGCCTTCAAGGATTGGACTAAAAGTATTGGATTAAACCAAAGAACCTTGTCAGCAAACATCCTTCAGAAATTCCTAAGTCTACAATATTCTACTAAAAGATTAAGTCTTAATTTAATGCTGGGTCAAAAACACAGTAGTACAAGAAAGGAGGAAGGAAAAGCATTCATTGAAATCCTTACCCCTCATTACAAGAAAATGTCACTGTTGAACCAAAACTAAGATCAGTCTCTATATGAACAGAACCATCTGGCAAGTCTCCTGGATGACCACAGAGCTTTGCTGAAAGGGAACACAAATGGGAATTAGACATCCCTATAGTACCTTTAACCTCATACTTCCTAGTTGTCCAAGACTTGAAAGTCAGTTGCTTTTAGGAACCCCCAGATCGCAGCTCCCCGGGGGGGGGGGGGGGGGGGGGGGGGGGGGGGCCGGTGGCGCGCACGGGAGAAGAGGGTCAGACCCCTCCTCAATTGAGCACAACCCATTACACTCTATCTTGCAGGGAGAGAAGGGACCCTGAGCTCCAGCATGCACGGGGGTAGGAAGAAGAAAGTAAGGCTCAGCCCGCCGCCACCCCCGCCCCCCCCCCGCACACATGGTCAGGGACTTCTTGGCCTGACAAATAGCTCCCAACAGTAACCCACCTACTCATCCTCCCTAACACCCAATCTTAGCACCCTGATGCCCCCCAACTGAAATCCCACAACTACCTGTCCCCATACTTTCACCTTCTACTCTCCAGAACTCCAGGCCTTCCTCTACTCCTGCAAATATTCCTTGACAGAAGTACTCACACTTGTCATTTATGCTCTTTGCAAAAAGCAGCATTCATACTTCATGGATGTTCAGATTCAGGTTTCTAAACCATAAGCCCCTTGGACTGAAACAGACTGTAATCAAGTGCCTACTTTCCTCTCCCCCACTCCCACTTCTTCCCAGCATCTCTCTCAAACAGATGCTAGTTGCTTGCTCAGGTTCAACAAGCACAGCACGTCCCCTAGACTGAGCCACTCGAGTCACAAGAATGCCACCTCGTAATTCAGCTACGTTCCGGGCACCCTGCTGTCATATCAGTATAAACTGGTTATACTCCAAGTTATTTTTGCACCAAAATGTGCAAAATGACCCGCACATCACGACGAGGGACATGCTCAGCTGGGATGGGCTTCACCTGTCCCCCAAAGGTAAGCGTGTGTTTTCTACTAGATTGGCGGATCTCCTCTGGCGGGCTTTAAACTAGGCTCGTCGGGGGGAGGGGAGTACGAGGGCAGGGGAAGCTGTGGACCACCAAACCATGTGGCACCCACAAGGACAGCCCAGCCTGAAGAAGGAGAACATTGGGAACCTGAAAGCCATGGGGAGACCAGCACTACAGAACAGGTAAGAAACGAGAAGGTAAGGAACAATGGGCCCCTTGGGACTCGGAGCGGGGGGGCAGCAAAGGCACCAGTCGCAGGGCTCAAGTGCCTATATACTAATGCTAGGAGCATGGGGAACAAGCAGGATGAACTAGCGCTCCTGCTTGCACTAAACACCTATGACTTAGTGGGGCTAACAGAGACCTGGTGGGATTCATCCCATGACTGGGCGGTACATATTGAGGGCTATAGATTGTATAGAAAGGACAGGTCGGGGAAGAAAGGGGGGGGGGGGGGGTTGCACTTTATGTCAGTGAGCAGTATACATCAACCCTCATCAAGACAGAATCCGAGGTTGAGGAAGTAGAAGGATTGTGGGTTAGGCTACATGGGGGGCAAGGAGAAAGGGATTTGGTGGTAGGGGTCTGCTACAGACCCCCCACACCAAGGGGAAGAAATAGATGCGGGGCTCCTGAGGCAACTCTCGGAGACCATAAAAGCTAAAGAGGCGGTAGTCATGGGGGACCTAAACTACCCGGACATCTGCTGGGAGACGCAGACAGCAAGGTCCTATCGCTCACGCAGGTTTCTAACCTGTGTACAGGACCTCCACCTGACACAGGAGGTGCATGGTCCCACTAGGGGGAATGCCATACTGGATCTGGTATTGGCAACAGGGGATGACATGATAGGGGACCTCCAGATCGGTAACCATTTGGGAGACAGTGATCACCTTATAATAGAATTCAACGTAAGATGGCGAGTGGGTAAGGTAACTAGTACGGTTAAAGTGCTAGACTTCAGGAAAGCTGATCTCAATGCACTCAGGCGATTAGTCAAGGAAGCACTGCAGAGTAGGAGTTTTGAAGGGATGGGAGACCAAGAAGGGTGGCTGTGCCTAAAGGAAACGATCCTTCGGGCACAAAGCAAGACGATCCCCGAGCGAGGCAAAAGAGGGAAAGGGGCCAGGAGGCTTCCATGGCTGACCAGAGAAATTCAGGGCAGCCTAAGGGCCAAAAGGGGAGCACATAAAAAGTGGAAACAGGGTGAGATCACTAAAGATGAATATACCTCCTCTGCTCGTGCTTGTAGGGAGGCAGTTAGGCGGGCCAAAGCTACCATGGAGCTGAGGATGGCAACCCAAGTAAAGGACAACAAGAAATTGTTTTTTAGATATATTGGGACTAAAAGGAAGGCCCAGGGAGGAATAGGACCGCTGCTAAATGGGCAGAAACAATTGGTGACAGATAGGGGGGACAAGGCTGAACTCCTCAACGAGTTCTTTGCCTCAGTGTTCCTAAGCGAGGGGCACGACAAGTCTTTCACTGGGGTTGTAGAGAGACAGCAGCAAGGTGCCAGACTTCCATGCGTAGACCCTGAGATGGTGCAGAGTCACTTGGAGGAACTGGATGCATTTAAGTGGGCAGGCCCAGATGAGCTCCATCCGAGGGTGCTGAAGGCACTGGCCGACATCACTGCAGAGCCACTGGCGGGAATATTCGAATGCTCGTGGCGCACGGGCCAAGTCCCGGAGGACTGGAAAAGGGCTAACGTGGTCCCCATTTTCAAAAAGGGGAGGAAGGAGGACCCGGGCAACTATAGGCCGGTCAGTCTCACCTCCATCCTTGGTAAAGTCTTTGAAAAAATCATCAAGGCTCACATTTGTGAGAGCCCGGCAGGGCAAATTATGCTGAGGGGAAACCAGCACGGGTTTGTGGCGGGCAGATCGTGCCTGACCAATCTAGTCTCTTTCTATGACCAGGTTACGAAACGCCTGGACACAGGAGGAGGGGTGGATGTCGTATACTTAGACTTCAGGAAGGCCTTCGATACGGTATCCCACCCCATACTGGTGAACAAGTTAAGAGGCTGTGATGTGGATGACTGCACAGTCCGGTGGGTGGCGAATTGGCTAGAAGGTCGCACCCAAAGAGTCGTGGTGGATGGGTCGGTCTCGACCTGGAAGGGTGTGGGCAGTGGGGTCCCGCAGGGTTCGGTCCTTGGACCGATACTCTTTAATGTCTTCATCAGCGACTTGGACGAGGGAGTGAAATGTACTCTGTCCAGGTTTGCAGATGACACAAAGCTATGGGGAGAAGTGGACACGCCGGAGGGCAGGGAACAGCTTCAAGCAGACCTGGATAGGTTGGACAAGTGGGCAGAAAACAACAGGATGCAGTTCAACAAGGAGAAATGCAAAGTGCTGCACCTAGGGAGGAAAAATGTCCAGCACACCTACAGCCTAGGGAATGACCTGCTGGGTGGCACAGAGGTGGAAAGGGATCTTGGAGTCCTAGTGGACTCCAAGATGAACATGAGCCGGCAGTGTGACGAAGCCATCAGAAAAGCCAATGGCACTTTATCGTGCATCAGCAGATGCATGACGAATAGGTCCAGGGAGGAGATACTTCCCCTCTATCGGGCATTGGTCAGACCGCAGTTGGAGTACTGCGTGCAATTCTGGGCGCCACACTTCAAGAAGGATGCGGATAACCTGGAGAGGGTACAGAGAAGGGCAACTCGTATGGTCAAGGGCCTGCAGACCAAGCCCTATGAGGAAAGACTAGAGAAACTGGACCTTTTCAGCCTACGCAAGAGAAGGTTGAGAGGCGACCTTGTGGCTGCCTATAAGTTCATCATGGGGGCACAGAAGGGAATAGGCGAGGATTTATTCACCAAGGCGCCCCTGGCGGTTACAAGAAACAATGGCCACAAGCTAGCAGAGAGCAGATTCAGACTGGACATTAGGAAGAACTTCTTCACAGTTCGAGTGGCCAAGGTCTGGAACGGGCTCCCAAGGGAGGTGGTGCTCTCCCCTACCCTGGGGGTCTTCAAGAGGAGGTTAGACGAGTATCTAGCTGGGGTCATCTAGACCCAGCACTCTTTCCTGCTTATGCAGGGGGTCGGACTTGATGATCTATTGAGGTCCCTTCCGACCCTAACATCTATGAATCTATGAATCAAATGGTAGTGGTCTAGACTGCTTGTCACCCAAAAGTATTAGTACAGTAACTGTGCACCTAAGACCATGTGGCATAATCCCAGAACAGCCCAATATCCATGCACACAGAAAAACAGATACTGGGAGAATATTTCTACATTTGAGAAGAGGGGAGAACGGAGTTGTCTTGGTAAAAGACCTCAAAAATGGATCACTAAGCTTAAGCTTATCCTTATAAAACACAGCAACCTGGGCAAACGTGCAAGGTTTAGTGTTCAGAAAATCTCATGCATAAGAAAGTAAACGGTTCTCAAGCTTAGGGTCTCCAGTCACATCGACTACGTAACTACCTGAACTTACTAAGGACCACATCCACTCCCCCTGCTTCACTCCTGTGTCCTGATCAACGTCGACACAATGCTGCAAGACCAGCACTGAATTCTGACATTCATTTTCTTTTTCCAAGTCCATTACCACACTGGGGTGCTTGAGCAGCTTCACAAATTCAATGCTTTGTGTTTTATTTTCCTGCTCTACCTCATAAGGCAGTCACTATACATAACACTTGTGTTATTTAAGACAATAAGTTTACCACCGACTTCAAGACTTCAGTGAGATCCACATTTCACATGTGTGTCCAGTTTATGTTTGATGGAAAACATCAAGAGTGTTTTTAGGATGATTGTTAAAGACAGACAGAAAACAGAAACAGCTCACACGTGCACAACTCTGGTGGAAAAGGGACAAATCAGCATCCCTTTTTAGTCCCAAATTAAACTCTTACAAAATGCTCAATCCACTCTAAAAGCAACTACTTGACTCATTCTCTCCGATACAACAGAGCGAGGGGAAGAGGAACTTACCTATACAAAATTTTTCAGGTCGTGACCATAATGAACCTGCACGACAAATTCGAGCGGCTTCCAGGGAAGGGTCTCTTCTGTATCCTGGGCGACAAACGTATTGCACAGAGCTGTTAACGGGGAAGGTGGTCTGATCTTTAAACGCATCCGCTAGCTCTGCATAGGGTAACCTGTCAGGGGGGCCGCAATCACCTATCAAAGAAAAGAACAGTAACTTTAGCAGGAAGCAAAGAAACAAATGACATCTTGACTGGTATGGAGGCTGGAAATGTAAACTGGTCCTCAGAGCTTCAGTGGGATCTGGCCATCTAACGCCCTTCAGTTCTTTGGAGAATCATGGCCTGAAATCTTAAGCAAAGCACACAAAGGGGGAATCAGCAATAACTAAAGAAGCAATGGACAATAGGGTTGCATCGAAATACTGATTGTATATCAGGTCGGCACCGATAAAAGCAAACTTAACGTTAGCAACTTAACGATCTCTCCCCAACCCCACGTTTCTTCCCCCTCCCTCCATCCCTTCCCCCACAGACTTACCTGCTGGGGAGGAGGATATGCATTCAGCCCCCCTCCCCCAAATCCTGCTTCCGGCCCTTGGGGCCACCTTCACCCCCTTGGCTGGGCAACCCCTGCCCCACTCCCTGCCTTCCTGTAGGGGGACTTGCTCTGCACCCCCATGCCCCTTGCCCCCACAGACTTACAAGCCGGATGCCTCTCTCCAGAGCGTCCGGGCACATGCACGGTGACTGCATGCATGAACGCTGTATTTATCAGTGACATTATCAGCTACGCTAGCCAAAAAAAGCTGATTGCTGATAACGTTAATTTTCCTTTTATCAGCGCTGATCTGATACACGAGCAATAAACATCTGTTCTTTACAAGGGGATCAAGATGAAACAGAGTAGACGACATTAGCTGGTTTAGCAACAGTTTAAAGCAGAGGATCTCAACCGTCTTTAGGCTCAACGTACCCTCCTTAGACTCGCGGCATCCCTGGGCAGCCTGGAGGCTCCCCCTGGAAACGCCTGCTCTTAGTTTTCCCTTGTTTTTTGACCACAGAACAACAGAGCAGTTTGTGTGCAGCAAAGAACTCAGGAAGACCACGACAGGCAGAAAGCTTTTGACGCTCCAGATTCCTATGGGAAATCCCTAGGTTTCCCTTGTGAACCATGTTCACGCACCGAACAGTGCCAACGTTGCGTGGCACCCTGACACAAACTCGTTTAAGGCCCCCCAGGGAGCTGGAGCATCGCTGGCTTAAAAGGACGGCAAGGGAGTGGTTTCCCCACTGCCCAGGAAAGGAAGCAGAGAGCTGGACGGGCTCGGAGACAAACAGCCTTCCTTCAGTCAGCACCTCCGAGGTTATCGATGCTGGTCGGTGCTGTGGCACGATGTGCTACACGTTACAGACACCACGCACTTCACCGGTGAGTCAGGAGACATATTTAAGCCGGCTATGCTATCACACGATAAAAAAAGCTACTCTCCAGGGATTCAAACAGCCAGCCAGCCTGCTAGACAAGTGCTTAGAAGAGGTGTACCAATGCTAGCGCTGGTCCCCCGGCGGGTGTACACACGCCCAGCGGGCAAGGAGCCGCCTCACAGCCCTGACGCACGTTACATTCATGGCGCGATTCAGTAGCGAGCCGCCCCAGGACACCCACGGGGCCCTGCCGGTGTCACACGACCAAAACGGGTCTCGGCCGCACGCCCGCCCGCCGGGCAGGAGCCAGGCCGTGACACTAATAGGGGCGCACGCGGCAGCCGCGGCCCGTCACGTTCATGGCGCGGGGCAAGGCCCGACGCTCCCGGGAGCCGCCGATACTCGAGCGAGCCTCCCCCGCCGTGCCGCACTCACCGCGCGCGGCCCCGGGCAGCAGCGGCAGCAGCAGGGCGGGCAGCAGCGCGAGGCCCAGCCGCGGGGCGAGGCGTCTGCGACATGTCATGGCGGCGGCTTCCCTTCTCTGCTAGCCGTCGCCCTTCCTGCCGCAGAGCGGGGCCGCCTCAGGAGACGAGGCGAGGAGTACGGCGGCCGAAAGGGCCGCGAGCCGTCACAAGTAGGTGGGTGCCAGGCAGGGCGCAGGCGCGAGACTACGAGGACGGGAGTCGGGAAGAGATAAAAAGCCTCGCTCCCTCCCTGCGTTTCGCTTGGTGGGCGGGGCCCGCGCGCTCCCATTGGCCGGCGCAGCGGAGGGGGCGGGGTCGGCCAGCGGCGCCACGTGCGCTGCTGCAGACGCGGCGCTGGATGGGCGAGACGCTGAAAGGGCAGCGGTGGGCCAGACCGTCAGCGTAACTAACGCGGATTAGCTCCCGCGCGGCCACAGCGGTTCCCTGTGATTCACTTTGTGCCACTGATGCCTGTCCCCGAGCACCGCCCAGGCGGGGTAGCAGAGGCTGGAGGCAGGCTCCTGCAGCTTGGAGCTTGGCCAGCAGCCAGCCTATGATGCAGGAGGCCAGGCTGCACTTTTGGACACCTCCCTGCTTTGTTTGATCTCCCAGGCTCAGAAATCCCCCTCCCACACTGCAAGGCAGCAGCACCGGAAACACCTGAATGCGCAGTGTGTGGCACCATGTACTGCACCGCTGCACTCTTTTGGATGAGAAGTGAACTGGTTTGCTGTACAACAGAAATCCCAGCCTTCCTGCTACCTTCAGCAGCATTTAAACAGTTTTTTGGTCACATGAGAGCTTTAATCACAGAGGTCTACAACCGTGGTTGTCAACTTTCAGTACCTTACCTTACCCTGCCAATCGACGTGGCAAAAGTGAACCCAGAAGTCCTACCATGGCACTTCTAGTTTCATGGCTATGTGCCGAGTCCCACTTTTTCCACTCCCTCCCTGTCCCCCAGCACAGTGACAGCCCCCGCCCACCGCCGCAGGGCAGTCAGCTGGAACTTCTGGCCCGAGCAGGCAGACCAAAACACAGCACCCGTGTATCTCCTGCCTGTGTCGCACGTACCCCGAGGTATGTGTACCACGGGTTGAGAAACCGTGGTCTACAACATGGACATTGCAGAAATCCATCCCCATGGGCTCCCAATGCACAAAGGCCCTTGCAACTTTGAAAGGGAAAACAACTAGAGGTGCACTGATACTTCGGTCCGATATCAGATCCGCAGCAATATAAAAAAAATAGAGTGCATTGGAAATCGGCCTGATGTGGCAGATAAATGGCCCATGTGCAAGTGCAGCCTCAGCGCAACACGTAGGTGGCAAGGAGCACAGCCCAGCAGCTTGAAGAGCTGCTTGCAGCTGATAGGTTTGTTGCAGTGGAAGGGGAGGGGGGAGGAAAGGGGCTTAGGGGGTGCAGGTCACAGCCCCCACAGAAGGAGGAAGTGGAGCTGGGGCAGGTGCTGCCCAGATGGGGTGAAGTGAGGCATGGGATGGAGCTGTCACTCATGGGGGGAGCGGGGTTGTCCCCAGGGCAGCTCCTGCTGCTGCATGTACCCGAAGCAGGGCAGACAAAGATTGCCATTGTGCTAACTACAGCTGTCGGGTCTAGATGAAAAAAGAACAAAAATAACCCAAGAAACCAAGGAGCATGCTATTAAGAACATGTGCCCTAGAGTTTGTGGCTCTGGCATCATGTCATGGAGTAAGAAACGTGGCTACCCTGTTCCAGGAGAGCCTCTTTCAGGTAGGTACTGGCTAGTAAGTAAGATGCCAAACTTAAGTTAAGGCATCATTAACAGTAAATGACAAGGTAGGGCAAGAGGGTGATACAGCAGTGGAACATTCTTCTCCTTTCAAGTCTGACAAACAAGGTGATTGCTTTAGCTGCTACATATCTACCATAAAAAGGGGAGGTGGAAGGGAGAGGAAGGAATCAGCTGCTTGTTTTTACTTTGCCCATGCACTCACACAGCTGCTCCCAATAGAATTTAATTCACATTGAAGTTTTTTATGGATCAGTCTGACAAATTCCTGAAAACATACATATTTAATTAACTTGTATTATGCCGACTTCTCCTCCACAACCCACAGCTACATACATTTTTGGGTAGAACATTATGACACTATTTTTGTCAGCAGTATTCTTATATAAAAGCTATCTTGCTTCTTTCAAAAATATCTTCATGTACATCACATTTAATCATGGGATTTTAAATATTGCCCATTTCAAACGGACCCTATTAAATTAAGGCCAATCTTTCTAAATCACTGAAAATGAATTTTAAATTAGGCTTGTTCCTTCAAACCCACCATGCCTCTTCAAATTCTGTCACGTACAAGCATTGTCCAGAAGCAGCATCTACCGGTACAGCATGGTCTTCCTCACGAATACATGGCTGTTCGCTACAGGAGGAACCTCTGATGGGTACAAAGGCTGACTGATTTCTCTTGGTGTTCAGAGTCTCAGAGTTTTTCTAGCACCATTAGAAACTGGTTATGATGTAGGGGGAAAAAGCAATAATAATTGGAAACTTCACTTTTCCACCCCCAACAACTCCTGTGTGTTCATCGCAGTGGCTTCAGAATGGTATCAGAAAACGTATTACAGGCACCTTGCCACATAGAGATGCAGGTGTTTACAAATGAGCACCTACGTGTTCTCTGAACTTAAGTTAGTTGTAAGTACCTTTTCAATATGCTGTGTAATAAGCACATTCAGTAGTACTATTCCCCTTGGAGAGATGCTTAAGGTATTCAAAATGCATCATCTAAAAGGGGTAGCTCAAACTCTTGAATTTCAGGGAGGTGCAGGGACCTGAGAGAGAGAAAGAGAGAACACATACATATGCAGAAGTGCCTCCCTTCCTGACTGTTAGCAAGCAAACAAGTGGCTGTTCAATCTTGTAAGCTTGCAAACAGTGTAACCTGCTTTGAGCTATTATTTTTAAAAAAAATTGTACTAGGTGGTATTGGCCTCTGCCTCAAAGACATGTCCTTTTCTGTTGATGATCTAACTGCTGCAAACAGGCTTCTTCCTCTCGCTCGCCAGGTGCAGTTTGCCTCTTCCTGTTCTGAAAGCACTGCAAGACAAGCACAAACACCTACTTTGTTATCTCACACTTACACTCCTGAATATCATTTAATTTCTTTGACAAGCATGTTCTCTCAAGACATACAATGCAGAAGAATTGCACCAAAACATTTAGATCAGGGGTGTCAAACTCCCTTGCCTCTTCTTCCCCCTGCCCCAGCCAGATCAGGACCACAAGGTTCTTCATAGCCTGGATCCAAACTCACTTCTGGCAGCTGGACCAGTAGCATTATGGAACAGCAGGGTCAACGCAGCTGTCGTTCACCCCTCTGCCACAGACACGCGTCCTCCATGGGGGTCTCGGTGCCAGAATTTAGTACCAGGCCCTGCCCAAAAGCCCCTTGCGATGGATGCAGATAGTGACACCCCTGATCCAGATTCATTACAAAACCAAATATTACTTCCTGCTAACTCTTGCCACTAGGTGGAGATGATGCATTATTCACAGTAGATTGACTATGGTGAATAATGTAACATTTCTTTACCACTTCCAAACCACCGTGAAATGCTAAAAGTTTCCTAGAATACACTGGATTCTTGAGAGTTGGAGACCTCTATCATGCTCCTTTAAAAGGTCAGTCCACTTTGCACATCTTTTGTGAACTAAAGTAGTATATACCTGAACAGGTTACAGGTGAAGCACAATAAGATCCTCACATAGCAACATGCTGCAAAAAAGATGGGAAAGAGCAGAGACTGCATTGAGCATAACAGAAGATGCCCTTTCAAACTATAAAGCAATTCTTTCATGGCACATTTCTACATCACCTTTTTTGGTATAAAAATCCTTGGGAATTGTAGTAGAAAGTTTGTACTAGAATACAGTTGTGCTATCAGAAAAAAATAGATTAGTAGTTTTAACTGCTGTAACAAACACGGCATATACACACTGAAAACCTACTGCTGGGCAAGTGTCATTTATTTTACCGTCTTAATTGAGGCCTATATGAAGAGAATGAAAGTAGATGTACATTCATTACATTTTCCAGCTGAATGGCAATTTCAGGAATGAAACTACATTGGAGTGTTCTGGGTATGGTTTGTTCATTCTGTTGTGTTAACAGGGTGATTATTTTCTCCCCAAAGCAAAAGGCCAGGCAACTGAAATGGGCCATCTTAAGAGCAAAGCCAGGACAATTATGTTCCACCAGAACTAGAAATAAAGCTTCATTTTGTGTGTCATAACTACCAGTAGAATAGCAGCAGCTAGTGATGCTTTGGCAAATGATGTGGTCCTGTGACCTGCAGGTTTGACATAAAACAACCACCGCTGACTAAATGGGTGTATGCAAGGGGGTGCTTCTGCTGCTATAACTCTGGAATCATTTATCTGTAGCATCACTTACCTGCACTAAAATGTCCCAAAACATCCAGGGTAACTTACTTGGTTTTGGGTTTTTTTTGCAGTCCCTGAGGAAATTTTTCTGAAAACACAGGACTTAGTTCAACCTACTCTTACACCCCCTTCACACATACTACTTTCAACCCAGCTCAAGTTTACAGAAACTATAGGCCAACAGTACCTGTAGGGCCGAAATGGGATAACCAAAATATTGTGATCTTCACCATTTTGATTTAGTACTTCAATGTTAGCACTTCAGGGCAGATCAAGTGATTTGAATATAGATTCATCCTTCAAGCAAATTAACAAGCAAACGATAAACCTCCTGTATCAGTCCATGCTGTTTTAGCACATGCTAGATGCATCCACCTTGCCACATTTTCCCCAGAGGTCATAACTAACAGCATTAACCAAGCTTGCTTTAGAACTTGAAGTTTACAGCCAAGATTTTATTGATGAGATATGTGTGCCACCCCTGAAAAAGGGCTTAAGGTGGCTTAAAATGAAAGACAAATTAACTCACAGAAAAAGAATCACCAAACCAAACTAAGATGATATAAAACACAGAACAGCTGCCAAACCATACTCCAGAACTTGCAGAATTCCACCCTACCCAACGCACTTGCATGTCACTAAGGTGTGCGTCCTCTCACTGACCAGCTACTCTGATTCACTTCTTCCATGAAGGAGAGATTTTCCTCTCACGCTCCCCCCATCCCCGTAAAAGGCCAATTCCCCTGCCTCTCACTCATTTGGACGCAGCTGTGGAAGACTTTTTCGGCTGCAAAATGAAGCAGAGCAGTATTAGCCCAGGCTTTCATTATATACTTACAACAATGCCCAGTTCTTATCAAATTGAAACCTGCAACTTACATGTTTTGACACGCGATTCCATGTAGTCTTCTGTAGCAGCATCACAGCACAGAACGTCTTAGGCCAGAGAACATTTTAAGCGGCCAATTTTTACTGGCTTCTGCTCCGTCATCTGTGGCTGGTACCCTAGAAATAAAGACTTCAGTGCCATGATCAAACCCAAACTACACTTCAATGCTCTCTTATGGAAAGCTGCAATATACAGACCAATCCTTTCTGGCGCAGCTCTTAGCAAAAAGGGAGCTGACCTAAATGTAATTTGTAATTAAAAAGTGACAATAACAATAAAAAACCTTCTTATGATCTAATAACATCAGGGTTACTTCTCATACAAGTTTAACAAAAGACTCTTTGAGGGTTCCCAGGAGCTTACAAACAGGCCAATGTTCAGGCATCCTAACTAGCTGGTTAGAGTAACCACGATCAACTAATGCAATATCAATGTCATTATTCTCTTGTTCACTTTCTTCTTTCAAAATCATTTGCCAAATATTAAAATGACGAAGCCCTAAATACAAGCGATGCAATTTTCAAAAGGACAGCCAAACACTCAGCTCTCACTGAAGTCAATACAACACTGCTCAGTGCCTTTAAGGGCAGATTAACTCCACTGCAGCACCCAAATACCAATTGGCCTATTTCTGCCTACTCAGGCTTCCAAATTTTGAACCTGTCAGTTATGCCAAGAATACCACACAATTTTAGAACCTACTTCTTTGAAAAAGTACAGAATATCTATTGATGAAGGGACAAATAATAGGCAAAACACTTGTGCCTAATACAATGCACGTCTCATTATAAACAAGAATTTATTACTGTACTTTACATCAGACAAAAAACATGTACTGTAATAAGTCTGTACCTTTTGCATATGCATTCAACAATCATATGGTAAAAGGCACTCTAAGCAGAATGATGATCTATCCAGTGATGACAGGCATTTTCAACGCACTCCTCACTAAATTATCTAGAGACACGATCAAGCTACAATTCCCAAAATTAAACCATTTCAACAAGACCTCAACCCTGCACAGTCTCTGCACAGCCTCACTGTGGAAGTCTCTGCAGGGTCAGGGCCTCAGCAGGGAAGAGTACAAACAAGACAAATTAGACTTTAGACATTCACTTTGAGACTAACTCAAAGCCTTGGATAATTTTTCCCACGGCACATTTTAAATCACATGAAATCATATTGCATAACCAGAAAATATGAGTGCTAAGACACTACGCACATCCATATCAAAAGGACAATCAACATTTACATTAAACAACAACCTTCAGCCATCTGAGTTGAAATGACCACCTTCTATACCAAAAAGTCAGTCCCTGGCTGAACTGTCTACCTAGCCTGCCATAATTTAAAAACACAACAGTGGCCATGCGATTAAAACATTTCTAATCACAGCTACCATCATCCATGCAAGCCCAAATCCACAGGCAACTCTTGAGAGGCTCTGAGACCTCAGACTGACCTGTGTACATCAAGGACCAACTTCTAATATAAGAAAACATGCAACGAGTATGTCCCTGCCCAGCTTGTTAGCACTTCTGCATAAACATATCTAAATACATATTGTAAATTTTAAGTCTAACCCCAGCATCGTGGCAGTTTGCATACACAAACACAGTAGGTGTAAGTGGGAGAAATTTAGAAATTCGAGGGATTATAAAATAATCCTGTGTTCTAACTACCCTGATAATTCTGGTAGTCCATAGATGGAATATTCACAATTAAGTTTTTGTTGCAGTTACCAGCATCTATTGGCAAACATGCTGCTTGATTAAGTGGTTTTGTTTTGTTTTTTTTAATCAGGAAACCATTAGCTAAAATCTGAAGGAGGATATTCCCAACAAGGAATCTTATCTGGTTCTTTGCAGTCTCCAGGGAAGCCTGAGATTACATTCAGGTTCCCCAATAGAGAAACAGTGGGAATGGTACAAAAGGTCCAACGCAGATGCTCCAGAAGAAAAAGAAATAATTTAACTTTCATATACTACCTTTGGCAAGCGTAAGACAGCAAGTGTGAAAGAACATCCTAATAGACACGACCTTAGAACAGGTGCTGCCTTTTTCAGAAATAATAATTAGTACAATCTGGGTGCGTCTACACATTCGTTAATGCACTGTAAGTGCAATCTCCAAGGAACTCCAAGAAAGTCTAAGTTAACTACCAGGTTCCCCAACAGAGAAGATGTGGGGATGGCAATAAAAGGTTCAACTGCACTAGCAGCAAATGAAATAATTTTGTTTTCATATAAATATATATTACCTTTGACAAACTTAAGACAGAAAGCGTGCAAGGATATTCAAATAGATTCAACCTAGGATTGGGTGCTGCTTTCTTCAGAAAGAATAATTCATACAAATCTAAGTGCTATAAAGAACAACATGCCAAAATCTTTTGAACAGCTCAAGAGCCACGTTAAGATCCTATCAAGTAATCTTTAACTGGACAGTCTCTTCTGCAAGGAGGAGAACAACACTGCAAGACAGAAAAAAAGCAGCTGTCCAGCCTTAACACAAACTGCCTTGCTGACTAGAGAAAGCTACAGACAAAATTATTAACAGAGAAAAACACCAGAAGGGAGCTGAAAGGGATGACAGGTTTTTGCCTTCGTTAAAATTCATCAATCTCTAATTGTTTAAAACCAGAGGCTGGAAAAACTTGGGAGCACGTGTTCACACCAGAGCAGAGACACGAGAAGGACATGATCAAGGTTTACTCACACTTCGTGCGGAAAATACTTCTTATAGGCCTTAAAGGATGCCAGTGACACCGCACCGATGAGAGTTCCTTGAAGAAAAACAAGACACAGTCTGATGTCAAGGGTCTAACTTACAGGCCAGACCATTCCCAGGCTCTATCGTTTGGGAGGGACCTTTGAGATTTTCCTGAAAAGGCCTGTAGGCATTTAATCACAGATTTGTGCAGCTCTAACTCACAACTGAATGATTTCTAAAACCTGCTTTAAACAAAACTTTCTTTCTTGCTCCACAATACTCAAATCATCCACCCTGTGGTCTGAGAAAGTTAGAGAAACTGAGGTGGGAAGAAATGAAAGTCCATGAGTGATCTTTTATTTCAGAACCCCAAAATACGAAGAAGTGGAAACTCAGTGGGAAAAAGGGAAAAATATAAGAATCAACCATATTCGAAGATGGGAAAGGCATCTTCACTGACAAGGTATCGCGGTTGTTGCACAGTTCTCATTCCACAAGAACACAACTTCCATCTCTTGACAAAAAGTAATGCATAATTCTCATTCTTTGTAGAACTCAGCACTTTCCACTTTTTACCGTGGAAAAGTGAAAAACTGCCTTACAGTTTAAGCTTCTTTCACCTCTTTATTCCCCTTCTTTCCCCTGCAAAACGCAGACACCATATTGACACTGACACACTGCTAAGCACAGCTAGCCAGTTCTCTTTTCTTTTTCAGGAATATACACACACTTTGCAGAGCGCACAGGTATTTCAAAGGCAAAATTCCTACGTCACTCTTACAGGCATGCAAGATTAAGCAAAAAACAAACTATGATCCTGCATAAACAGATATGAAATAAAACAAGTTTCACTGCATCTCCTGTACAGTTAAAAAAAATACTCACCACTAATGATGATGATGGCAAATACATCTACAAAAAAAATGAAGTGAGTTAATTATCATAAAAACTGCAGGCATACCAATTAATTACAGGGAATATCGATTTACCTTGACTTCATTAACTTATAAATGCTTCTTATGGATTTAAGTTAAATGTCTTTTAAGACACATAAAACGCCTTCACATACGCATCTCTCGTAGCGAGCCCATTTCCACCTGGCTTTTATGGTAACAAAGGAATCAGTAAGCTTAAATTACTTCTTTCTTTTTACAAATATTGAAAAAGCTGTCTTTCAGATCTCAAAATGCCTTGCGCAACTTGCACGGATGATTTCTCAAAACCAGGAATACGTCTTCCTCCCGCCCTCACCCAAGGGAAAATCTGACCCGCAGATAGTATTACAATACCAAACAAAGGGAGTCACTTGCAATTTTCTGTGTGTTGACAATTGCTTGTTTTTACTTACTTAACCGACAAGATGGAATTCCAGGCTCCCATTGATTTCCACCGATATACTGAATCCTAGGTTCCCCATACATCGTGAAGCCCGGATAACACTGAATTGTAACGTTATCTCCAATAAGGTAAGGAGGTTTTGGCCCAGCGATTATTCTTCCATTAGGAATGTACAGTTCTGTCTGATTATCTGGAGTAGGTAAAGGTTCAGTAACTGAGGTTGTGGTCAACGGAGTGGTGGTCAAGGGAGTCGTGGTCAGCGGAGTGGTGGTCAAGGGAGTCGTGGTCAACGGAGTGGTGGTCAAGGGAGTCGTGGTCAGCGGAGTGGTGGTCAACGGAGTCGTGGTCAGCGGAGTGGTGGTCAACGGAGTCGTGGTTGGCGGAGCCGGAGTTGTAACTGAAAAAAGAAAAAGCCAAACAAAAAATTACTTTTTTGTCTAAAACACGAGTAACATGAAACTGGCCAATCTTACATGAATTTATAGTCTCACAAGCTTGTATGAAACAACCCCACCTCACTTGACCCCATTTGTCTTCCTGCCTGGAGCAGGGGGGCTGGGCCCAATGATCTCCAAGGTCCCTTCCAGCCCCTAACCATCTATGAACCCCAGAAAATGACAACTTGGCATGCCATGGGCATGTCTCCGTGCCAAAATCTTCAAAGGAGATATCTGGAGGTCCACACACCCCTTCACCAAGTGTTACAGCATCACACAAGTATCCAGGACTGACTCAGCACTTGATCAAGTGCTCCTACAATCTCTGTCCACCTATGACCCTGAGCTTGGCAGGCAGATGATCAAGGCATCACTTTGCAGCTACCCCCAGCTGAAACACACACACAGACTGAGAAGTTACTTCCACCATTTCAGATGTCTTGTCCTTATACACACTACTCAGTATGCTGTTCCCACCCCGCTTCATGCAGTAGGGTAATAACATGGCAAGAAGCCTCCAGGCTCAAGTGCCTAAGGCACATCCACCCTAGGAATGAGAATAAAGGTAAATGGAGTTGAAAGAATTCCCGTTACTGGTGAACAAATACATGCCACCTACAGGGGAGCTGCTCTAAGCCTTTTAGATGGACTGGGACTGAAATTTAAAGAATAAAGACAACTCACTTCTTTCCTGGACACCCAGAAGCAGCAAAACCACAGCTACGAGCTACTTTGCAGAGGCAGGAGCACCCACTGTATCTGAGCTTCATCCCATCACCCATGCCAAAGCTCAAACAGCTGTAACCTGCAGAGCATATCCATGCTGCTCAGGAGTGTTTTTGGAGAGGTGATAGGACACTGAATTATACCCACTACTAATGGAAACAGCCAAGGACTTGCAGAAGAAAAGGAAAATTAATACTACTGATCGATACTGGAAAAAACACAGATGTGGACCCAATTCTCTAAGACCCACCTCTTGACCAGGGAGACCCCTCCAACAATAACCTGATCTCCAGCTTCACATTAATCAGTCAGCAGAGAAAGCAGCACCCAAGAAGCTCCTTGCCACCATGCGCATTGCTGGCTGGAGCCGCGCACTGCCAGGTGGCAGCGCCCGTTCAGGCCATGAACCTCCCAAGCGCTTGCTGCCACCATCCACAGGGGCTGTACACCGTGGGCGTGGGTCTGCAGGAGGGCGCACACCCTTCCACGCACACGCTATCTACCCAAGGTGTGCGCTCCCACTAACCCCCTGGGTGCAGGCTCCATGCTGCTGCCAGCTGCAGCCCTGCGCTCCCCCCACTCCCCTGCCAGCTGCCCAAACTGAGTGGGATGCCCAGGAAACTGAGGAGGTACCCCGACTGCTGCAGCAATGGCAGCAGCAGCAGCCCAGCCCAGCAGCTGTGTTCTGCCCGGGTCGGGCTCTTCCGTCCACAAAGGTGGGAGTGAGACGTGCGGGCTAGGCAGGGTACAATTAGTTGGAGGGTGCCCGTGGTCCGGATTTTGCCCGCCCCTGTTCTAATGACACGCCGGGTGCAGGCGGAAGCGCACCTCAGAAGGATATCTGCAAAGCGTTCTGGGGTACAGCGTTACTCCGGACCAAACAGAAGTTGGCTCCAGGGGAAGAGGAGAATCCAGCTAGGCTGGGAGTCTGCAGCCGGGTTCCCATAGCAAGAGCCAGGCTCCCTGCCACGCTGGCTGTTTTCAGAATAGGAGGGGGGAAGGGCAGCACAGGGAGCTCATTCTTGGGACTCCCCAGCTGGTGCTGAAGGGTGGGGTGGGCGAATTGGAGCTCCCCTGCCTTGGAGCTGCAGGTAGCTCATCTGGGGGAGTTCCTCGCTGCGATGCGCGCTCCCAGGGGGCACAGAGAGACCCGTGCCCCCCGGGACTGTACCCGGGGCAGGCGCAGGCTCGAGCTCCCATCCCGCTTCCCTCTCACAAGCCGAGGACAGCACAGGGATTCCTCGCCCCAGCGCGCGGGGCTGCTCCCGGCGCGAGGCTCTGCCTGTCTCACGGTTCACCAGCCGCGCCTGCTAGGCACCCACGTACCTTCGCTACGTCCCCGTCTTCAGCGCACGCACGGCTTAAAAAAACCCACGTAAGCTCATTAAAAATTAAAAAAAAAAAAAACAGATCAGACAAGAAATGAAGTGGCTCCAACTTACTCAAGTCGCAGGTGGGTATTGTCGACCACTTGTCGTATTGATCGCAGATCAGAACATTAGGCCCGTTCAGCCGGTACCCCTCGTCGCACGTAGCGTAGTACTTGCTGTAGTGACCGCTGGCACGTGTTGCTTTCCCGTTTTTAATGACGATGCGCGGACACGCGGACACTGAAAGAAAAGGGATCAAAGACAAAGCTCTGACACGGATGTGGAAAGCTCCCCTAGAGCCGCAGGGAACGGGGTTTTCTCCCCCCACCCCGTGTTCAACGAGACGCATGTAAAATGCGCTCCTCCTCCAACGTATTCGCAAGGGCTCCGATTAGCGTTGCTCGGGCGCGGCCGAGGAGTCTGTACGAAACGCGTTACGGCGGAGATCAACCCGGGGGCGGGGCCGGAAGGGCCGAGACCCGTGAGGCGCCGCACTCACCCAGCGGCGGCAGCAGCAGGGCGGGCAGCAGCGCGGCGAGCCGCGGAGCCCAACGGGCGGCGCGGGGCATGGCGGCGGCGTTCCCGCACAGGCGGGCCACGGGCTGCAACGGCCGGCGCGCGACATGTCGGCGGCCCGCGCTCTCCAGGCGCGGCGCGGGCTGAGCCGCGGCCTCGAGCGGACAGGGGGTGGGGCTTGCGCCTGGCCCGCTCCTCATTGGGCGGTGAGAAGCGAAGAGGGCGGGGCCCGCCCTCCACCCGCTCCTCATTGGGCGGCGCCGCCAGCGGGCCGAGAAGCGCGCGGCGGGGAGGGGGTCGGCGTCCCCTCCCATTGGCCGACGCCGCGTGGGCAACGTCCGGCCGCAGGTAGAAGCGCTCTGGGGGCGTTCTCGTGTGTCCGGTCGCAGCCCGCAGCTCGCTTCTGTCTCTCTGCCGGCGCTGGCGTTGCCCAGGGACTGGTGCCAGGAGCAGGGCACAGCGGAGAAGGCTGCTGGTGCTCACTGCGGTGCAGCCTAAGCCCCTCTGTCAATGCAGTGCAGCACGTGCCTGGTTTATACTGCGCTAAGCAAGCACAGGGCAATGGGGGACTGGGCGCTGTCCTGGGTGCTAGGGCGATCTCTTTCCCCGGCACGTGGGAACAGCACAGCACAGCTCATCTAGGGCACTGCACTTGTTGCTAAGTGTAGAGTGCTCTGTGTGTGTGTGTGTGTGTGTGTGTGCGCGCGCACATGCACGGCACACTGCACAGTCAGTCTGCCCTCGTGTGAAGTTTACTTTCAAATGACATAACAATGCATCCTAGATCATTTACCCCTACCTCACTAGTGGCCTACAAACTGCTTTTGTGAGCATCTAATTGTCCTGTGCAGCTGTGCCAGAAACAATGCGCAAACAAAGCAGCGGTCCTGCCCTGCTATGGGCAGCCTTGAAAGGAAGGGGCACTAGTCCCTCCCACGGTTGCTCCTTCCCTAGCATTGACCGTGTTGTGCTGCAATGCAGGATGCACACCTGCGTGCGTGCGTGCTGCACGGGGCATGGGCTCCTGCTGCATGGGCAGCGCTGCGGCAGCACTGGTACCACCGGCAGTGGTCTTGGAGACCTCAGACTCACCTGTATACATCAAGGACCAACTTCTAATCTAAGAGAGCCACATCCGATAATCCTTTGATCTATATCAGCAGAATAACTGTGATTGATCTTTCTTTTACATTTTTTAAACACAAAATGAGTATATCCCTGCCCAGCTCCTCAGCATTTCCACATAAGCACACCTACATACCTATTGTAGGTTGTAAATCTATTCCCAGCATCATGGCAGTCTGCATACTCAGACACAGCAGGTGCAAGTGGTAGAAATCTAGAAATTAGAGGTATTATAATATAATCCAATGTTCCAACTACCCTGATAATGCTGGTAGTCCAGAGATGGGCTATTCACTATTGAGTTTGTGTTGCAGTTACCAGCATCCATTGGCGAACACACTGCTTGATTGTTTTTCAACAGGAAACCATAAACTAAAATCTGAAAGAGGATATTTCAAGCAAGGAATCCTATCTGGTTCTTTGCAGTCTCCAGGGAAGCCTGAGATTATGCTCAGGTTACCCAGTAGAGAAACAATGGGAATCAGATAAAAGGCCCAATGCAGATGCACAAGCAGCAAAAGAAATAATTTTGCATTCATATAAATATAGATCACATTTGGCAAACTTAAGACAGAAAGTGTGTAAGGATATTCAGATAGCCTCAACCTAGGATTGGGTGCTGCTTTCTTCAGAAATGAATAATTCATACAAATCTAAGTGCTTTAAAGAACAAGATCAAGATGCCAAAATCTTTCAAATGGCTCAAGCGCCATGTTAAGATCCTATCAAGTAACCTTTAACTGGACAGTCTCTACTGTAAGGAGGAGAACAACACTGCACGACAGAGAAGGCAGCAGCTGTCTAATGCTAATGCAAACTGCTTTGCTGACCAGAGAAAGCCACAGACAAAATTACTAACAGAAACAAACACCAGAAGGGAGCTGAAAGGGATGACAGGTTTTGCCTTCCTTAAAATTCATCAATCCCTACAGGATCAGTCATAAAAGGGAAAGAGAATCTGCCTTGATCTCTCTTTGGTGAAAACAGGGACTAACCATTCTCAGACAAATTCAGAGCAAATGCAGTCCTTTTTCCATCTCTGAAAGGCTCATTTAACTTCACTCCCCCCAACCAAAATGATCAATCATGCTTTATTAGCTCTGTATTCAGCAGTACATGGAGTGCAGATAGATTCCCTGCAAACACAAGTAATTGTGGCTGAGTGGTAAAGGCGGTAGACTTGAAATCTACTGGGGTTTCCCTGCACAGGTTCAAATCCTGTCAACTACAGGACTGCCAGTAGGGCTGTGCGAACCTTTAGTTCTTGATTCGATTCGGCGGAGATCCGGTTCGATTCAAATCAGAGGGCTCTCCAAATTAAATCAGAACCCTTGGAAAGATCTGGACATAGACACAGCTTTAAATGTTTTCTCTACATACCTCGAGATAGCAGGGACTCATGATTGCTGCAGTGCTGGGGTGGATGGAGTGTCCCACAGAAGCACTGGGGGCTCCCCAGCACACTCGGCAGCAGACCCGGAAGTGGACACACACAACTACATATCACACACACATACATTTTACAACAACAACTTGTAACAGGGGTTTTCAACCTTTTTTAAGGATTGGTTGGTTCCCCCCTCCCCCCCACCCCCGACTGTATCCCCTTCTGGGGGTCAGGCAGTGAGCAGGGGGGTCCCTCCACAGCCAGTCAACAAGCAGGCAGTGAGGGGGCCCCCCTGGCGGTGTGTACTCGGGCGCGAGGAAGCCTCAGCGCTTCCCAAGTACCCCCACTTCTCCACGCCATTGCCATGTACGCTCTGGGGCCTTGCCAAGTACCCCCAGGGGTACGTGTATCCCCGGTTGACACCCCCCATTTTACAACAGAAGTCTTTTGACTAATTACTATACACACAGAGATAGTCATTATTCCAGAATAGTGTCCCTTAAATTACACTGCTTTGAGAATAATTATTCTGAATACATTTTTGTCTGGAAGAGCACTATCATCAGCAGATTTCAAAGCATTTTAGATCAGCAACAGTTTGGAGAAATCTGGTAACTCCTTGATGCCCCAGTGTGCCTCACCAGTCTCAGAAATCTGCAGGCAACAAGTGTTTGTGGACAAGCAGCAGGCACGCACAAGGGAGTTCAGTTGAAGAGCTACACTGGTGCTGTGCAACGGCTGAACTTGGCAACACTCCTGCAGCAGTTTATCCAAGGAAACGGCAGAAGTCCCATTCCATAGTAGAACTGCAAAGCTTTCCACCTTCTCTTGTAGCAGGTCCGGATAAGTGCATAAATTCCTCTGAGAATAGGACAGAAATGCTTCCATGCAATTCCCAGCAACTATTGGCAAAAAAAGAAAGCAAAATTCTCAATGAATGTGTCTGCGGTGGATCAGGGATCATTTTCAATGGGGGACGCAACACAAAAAAGGCAGCGTATAAAGGCCGATAGGGTTCAATGCCATTTCTTTTCTGTATCGGTATCCTGAGCAGAACAAGCGACAGCGAAGGCTGGTTTACATTATGGACCACAACAGCCACAGGCTTTCCCACAGCTTTACAACCAAAGTCATCATGCAAACAAACAAGCCAGCAGTTGAAGGAAGATAGTATACAACCCATGATCACCATTCTGGAAAGATGCTTATGGGCATGTCAGCCTTCAGAGCCTGCTCCATCATCCAGCATTCACAGGAAGCTTGTGGAACTCAACGCGTGCCCTGCTTGCAGCTCCAACCAAGCCAAGAGCAACAGAAAGGGGCAGAACTCCACCTCTTAAGTGGCTAAGTGCAATGAAATTCCCAAGAGAGATTTGATTCTGCCCTGCCCGAGTCCCTCAGCTACTTCCGCAACATGCTGTCATCTCGGTCTTAATGCTAGAGCCCAGATAGCAGAGAGCCAGGGACCCGTGCCCCTTGACAGTAGCTCTTCTTCAAGGACTCAGGCAGCGTAGAAGAGGATCACAGCCAGCCAAGAAATGAAAATCCTTATAGTATTCACAGTAAAAACATATGATACTTCAGTTTAAACACCCAGAGGGGAAAGAAAGTTTCTCCCAGAGGATTCAAGGGAAAGCAGGCATATTCCCCTCACCTAACTGAGCTTACATTAGAACAAGTCAAACTTGGCACCTTTCACCACAATTTTGATATAATGATGCTACAGCAAGTGATCTGGAAATAACTCCATACCTCCTACAGAACAAATGAAGATTCCTGTTTGGTTGTGTCAGCAGCATTGGGTGGTGTATTTGCATTTGCATGGCATTTGCTGAAACATAAATCAATTTAGTTTTCAAAGAAATGACAGATTTAAAAGAATGACTGGAAATAAAATTATATCACCTCACAACTAGAATTTTTGTGCCTGTTACAAGTTGGGAAGCCTACATGAAGACATCAGTGGTCTCAGGAACAACATCAGCACACATAGAGATGAGTTAGTTAATTTTTTCAGGACTGCATGGAAGGAGGAAGAAAGCTTTCTGTTCTTGATTATTCCATTTTCTCTCTTTTTAAAGCTAAGCAAAACTTTCCAGGCAAAAAGTATATACCCAACATGAATATTTCTCTTAACAAAAACTATTCAAGAATTCATATTCAATTGTTTTAACTGAAATTCAATTCTGACTTTTAGACTTTTCAAAGTCTAAATATTTTGACTTTTCAGCTTCTACTATCAGTTGGTTTTAAAATATAGTGATATTTGACTTCATAAAAAGTGACAACACTCACACACAGGTAGACCAGATTATTTGGGGGTTAAGCAACCAGAAAATGATCATATTTACCTATTTACTTATTTATTCATTTTGGAGACAAAACATGCATTCATGTAATGTAAACGACCTCTCTTACAGTCCCATAAATGCCACAGAGCAAATCTTGGGGAGGCCATATCATTAATATTTCAGATAGTTGAAACGAAAAAATAAAAATAAAAAAACCCCAGAAACACACATTTCTCCAATGTTTTTAAATAGCATACGACAGAAAAGATAAACAGGCTCCTTCCCTAAAGGCCTTCTCTCAAACCAAGGGGAAACACCACCAAAACCTGGCCCTTAAATTTAATTTAAGGAGTCCAGTGGTGGGAGGCTTTTTCTTTTGAATACAGCATGAAATGAGTATGGCAGTGAACTCTCAGCAGCCAGTGAGTCACCAGATTACACTACTGATGACCTCTTCTATTTTCTGCCAGGGCTTCTTGCATTTTTAGATTATGATTTATTGAAACAATTTACCAGAATTACATCTATGCAGCTAGGCCATAGTGTACGCACACAAGGAAACAAATGGACGTTTACAGAGTGCCTCACCCATCTTTCTTCCGGCAAATAATTCTCCCGATCACGGCCAGAAGGACAAACAGCAACGCTGCCCCTAAGGTTCCTGAACAAACAGAAGTACACAGTATTAGTCAGCCAAATGGGTTGAAGACGCATGGAAATGTGGGTATTGGCCCTGCAGTGTGTGAATTGCCATGATATCCCTAAGCGAAGTATGAAAGCGAACAGAGGAGATACAACCTTCCTCCACCGGCAGAACAGCGTGCTGGGCTGTTGCATACAGTTGTGTTGTTAACGTTCCAGGGTGTTCCCCTACCAGGCTTGGATCTTTAGCCAAAAGCCAACCTCCTGGGTCCTGAATCCAAAAGGCTCCGTAATAGTGAAGTAATTTTCTGATGATACTTCATGGAACATGTGCTCATACTGGCACAAAGAACTGGAGTTTTCCATTCTTCCCAAAGGGATCAGCAAGCACAACCCACCATTCAGAGACCAGAGCATTTCAAGCCATAGAAACTGAGGGGAGCAACTGTGTTCTGACATATCAAAACTAGAAGACCTGAACTGACAAGCCAGCTGCTTGAGAGAATACCACACAGCAAAGCTGCAGAATGCAGCGGTGACCAAAATCAGGGCCAAAATGACTTTGCCATGTGTTTGGCTGTTTTTGTGAACTAGGCAATGGAAGTGTGGTCCCACTGGACTCCACCTGGGAGGGAGGGAACCTTTGAACTAAGGCCAGCTGATTACAGAAGGAATATCCTCTTGGTACAGATACGCAAGGGTTTGAGAGCAGAGACCCTGAATGTGCAGGAACAGTGGACCAGATCCTCAGCTACACTAACATGGATTAGCTCCACCAAAGTGATAGAGCAACATCACTTCACACCAGCTATGGGTACAGCCTCAGATGTTTTTGATAAGCTACTCACCAAAGACTTGTAGGACAATGGTATGGGAACCTGGAGAGGAAAAAACAAACACATAGATAGAAAGAGAACAACTGAGCTGCTTTGCCATACAACAGGAATTCCAGCCCTGCCACTCCCCTCAACAGCATTTAAACAGTGTCTGTATCCTGGTCACATGGGGTCTTTAATTGGAGAGGTCTAGAACATGGGCTTTGCAGAAATTCACCCCATATTCTCCCAATGTGCAGAAAGGCCCTTGCAACTTTGAAAGGGAAAACAACCACTGACATGCAAAGGAGAAAGCGCAGCGCTGTTCTGCGTGGCTGGGCCAGGAAGCAGCTTGTGCCGCACACCTGCTGCAACAGCTGCTCAGACGGTGGCAAGGGCTTGGGAGCAGGTCTCATGCACACAACTGAGGTACAAGTCTATCCTATTGCTTGGGAGACTGCCTGGTGGGGTACATTCAGGCATCTAACTTCCTCAGGTAGTTTTGAACTGTCCACCCTAACTGCAGTGAGCCTCACAAAGTGACTTGGGTGTCATGAAGAGTTTCTGGTACGAAGCTCTCCACACAGGAAACCTGAAGCTACAACACGACAGTGGTTGGTGGCCCCATTCACACAGTCCAAAGCAAGCTGCATGAAGACAACGGATTACACTGTAGCTCACTTCCTGTGCTCCCAGACCTGAGGTTTGTCAACACATGGAAACTGCACTGGTTTATCTTGCATCAGAATTTAAACAGAGCTAGTCACCTGGGTGCAGAACTTGGTGAAGTTCAGAAATGATTCTTGCAGTACAAGTGCAACCTGAGAGGCTGGGAGTCAGAATAGCATCAGGTAAGGCGGGCCCACCCTGGGCACCAACGTAACTAAACTCCTATAAAACACTCCTCTAATTAATCCAGTGCCTCTTTGCACGTGAACAACACATAAGCCTTCTCAGTGCCAGTGTCCTCAACCAGCTGCAATAAGGGAAACTCAATAGCCTGTTTTGTGAGCTCTGTTTTCACCAGGCTCCAGACAGACAGGGATGCAGTTGCATATTCTCAAGAGGCAAAATTCATTTCAAACTCCCTGCACTTCTGCTTTACCATTAGGTGGAAGAATAACACAAGCATCTGAGGTGCAAATCCCAACCTGCTGCTCTTCCGTTTTTTTGGCCATGTCTGGGTGAGAGGGTTGCCCCACCTGGCAGTACTACCCTCATGCACCATGTTGCTGTATGCAGGAGGCCTCCTAAGACACCTAAGTGGTGTCAATCACTGATATCTTTGGAATGAAAAAAGAAGCAAGTAGAACATGAATGCGTCTGTACAATGAGGGAGAGGTCGACTCCAAGTTCCAGATGCTGTAAAATTAATAGCTGCCACTCCAACATGGTCAAAGCCAGGCTCACAGCTATAATTTACAGGCATTCCTGGGGTGAAAACTCTCAAGGACTGGCCACTCTGTTTCCCCTTGGTGATATGTGAAGGAGGGTGACACTGGAGTGCTAGAGAGAAGGAAGAATGCATGTCAAATGAAAAAAAAAATGTTGTTACAGGCTGACCTCCAAGAGGAAAAGGAGCTAGCATAATTATAATTAAGTCATGGCCAAGAAAAAGGCAGAGGTGCACACACACGCAAGGGATATAGTCATCCACCTACTGTGAAGTGTGGCAAAGTAGGCGGTTGCCTATGGAAGCTTACACAGTTGTGAACCAGTTGGTCTACAAGGTGCCAACCAGCCCTGCCTTTCACCTATTCCATCTTCTGCCCCACGCACCTTCTCCAAATATTACTTGTGTGAGGATTACATCACATGTAGACACGTCCCTTGCTGCCACCAATCCGAGTGAACAATTTCTACCATATCTGTCAAAAGGAATTCCAGGCATCTTGGATGATTTAATGTCTCAGCTGTGGTCTCCTTGAGTTCTCCTACCTTGGGAGCAGGTGCAATTATGTGGGCAAAGCTGGTCAGGATTCCTTCCTTAATGAATAATCCTTTGGTTCTGTTTCTGAGTGGGGGAGGGCCCCAACACACTGGATTCCCAGGCCAGGGGTTTATTTTTGCCTCCCAGCACAGCCCTGCCACTCTGTGTTCAGAGCTGGATCCAAGGCAGCTGGCCAACACAGCCTTAGTCACACCTACCTGGTTCACAGACGGGGACTGCAGGAGCCCACGTGCCATCATCTTGGCACTGAGCCTCCTGCGTGCTCTTCAGGGTGTATCCAGGATCACACTCAACCAGAAGAGTCTCTCCGGGGCTGTAGGCAGGTTTCAAGTCACTTATATTTCCATGCCAAACTTCTGGGGCTCTACAACCAGCTGATGAAACTGAAAGCACAATTAAGATTTTTCTATCTCTTGTCTTCCCCTTGCACCTATTTCTCATGAGACTGTACTACCTAGGTCAGAGGGCAAACTACTGGAACTTCAGGCTGCTGCTACAGGATAAGCACAACCATTTTCACTTCCAGACCCCTCTTACACATACAGCTGCACCCATTTAACCTGATCCTTTTAGTTAAATTTATGTAGTCTTTTAGCCAAAAGATGCATCACAGGTGGGCATAGCCACATCTAAGGGAATGCTGCCTCCTTCATGGTCCATTGCTATCACTCAGGTCAGCCAAGAGCAGCCTCCTGCAAATGCCATCAGGGCACCAACTTTGTCACCAATCCGAGTGAACAATTTCTACCATATCTGTCAAAAGGAATTCCAGGCATCTTGGATGATTTAATGTCTCAGCTGTGGTCTCCTTGAGTTCTCCTACCTTGGGAGCAGGTGCAATTATGTGGGCAAGGCTGGTCAGGATTCCTTCCTTAATGAATAATCCTTTGGTTCTGTTTCTGAGTGGGGGAGGGCCCCAACACACTGGATTCCCAGGCCAGGGGTTTATTTTTGCCTCCCAGCACAGCCCTGCCACTCTGTGTTCAGAGCTGGATCCAAGGCAGCTGGCCAACACAGCCTTAGTCACACCTACCTGGTTCACAGACGGGGACTGCAGGAGCCCACGTGCCATCATCTTGGCACTGAGCCTCCTGCGTGCTCTTCAGGGTGTATCCAGGATCACACTCAACCAGAAGAGTCTCTCCGGGGCTGTAGGCAGGTTTCAAGTCACTTATATTTCCATGCCAAACTTCTGGGGCTCTACAACCAGCTGATGAAACTGAAAGCACAATTAAGATTTTTCTATCTCTTGTCTTCCCCTTGCACCTATTTCTCATGAGACTGTACTACCTAGGTCAGAGGGCAAACTACTGGAACTTCAGGCTGCTGCTACAGGATAAGCACAACCATTTTCACTTCCAGACCCCTCTTACATATACAGCTGCACCCATTTAACCTGATCCTTTTAGTTAAATTTATGTAGTCTTTTAGCCAAAAGATGCATCACAGGTGGGCATAGCCACATCTAAGGGAATGCTGCCTCCTTCATGGTCCATTGCTATCACTCAGGTCAGCCAAGAGCAGCCTCCTGCAAATGCCATCAGGGCACCAACTTTGTCACCAATCCGAGTGAACAATTTCTACCATATCTGTCAAAAGGAATTCCAGGCATCTTGGATGATTTAATGTCTCAGCTGTGGTCTCCTTGAGTTCTCCTACCTTGGGAGCAGGTGCAATTATGTGGGCAAGGCTGGTCAGGATTCCTTCCTTAATGAATAATCCTTTGGTTCTGTTTCTGAGTGGGGGAGGGCCCCAACACACTGGATTCCCAGGCCAGGGGTTTATTTTTGCCTCCCAGCACAGCCCTGCCACTCTGTGTTCAGAGCTGGATCCAAGGCAGCTGGCCAACACAGCCTTAGTCACACCTACCTGGTTCACAGACGGGGACTGCAGGAGCCCACGTGCCATCATCTTGGCACTGAGCCTCCTGCGTGCTCTTCAGGGTGTATCCAGGATCACACTCAACCAGAAGAGTCTCTCCGGGGCTGTAGGCAGGTTTCAAGTCACTTATATTTCCATGCCAAACTTCTGGGGCTCTACAACCAGCTGATGAAACTGAAAGCACAATTAAGATTTTTCTATCTCTTGTCTTCCCCTTGCACCTATTTCTCATGAGACTGTAGTACCTAGGTCAGAGGGCAAACTACTGGAACTTCAGGCTGCTGCTACAGGATAAGCACAACCATTTTCACTTCCAGACCCCTCTTACATATACAGCTGCACCCATTTAACCTGATCCTTTTAGTTAAATTTATGTAGTCTTTTAGCCAAAAGATGCATCACAGGTGGGCATAGCCACATCTAAGGGAATGCTGCCTCCTTCATGGTCCATTGCTATCACTCAGGTCAGCAAAGAGCAGCCTCCTGCAAATGCCATCAGGGCACCAACTTTGTCACCAATCCGAGTGAACAATTTCTACCATATCTGTCAAAAGGAATTCCAAGCATCTTCGATGATTTAATGTCTCAGCTGTGGTCTCCTTGAGTTCTCCTACCTTGGGAGCAGGTGCAATTATGTGGGCAAGGCTGGTCAGGATTCCTTCCTTAATGAATAATCCTTTGGTTCTGTTTCTGAGTGGGGGAGGGCCCCAACACACTGGATTCCCAGGCCAGGGGTTTATTTTTGCCTCCCAGCACAGCCCTGCCACTCTGTGTTCAGAGCTGGATCCAAGGCAGCTGGCCAACACAGCCTTAGTCACACCTACCTGGTTCACAGACGGGGACTGCAGGAGCCCACGTGCCATCATCTTGGCACTGAGCCTCCTGCGTGCTCTTCAGGGTGTATCCAGGATCACACTCAACCAGAAGAGTCTCTCCGGGGCTGTAGGCAGGTTTCAAGTCACTTATATTTCCATGCCAAACTTCTGGGGCTCTACAACCAGCTGATGAAACTGAAAGCACAATTAAGATTTTTCTATCTCTTGTCTTCCCCTTGCACCTATTTCTCATGAGACTGTACTACCTAGGTCAGAGGGCAAACTACTGGAACTTCAAGCTGCTGCTACAGGATAAGCACAACCATTTTCACTTCCAGACCCCTCTTACATATACAGCTGCACCCATTTAACCTGATCCTTTTAGTTAAATTTATGTAGTCTTTTAGCCAAAAGATGCATCACAGGTGGGCATAGCCACATCTAAGGGAATGCTGCCTCCTTCATGGTCCATTGCTATCACTCAGGTCAGCCAAGAGCAGCCTCCTGCAAATGCCATCAGGGCACCAACTTTGTGTGGTAAAAAACACACATGAGAGGCTGAGGTTGTACTCAGTCCATCAGAGCCTGAGCCTGGATATCTGCTGAAAGTGCTGCGAGACCTTTTTATTGGGGCATGCAGATGGGACAGCAGGGCAGGTTAAGTTCTGGGGCACTGTCTCAGGAATTTGTTCCTTTATCAAGTACTTCATTTTACTGATTCCATTCAACTATTAATATAAACTAGCGCTATGATTAATTATCATGCAACAGGGTTAGAAATATCCAGGTACATTCTGGAAGCCATTCAGCATTGAGATTGGGGGATACAACTGTAATTCCAATGAAGGTGGTAGAGATCCTCTAGCCACCAGGAATTTGGCCAACGTATCGTGGCTGTTTAGTCTTCAGCTGGGAAAGCTGCTGAATCAGTGGCTAGTCCCAAAGTTCTCTGGGGAAAATCCTACTGTGCGTCTGCCACAATGAAAGAGTCAAAAAGCAATAACGAATAGAGCTAACATACCTTTACAGTGGGGGATGGGGTCGGTCCAAAATTTGGATGCTGTACAATTAATCTGTGCCCTTCCCATCAGAGTGTAGCCAGGGTCGCAGGAGTAAGTGACAGATGTTCCAATGGTGAAAACGCGGCCCTGGCCGCTGTGCTTCCCATTGGCGATGGCTGGAGGATACAAGCACTGCTTCCCTGTGGACAGAGGAAGAGCTTTGTTGACAAGCATCAACCAGCATTGAGCGGGCGCAAACATCAAAGCGCATCGTCTCAGTGAAAGCCAGGTGGGCATAGAACCACACTGAAAGGTCTGTAACCAGTAAAGGGTTTCCTACCCATGTTCTCTGTTTTCTTTTCCTCTTACCTATGTTCGGCTCAGAGGAAGGAAGTTGCACCTGAAAACAAATAATTCTTCCACATAAGCTTACATTGGGTACCAAGAAGCAAACCACAGCATTATGCCATCTCAAGCACCAGTCACATTTAGACACGGCTAGCAAGCTGTAGCTAGTTCTGTGGTACTCACATATTTTGTCTTTTGAGACACCATTTTTGTCTTTTGTGACCATGTCTGATATTTTTTTAAACGGAAAGAGTGCAAATGCCCATTCTAATGGGGAAAGGAATATTTCTAACTTCACCTGCTCTGCAATTACAGCTCCTCTGTCAGTGCCTCAAATGCACCATTTCCCCAGCAAACCTTCTCGAGCATGACTCAGTCCCTGCATCACATGAACCATGAAAAATTCTTCAAAGCTCTCGCTAATATGAAGGCCCCTGAGAGCTCAACTTTGGCAGAAATCTCAAATTTGTGCATTTTTCCTGAACCTAACCTTTCTTGGCTTAAACGAGCAGAGGAGGAAGATTGCAAACTGACGTATCACCTGTCTTTTGACACTCCGGGGCAGGCCCACTCCACTCCCCATTTTTCTCATCCTTCGTGGTGCAGTAAATAAAGTCCTCTCCAATGAGTGTGTATCCCTTGTCACACGTGTAAGTCACAACTGACCCATAAACAAAGTCACTTGTGAATGTGCCGCTGTGCCTCCCACGAGGGATATCTGGAGGTGGAAGACAAGGAATATCTGGAGAGACAGAGAGGATTGTTTTAAAATCAACACTAGCAAAGCAGCTGCTTCAGTTGCCTGTTGTGCACCAATGTTTTGCAAGCCACAAAACTGGCACTTCCCAAAAGTACACCCGTCACACACACATACATGTACACCCCAGAAATTGGACCCAGGAAAAACGCCTTTACAAAAGCTTTCATTTTAATGAGCTGGTATTTCAGATGAACATTTTTATTGTTGAACTATTCCCCATCAGTTGTAGTGGTGACCTACTTACTTTGACAAATGGGTACATCACCACTCCATCTAACAGTCTTGTCAGAAATCTCACATCGCCTTTGATCCTTTCCAATCAATCTGTACCTAGAGTTTGACAGGAGGGTTATTAGCTGGTTTCAGCTCATACAGCTTAACTCCTAACTTTTCAGCCCCAGGAAGCGGCCACCAATACTCCTATTTTTAAGCTACAATTCAAAAGGCCAAGATTTCTCACCGGCTCAGACTTCTCCAACAGCCAGTCCTTGGCACAGAATCCTTTGAAGGCCCAATGCACTGGTATTCTTGGATCTAAGGACTTACGTCTCCATGCTGCACCCACAACTCCAGTCCTCCTCCCAATATCAGCTGCATTTTCCCTCAACACTCAAGCACAACTGACAATTCAATTTCCCTTGGGATTTTTTTTATTTTGCCTGCTGTAGTAGGATCTCATCTTCTGACATACTTCAATGGATATGTTTTTCTTGCAGGAGAGGGCCCAGCAGTCTTTTACAGTAGGATACTGTGATATTCAACAGGCACAAGTCAGAAGACTTCTGATTTATCAGTTGCCCAATAATCTTTACTGTAAATCACACATGAGCTCCTGGCCAAAGAAATCCATAGACACAGACATCATGCTGTGAAACTGCAGATCTCACAAGAGTTCATTAGATGGCTGCTGCCCTAGGCAGTATCTGTGAAAAGAGTCTTTCTGTACTCCAAGTTTATTCATTTTCCAGTCATACATGACATTTCTTGGTGTGAGATCAGCAGGGATCCTGGTTTTCTCTGATAAAAAATAATCCCCAATTTTTGGATTAAAAAAGTAACCTCAAATCACATTTTTCTGCAATTAAAACGAAACACCACACACACACACACACTGGTGTTTCATTTTAATCACAGAAAAATGTGGATTTGGGGTTACTTTTTTAATCCAAAAATTGGGGATTATTTTTTATCGGAGAAAACCAGGATCCTTGGATATCAGGCCAGCACTATTCCACTGACCCCTTGCTTTTCATGTCTGCTGCTGTGACATGATTCCCTTTTGCCACCCCATGATCAGTTTGGGAAGTAAGAAATTAGAGGCATACAGTCCTTCCTGTCACAGTGATGCTAAATCTTCGCGGGGCCTCTCTTCCATGCAAATAGCCCTTGTGCTCAGCTGGCCAGGCTGAAAAGAAACATTTCAAAATAAATGATGGAGCCTAGACAAGAAAGAAAAGGCCCCGTCCCAGCACACCTTGGGCTGGATAACTCCCAACCACATGCTCAGGGAGCCTGACACTCACCCTTCGTTACAACTGTAGGTCACTGCTGATCCAAGGAAGGCATCTGTCATAATAATTCTTCCATTTGATGGTTCTTCTGGAATACTACATGATTTTTCTGGGTCAGAACAAGGACAGAATTAGGCTTCTTCCTTTCAGTGTGCTGCAGTTACCCAAAAGGCTTGCTCACAGTTAAAGCCACCTGCACAATGGTGATTTTGAAGAGCACAGAATTTGACAGCCTATTCTGAACAGATAGTTAGTTATCTTTGACTCATTTTACAAGTGAGGCCACGTGACTGCTTCGAGCAGAGGGTTGGACTATTTGGCCTCCTGAGGTCCCCTCCAACCCTTGTTTTCTGTGATCCTATGACTGGCTAGGATGGCAGCAGGCATGATGTACAGGCATTGCAGGGATGAAAAGCACTGAAAACCGGCCCCTGCTGTTCCTAGTGGCCATTCCTGTTGAGGGGGGACACTGTCAGACTCAGGGGTGGGAAGAAAACCCTAACTGACAATAACTAACATCCCTTACCGGCAGACTGGAAGGCATAAACTAGTTAAGAGCATATCATCTCTCCACCCCACTGCCTACTTGTAACTGAACTGAATGCTCTTGTGCTGTATGCTCGCTGCTACAACATAGTGAAGAGGAAACATCTGCCAAAGGACTGATTTAGAAACCTTGACAAAAACTGGTCAGTTTTTGATCTGCTATCAAGTCTTATTCTCAAAACTTCTAATAGCAGCCCTGGAGATCACTAATAACTACCTTGAAAATGACAGGAGCTGGACAGATTAAGGGCTATGATACCAGAACACTGCCAATCCTGTGACCTCAATGTTTTAGCACTTAATGTACTCGGTTACACTGAATACTAATGTGTAGCCCTTTTCCACTCCTCTGGCTCTGCATCTAAACAGAGAAAACTGCAAAGCGCGGTCCTAGAGCACAGCTGGTATACGACTCCTGAAGACACCACTAAGGGACGTGGCTAGTGACAGAAAACCAGCACGACCAAGAGCGAGGGAGAGGCAGTGGACATCGTTTTGGTTAGGCAATTTCCCTCTGCCTCCTTCCCCAACAAGTGCAGAATCACCCACCTTCGCTGAATGGGACACCTCCACTGACAGCCTAGTGGAGAAGGAGTCTCCTTACTGCACCCTCTGAACTCAAGAAAAAGCAGCAAGTTGCAGGCTCCAGGGAACCCCGGGACCCAGGGAGCTGTGCCGGTAGACAAGCCCTGAAGGACACCCTGTTCCTTCCACTTCACCAACTAGGATCCACCTGCTACTGGGGTGGGAGCGGAAGCGGGAGCGGGGGCAGAAGACCAGTGCCCCAGGGGCAGAGAAGCCTGTGTGCACCAAAGGACAGCCTTGGGGTCAGCAGGGCAAGCTCTGCCCTGGGACCCACTTTGGGTTATTCCTCCCAAGCTGCAGGCTCCCTGCAAGAGGTCAGAGCGGAGGAGTCTCCAGAGGGCCAGTGGGGTGCATGGCTAGAGCAGAGCATGGGGCGCACCTACCCTTGGCGCTCCTGGATATGACGATGAGAGCCAGCAGCACCAGGACCCTCGGTACCCAGAGACAGCACAGCAGCATCACGGCAGCACCAGCTGGGGATGCTTCTCACTGCACAGGGCATGGGCTGTGACAAGGCTGCGACTGGGTGGACCCCGAGGCCCTTCACTTGCAGCCGCAGCTCCTCCCTTCCACTGCGCTCAGAGTCTGCTGCGGCTGGGCCTAGCAGGCACCAAAGTCTGAAGGGAAAGCCCGTACCCAGCCCTGAGCTCTGACTCAGGTTCACTACTGCGAGGGCACAAGGGTTCTCTGGAAAGTCTCTGCCTTCACAACCAGCACTGTGGTCAGGGCATATCAGTCCCCATCTGGTTCCTGAGTCTCACTTGCTCTTAGTCAGAGCATCAATTCTTTTTAAAGAGGCCAGGAATAGAAGCAGATGTAGTCCCAGAGGAAGTTGGGCGCAGCTCCGCCTAGGCCCAGACATGGCTTTTTCCTCCGCTGCCTCCTCCTGCACCAACGCCTTGTTGGTCCAGCTCCAAACCTTCTGTTTTGTGCATTCACTGGGGCAGGGACTGGTCTCCTCTCATCTCGAACAGGCTCAGAAGACTTTGCTAATATCAGCAGGGGGCTTAGATGCTTAGAAGGCAGGGCAGATGCACCCTTTTATAGACTAGCTAACTATCAAAGGGTCGCCCCATTGCTTGTTGCAGTCATTTAATCCCCTTTCCTGTAGAGGTACATTTCTGAGGATTCCCTTTGCCATTCTTCAGGGCTGGATCTGGCTCCCATGCAGGATTAAAGACTCCTAGTAGCATTTTCACAGCCCTCTGCTTTGGGCAGAGCTGCAGGTTCTTTCTCCTTTCCTGCTGCCTCTATAACTCTTCCGCTGCAGATACTTTCAGTGGCTGTCAGGTCCAGCTGCAGAACACCTATTGTGTTACAGCTGCTATTCTAGTTGTTGGAAATTGGATGAGAGATTTCAAGTCAAACCCCCATGTTAGACTTTTTTTTTTCTATTCTCTACCATCACTTTTAGAGCATGCACCCAAGACTACAGGTGAATGCATGTGAAACTGAAATTTCTGTGTTAAGGGACATCAGAAGCCACAGGCATGCAGCTGTGAAAACAGAGCAGGAAGTGGGAGGAGTCCTTCATCAGAAACTGTTTTTTTCTTGAATAAACAGGCTTGGCATTTTAGCCATTCTCCCTGCAAGGTAACCTCAATACGTGTGCCATCTCTTTTCCAACCGCTTTGTTACTCCCAACAATATTAAGACATGCCGGTCTTCCAGCTTAATAGATTGACAGATACTAGGGAGGGAACTCCTGTAGCCACCAGAGTGAACCTCAAGCAAAAAAGGAACTTAAATCTTCCAAAGTGCACGTCTCGTCCTTGCACAAAACTTGCAGCATTTGCCAGATATTTCTCTGCGTTTTGTTTAGCCTGGCCTGCAAGCTCTGCAGGGTGGGGGCCTGCTCAGTTTTCATGTCGAAAGGATTGTACAAACAATGAATAGCGAGTTCTCAGCAACAGAACAATAATGTATGAAATACAGTTAGATGCCAAGGAAATCTGCAGTGACCACCAAGACTCCTTAACTGTTGTTTGATGGTGTGATATATACTCCTGGGGACCTTGCAATAGGTACAAGCTGCATTAGGCCCAGGATGTGGACAGATGTAAGAATTGAACCATTCAAGTGTCCCTGTTTGGGAACTGGCTCACAGCTGTCATGGGTCAGTGCCCTGGTGGTCCAAGTAGAACGGGCACCTTGTAGGTGTGCAAGTGCTGTGGCTCTGACACCACGGGGTACGAGTGAGCATCCAGCCCTGCATGTATCTCAGTGGGCAAGTGGGAGTGGGGTAGAGAGGTGATTGCATCCACATTTTAGGAGTCCCAGGAGTCCTGTAGCTGAGGCCTTTTCACTTTGCTGCTTTCCCTTCTCTCCTAAATATGAGTTCGATCAAGTTCAGTAGTCTACACCTGACCAAAAGTTTCCAGTGTGCTTGCCTGACTTGGGGTGTTTACAAGGGGGCGGTGCTTGGACCCACACTTTTTGGGTTCCCCAGGACTAAGGGGGTATGACAAGGAGCTGCAGTCGAGCAGGGAACGAGGACATAGCCAGGTGTCAAAAAGATCATTTTTATTAAACAAGCAGTGCAAGGGAGCTCGTGGATAAAGTGCAAACCAAAAGGGAAAAAAAGAAGGGGGGAGCTGTAGAGTTCTAGCCACTTAACACCCAACCTGGCTGACCTGTGTCACGAAACACCCTGTATATCCACTCCTTTTTTTGGCAGAACAGGAGCAATGGTCTCAAGTTGCAAGGGACTTTTAAATTAGATATTAGGAAAGTTTCTCACTGGCAGGATAATGAAGCACTGGAACAAGGTACCCAGAGAGGCGATGGACTCTCCATCCTTGGAGGTGTTTAAGAGCCAGCTAGACAAAGCCTTGCTGGGATGATGTAGCTGGGGCTGGTCCTGCTTTGAGCAGGGGGCTGGACTAGATGTGACCTCCTGAGGACCCTTCCAACCCTCATTTTCTGTGACTGTAGGCAACACTGACTTGGTTCGCAATGAATCATTTCCAAAGAGAATTTCACTTTCCAGGTGCATTTCTGAACTTTTCCAGGCAGTTTTAAACCAGTTTAACAGGTTTGTACATAAGTCCGCTCCAGGTTTAAACTGCATTTAAACCAAGCTAGTGTGTTTTGGGTGTCCATACTCTTAGATTTAAATCTACAGACTTTCTGGTTATGGTCTGCCTGGTTTGGGGTTTCTGTTTTATGATTCAAAAAAATAATGTCCCTGGGAAAGCCTAGCTTCAGCAGAATCAGAATCCTGCTAGCGATGTACCAGTACAATTCCCTTATGTGGATGCCCTTCTAGGATACAAGTCTTTATCCCAGATCAGTTACTCTGGAAGCAGAGTTGTCAGTTATTCCAGAACGGCATCACTTAATTTACACAATTTAGAAAGTCATAATCTAAAGTAAAGACTGTTTTCTTCCAGAGAAGCACCTTCATCAGTAGATCTCAAAAACATTTTCCAAGGGGAGCCCACAGTATTAGCTAAAGGAAAATGTGATCAATCATAATCTCTCAAGGAAGAGCAAAACAAGCTGCAATGGTTTGCAGATGCAGCCTTCAAAAATGCTTTCAACAAGCATATAATATATGGGATGTTATCCAGTATTGCAAGATCAGACCATTTGCTATAGTTATGTGGCAGCACCTAGTTCTCGATGTGCAGGGTCTTTTAACTGTAGTTCATATTCGAGTTCAGGTTGTAAACCTCTGTGCACAGAAATGCAGCAAGCTCTCAAGTGAGAGAGGCATCATCTGTGGGCATTCATTTTGCATTGTAAAAGAATTTTAAATGGTCTTAAAAACCCTTGAAATTGATGTAAAAGAAATGGTTGTAGCTCAGTGAAGGGCCATATTGTAGCACCCTGTGTCAGAAAAGTGAGTAAAGCTGAAGAGACTGAGGCGCTGGGGTTAGTGTGCCCAGGGGTAAGGCAGCAACAAGTCACTGCCAAAGAAAAGGCTCCTTTCACCTCCCAGGCTCTCAGGAAGTCTTGCCAGGTTGGCTGTGAAACTGCTTCAGCAGGAAGCTCAGGAGTTGTTCTTTTGATTCCAATTCGAGGCAGAGAAATCACGAGCATTTGCTTTCTGTTCTGCAAAAGCAAGATGATCTGTGAAAGGGAAAGAAAGCCAGAGATTCATCTGGGGAGCCAGCATCTGGATGCTCCAGCACATCTTGCTTAGGCAAAAGTCTGCAGGCAAGAAGTGCTCATGGGCATCGAGTAGAAGTGTACAAGGAAGGTCAGTCCAGGAGCTACATCAACGCTGTGAGAAGGCTGAATTTTATAGCATCCTTGCCATAGTTTTACTCAGGGAAGCAGCAGCAGCAGCAGCAACTTGCATTGAATGACAAATAGCAAAGCTCCCCCTGCTCTCCCACGAGGAACATCTGAAAAAGAGCACGAACTGCTGACCAAGAAGGGGAAGAAAATACTTCCATGCAACTCCCAACCATTTGGAGCAAAAAAAAAGAAAGTTAAATTCCCCACAAATGAGCCTGGTGTGGAGAACAAGCAAATGCCTGGGCAAGATTGCTACCAGGCAGAGAGATCACCCACCATTACAAACAAAGCCAAAGTAAGTGTTTCGAGTCTCCTGGCCAAGTTCACGAACATGATGCTGAAATTATAAAAATGACTGTTTCCAGTAAATATTGGAGAACTTTTGTGCATTTCACAGAGAGAAATGCTCTCAAACCAGCCTCCTTGTTTAAGGCAGTGTTTAAAAACATTCAAAATCCATTCATATGCTGGCAGTGGGGTACACAATACAGAGAGGCTGTGTATAGGAAGTATAAAGACCGATAGCTGACCATGCCATTCCCCATCTGTATCAGCATCCTGAGCAGAGCAAGCAAGCATCCACTGCCACACACAATGAAGCAGGCAGAGACCTAAGCTGTTATTTCACAGCCTTTTTCTCACTCTCATTCAAGTGTGATTTGATTCTGTCCAGCTACTTTTACAACACACCATCATCTCAGCCCCGATGCTAGAGCCCAGAAAGCAAGGACTCACGCACTGTCCCCAGGCTCAAACAAGATCAAAGACGATAAAAGTGAGGTGCTTCAGTCCACTTAGGCACTTAGAAGAAGAACAGAATCTGGCTGACGGTGTTCCTGATAAAAACCTGTGTACCATTTGCATTCAGACACACAGAAGCATGTTTCTCCCCAGGGGATTAGGAGGAAAGCAGTCAGTTCCTGCTCATTTCCTACTCACCAATTAACTGAGCTTACATTACAGCAAATCAAACGTCATAGATTCCATAGACTTCATAGGCATTAGGGCTGGAAGGGACCTCACAAGAAGAAGTCAGCTAGGGTCAAAGGGTCCCTCAACTCTTTTCACCACAATTCCAATATTCTTACATTGAGGTAAATGATCTGAAATAAACCCATACCTGCTATGGTGCAAATGAAGACTTCTGATCAGTTATGACAGTCATGGGGATTGGGTGGTCATAGTTTTCATAGGTATGATAGTACCTGAACAATCAGGAAAAAGGAATACACATAAGAAATTGAGCTAGTTTTCCAAGGACAGGCAATTCCACTGCTTTTAAAAAGAGAGATGGCAAGCAAAATGAGGTACCGTCGCAACTGATTGCAGATATTTGTGCTTATGGTTTGGAAAGCTGTTCCAATGCTCACAGTAATCGCATCAGAGGACTACAACATGAATTAATTCACTCATGCCCACACATGCAAGGAAACAAAATGGAACTGTAGAGAGCCTCACCCTTCTTTTTTCTTAGAAGCAACTCTCCAAACAATGCCCATAACCAGTAGAACCAGCAGCATTGTAACTGAGACTCCTGAAAAAACAAGAAGGGCCCAGTGAAATGGATTGAAGGCACATAGAAATGTAATAATTGGCTTCTGCACAGTGTTAGTAACCTCAAAAATCCCTGATGAAGCAAAGTATGAATCTGAGCACTGGGGGATATATTCCTTCGTTTGTAAAGTGGAGTGCTGGGTCATTGCTTAGCTTGTTAGCACTTTATGTTGCTCCCCTACTAGGCTTGGATTTTTTTATGCAAAGGCCTAATTCCTGGTTACTGAATTCAAAAGGCCTTATTCGCAACAAAGCAATTTGTCTGGTGCTGCTTCAGTACAGCACCTGCATTCATAGTGGCACAAAGAAATCAAGAAGCACAGCCTACCATTTAGAGCCCAGGGCACTTCAAGCCACAGAAACTGAGAGAAGTGACACTGTTGTGATTAATCAAAACCACAAACTTGAACAACTGAGCCAGTGAGTTCAGAGGAAATCACAAAGCACAACAGAAGAACGCAGAGGTGAACAACATCAGAGCCCCGGGGACCTTCCCACATCCCATTTGGCCACGCACCTGTTGTTGGGACCTAGACAACCTGAGAGGAGGGAGGCTTTGAACTAAGGCTGCCTGATTACAGAAGTAGTACTCCTTTGGTGCAAATGCATTGTTGGAGGCAAGCAAAGGTTTGACAGCAGAGATCCTGCTCTGCAAGGAAAGTGCAGGAAAAGCAGGCCAGACCCTCAGCTACACTAACATGGATTAGCTCCAACACAGTGATAGAGCTACATCCGTTCACACCGGCTGTGGGTACAGCCTCAAATGCTTTTGATACGCTGCTTACCTGTGACCGCTGAGATTGCACTATAGGAGCCAAGAGAAGGAAAAGCTGCAAAATAAAAAACAGACTTGAGAAGCTGCAAAATAAAAAACACCAGCCCCACCATTCCCTTCAGCAACACTTAAATATTTTCTCTATCTTGATCACGTGGGAGCTTTAATTGGAGAGGTCTAGAGCATGAGGTTTGCAGGAAATCTTCCCTGCATTCTCCTAATCTGTAGAAAAGCCCTTGCAGCTCTGAAAGGGAAAGTAAGCATTGACAAGCCAAAAGAGAAAGCTCGGCGCCGTTCCAGGTGGCTGGGCCAGGACGTTGGCATCTGCACACCTGCTATATCAGCTGCTCAGAGGCTGGCAAGGGCTTGGGTCTGGGTCTCATTCACACAGCGCTGAGCTACAAGGACTTCCCTACTGCTTGGAAGACTGCCTTATGCTGACACAGAGAGATACGTTGTAGGCAGGGATTACACATAGGGTCTTCAGGACTGCCTAAGGGAGTTGGGTGCTTAAATCCATCCTATACTTTTCTAGCCCCCACCTTAAATCCACTGAGCCCTAGAGTATCTTCTCTAGTGTAAGGAGGGACTACAAGGTTGTGTCTGTGCAATTTAAGAAACTGTGCCACACCTACACACAAGCATGCACTAATTTAACCCAAGTAGTAGTCATAGTAACCACAGTGAATATTCATGATTATATATAATATTGATAAATACATAAATGAATAACTAAGGGAAATAAGCCTGTGTTCCAAGACTCTAAGACTCCAGAATAAACAGGATGTGAATTGTAGATCATCTTTAGGGCAAATCTCATCTCAGCTTCCTTGCACTTCAGTTTCAACATTAGGTAGAAGACTAAATCCAAGCAACAGATATGCAATTTTTCTCTTTTGCTCTGGTTACTAAAGGCCAAATACTATACAAGTCTTTCACTGAAAAGCAGAGGCTGAACTCATCTTTCCATTTTGTCTCCACTCACCTGAGCTGCAGACTGGCATAGGAGGATCCCAGGACAAGTCATCTTGGCACTGAATTAAACTGCTGCCCTCCAACATGTAATCATCATCACATTGTATAGTAAGATTAGTCCCTATAGGATATGTCATTCCCATCATTGCCTTCCCAATACCTGGGACATCTGGGACTACACATCTCATCTCTGAAATTGGAATTCATCAGGTTAGTACCTCTCACAAATGATGGAAAACCAAGATGCAGAAGATGCATGTACAACCATTTCATTTTACAGTATTGCTCTCTCTCCCCTATCCCCAGGGTCATGTACTATCTGGCAGTGGGAAAAGCAGAGCTACTCAGGGCATAAGCCTGGCCCCTGCCAGTCACCGCAAGTGGGTGAGTTGCATCACAGTGCTGCCAGGAGCCCCTTGCTTCAACAGGGAAGATTCATAAGAAGCAAGCTGGGTCCCCTAAAGCCCTGTAGCAGAGCACAACTCTCAGACAAGCAGCTTAAGGGAACAGAGAGACCCCTGCAGAAGACTGTGGGCCCAGGGGATGGGATGCTTGCTGCACTCTATTAATATAAATGGAAAAAATAAAGCTGAAGTCCTGAAAAAAGAATCTGAACCAGGCCGAGCCGTTCCAGGGCTGAAGGAGCAAGGCCCACTTAGTTCAGTGGGAATACAGCCATGAACATCTACAAGGCCAGGGTTTACCCCTAGTCTTGCCAGCTCCGTGTTGTGCAGATTCACTCTCCTTGGTGCAAGCAGCTGCCATTTCACTACCGGTTGTTTGCAAAGCCCCGTTCACTACTAGAACTGTCTAGAATCAAATGGTGATGCCAGAATGTTTTTCCCCTAAAAACTGGGGCTTGAGGAGGGGTCAGAAATGCATTTAGTCTTTCCACGATGAATGTGTCAGGTTTTGTAATGTGATGTATTATAGAAAAAGGCCTTAGCTGGACGACACAATCAACTTACACCCAGATCTTAAGATATGTAAGTCATGCTTACCTGGGTTTTAGGCATCTAAGTCTCTAAGTATGATCCTATTCCTATTCCAGCCTTCTCAGGTCCCCGGAAAACCATTATTTCACCTACTTTTGCAATGCACCTTAGCCTTAAGATTAAAAAGACCCACTCACGCTTGCCCAATAGCTTAGTGAAAGGGGCAATTGTCACTTGGTGGTGGGAGTCCTGGACAAACAGGCATGCAAAAACCAGGGGGTCCCAAAGAAAGCAACTAAAATGGACCCTGACTCTAGCCCAGTGAGAAGAACCCTCCCCTAAATTAGAAGAAGTCTTTTTCCCCCCCGATGCTGCTACCCATTTTATCTAATGTCTATTTAATGCTTTCCTGAGGCAAGATGCATTTTTTTTAGACAAGTAGCTGCATAAGCTTCAACGTCTAGCAGGCAGATCAAGTGTCGGTTTTTAAAGTCATTCTTACATTACCGCTAGAGTGCTGGAAAGGGAGCAAGAAGGGCAAATAAGTACACTTGGCACCTTTACAGTATGGGATAGGGGGGACCCAAGTCCCGGAAGATGTGCACTGAGATGTTGCTTCTCCAATGAGCAAGAATCCCATGTCACAACTATGAGTCACTGAGGAACCGTAAGCAAATTCTTTCGAGTCCTGGATACTGCGGTTCCCATTGGCAATGGCTGGAGGTGCAGCACAACCTGAAAAAAAAAAACCCAGACCCAATAAATGTTGACATTAAACACTAATGGAAAGCTGAATCTGGTTAGCAAATCCATAGAAACGTGCCTTGTCGAAACACAAGGCAGCAACATCACATCCATCTAGGTCTACATATTTCCAGCTGAAAACCTCATTGTGGGTGTGTATGTCTGGGGAGGCCGGTACACAGTAAAAGAGGGCACGAATTTACAGCACATCCGCAAATCCACATGAACTCCTGACGTAGAACTGTGTGCACCGTTGCCTTTGTGCAAGCTAGTTTATTGCCTGCCAGCAGGGAACTAAGCTATCCTGCATGTCCTGCACACAATGCGTACAAAGTACGAGATCAAGTGAGCTAAGACGGGGAAGGACAGGCTGTGGAACTGCTGACAAGGGGTAACTGCTCGTGTGCCCACAACTACCCCAGTGTGGCTTAGCACTAATTGCAGGGAACCTGTTTTCACTGTGAAGGCTCCTCCACAGAAGTAAACCTTTAGAGAAGGATACCATGCCTACATGCCCTCCATGGCAGATATGCAGAGAGGATGGAGGGGGAAATAACAGGCCCGTTGGGGCTTTTTCTTCTACAGAGCCTGTAACTGTTTACACAAGCATGGCTTACACTCTGGTGCAATCCAATGTTTTAGGAGCTGTATTCACCACCAGTCTAAGAGGGCAGAACTCCTCTAAAAGAAATGACACTGCACAGACCAAGCATGAATCCGGCCCCAACCTGTTCAGTTAACAAGAGAACTAATCCCCTGCTGGGATTTGTCACCTTTTTCTAATGGCCTGGGGTGAAACGGTGTCTAGCAACCGATACACCTAGATCCAAAAAAAGAATAGAAATGCACCTTTGCAGGAAGGAAAAGGTTGGTTCCAGGTTCCGGATGCTGTGCAGTGAATAGAGGTCTCTCCAGCGAGAGAGAAGCCAGGCTCACAGCTGTAATTTACAGATACCCCGGGGGTGAACACTTCGAGGTCCTGGCCGCTGTGCTTCCCGTTGGTGATTGTTGGAGGAGACGGACACTGATGTTTCAATATGAACTTCATTGGGGGAAAAGAGTCTCTGGGCTGATCTAGAAGAGGAAATGTCATTGCCACCCCAATAGCAGAGATGCTCACACACAAGGGATAAAGTTACTCACCTACCTTGCCTTGCACCCAATTCAGGTCCTCCCAGATATCCAGAGGCATTCCCACCTTCCCCATTTTGCCTTAACGCCACACCCACTCAAAAGCCTCAGCTATGAAAAAGAACATGCTTCCCCTGTGTTCCCAACAGCAATTCCACCAGTTTGGAGCCATGTAATTGTGCGGTCACGGCCTGCTCAAAGGTCCCTTAATTCAGCAGCAGGATTGTGTCCAAGACTCGTCTGTTTGGGTAAAGTATTGGGGGGAGGTAAAATGAATGGGAAATGGTTCTAACACCAGAAAAATGAGGGGAAGAACCAGACCGTTGTGTGTCAGAGGCGCTTATTTGAAAATATCAAAGCAGTAACAGCAGCAACAGATTGTAATGCCTCAGTGCAAACAAAACCAATAAAAGCCAGGGTTAGGCCAGAGTACTGATGCAACCTTCCCACACAAATATGCACCAACACACCACTAAACTTCTCCTTAAATATCGGTACCAGTCCTACACACAGACATGGGAAACACTTTATTAGCACTAGAAGTCCTAAGTACTTCTTTACGTTGGCAGCACTTTATAAACCATCAAGTCAGCCTGAAAGTCACCCGGCCCCACACATGCACCAGTGGCATGTGTGTGCACTATCCTCAGACTGCAGCACACGTGGCCCCGTGAGCCTCTTACTGGAAAGTTCAGTCCCTAGCTGTGAATTGTGTGTGCTAGCACCTTTGTCTGAACTTCCAGACCCTGTGCAATGGATGGAGGCCTCTCCAACAAGGGAGTAGCCAGCCTCGCAGCAGTAGCTGACAGACACCCCAGAGTGGAGGGCTTCCAGGGCCTGGGCACGGTGCTTTCCAAGGGCGATGGCTGGAGGTGGGGGTGAGAGGGGAAGAAGGATTTTCAGTGAAAACAGTAAACCAATTAAAAACAAGAAGATTCCAACATGCAGATCTACCAGGGAGAGTCAGAAAAGCTCAGGATGTTTGTGCCAAGTCACTCATGCTTGCACCACTGACTCCACACACACATAACAGCACTCCTCCTAAGATTTCCCTCTTGCCAGAAGCAAGGTGCCTCCACGCTGTGATTTTTTTCTGTCCCCAGGTATCCAGTCTTAAGGAACTGAAATGCTTTACTAGGAGAAAGATGAATTCTCAATCTGTATTTTGCTGCTTCCAACAGGAATTCACCATTGTTGGGGCACTCACGGGACAGACTGTTAATCAGAGCTCTGTGCAACAAGGGGTGGCAGGATGAAGAGGGACACCTACCATAAGGATTACTGCAGCAAAGAGAGGGGGAAGTCCAGGCAGAAGTTTGTACTTTCCATGCTTGCTTCCGAAAGCTGATCCAGGGTTCCCAGCAAGTTCACTTATCCCTCTGTGAATGACCCTGCCATATACTCCCCATGGCCATGACCAGCCCCCAACCGCTATTCATGCTTACCAAGACTGCAGTCAGGGATGGGAGGATCCCAGGTGCCATTCTCCATGCACCGGATCTCCTGAATGCCATTCAGCGCCAACATGTCATTACATTCAACCCTCACTCTGTCTCCGGGTCTATACACAGGGCGACGTCCATCCAGGTTCCTTCCATTTGGGATCTCTGGGGTTGTGCAGATGACCGCTGCAAATGAAACTGCGTGAAAAATGGGCTGCGGCACAAGGGGAAGCCTGCTTGGCAAAGGGTGGTTCCCAATCAAACCCTGATGCCTCTGCCCCACCCTGGCTGCCTGCTAGTGTACAGGTAGAGTGTGTTGTGTTGTGTTTGTCTTAAAGAGGCTCCTGAGACATAACCCATCGCTGTTTCAGCACCAATGCTTACTGCAGCCGATGGAGTTAGCTGTGCCAACCGCAAGTGTGGCCCAGCATGTCTCACTGGAGGCTCACTCCCCAGCCCAGAACTTTAAATCTTTATCAGGTGTATCTGAATGTTTGCAATCCGTTGATTTAAATCACAGGAATGCAAACTCTGTAGCCAATGCACCTGTAAGCAAAAGGAGAAGACCAACAGGAAATGCATGCACCTTCTGCACACAGAGGATACGGAAAGCTCCAATTTCCAGACTCTGTGCAATGGATGGAGGCCTCTCCATGAAGGGAATAGCCAGGATCACAGCTGTAGTTTACAGACATCCCACTGGGGAAGGTTTCCTGGGCCTGGGCATTGTGCATCCCATTGGCAACGGCTGGAGGTGGCGGACACAGCAGCACTAACAGCAGGGAAAGAGAATGGATCCGTGAAACTCGTACAAATACACAGGCTATGTCTGCGCTGCATTTACAGGAGCAACTGTGGGCTGTGAAGCAAGACTTATGCTTAACCTACCTGACAGTCTCAGCTTTGGCTTGCCCTTTGCTAGCCCATTCTCAAACACCCTAATAAGGAGCTCAGCAGCTGAATCTGGCCAGGCTGTGGCTACGCTGCTCCTGGTGCCCGAGGCAGCCTGGTTAAAGGATCTCACTTGGCTATAGAAATTGATGTCAGGGATGCAACTACAGTGCTGACTTTCCATCAGTTGGAACAAAAAATACAACTTTAAAAACTTACCTAAAACTGTAATCAAACAGGGCCAAAAAGCCATGGCAAAACACTGAGTCTGCAAATGTATGTCACACCAATTATCATACTAGCTACTCAGCACAGAGAAAGAAGAGGTAATACTCAGTCACTTAATTTCTCCTCCAGCCCGGGAGAATGTCTCTATTATGCTGCTTTTCTGTCCCCGACTCCCATGAAAATTTCAAATATATTTTCTGGATCAGAATACCTTTCTCCTTTTGCCTTATTTATAACAGAAAGCTCCCAGCACTTGGGGGCCCTGCACAAAGACACCCCTTACTACTGCTTTGTGTTTCAGAGCGGCTGCACATAGGGAGGGGCGCACCTCCAACCAGTGCATATAATGACAGACAAGGACCTCCTGACAGGTTTGTTCATTTTCCTCATACCAGATCAGTCACTCATTCTGGGACTCCAGCCAGGCTAATTTCTATTTTCTCCACCACGCACGTGCCTGCCGCACTTTACCCATCACCCCAGCCAGCCACTGACTGTGATCCGAGCTTACCCGGAATGCAGACTGGGATAGGAGGATCCCAGTTGCCATCCTGCTGGCACTGGATCTCGTGGCTGCCGTTCAGGATATAGTCAGCATTGCATTCAAAACTCACGCTGTGCCCAGCTGTATACCTAGCACCATATCCATCCACTTCCCTTCCATTCGGGATCTCTGGGGTTGTGCACATGACCGCTGCAAATGAAACTGCGTGAAACATGGGCGGAGGTACAAGGGGCAGCCTGCTTGGCAAAGGGTGGTTCCCAATCGCACTCTGGTCCCTCAGCCCCACCCTGCCTGCCTGCTGTGTCCAGTGGGTTGTGTTGTGTTGTGTTTGTCTTCCAGAGCCCAAGGAACTGAGTACAGTTCCTCCTGCAAGCCCACCTCTCCCACCTTGCTGAAAAGATACTGCTCTTGTGAGCAGCAGAGACCGGATCACTTCCAGGGGACCCAGCATGAGCCACACCAGCAGAGAGATGTAGGTTTCTGCAAGCGGCATCCGCACCAACAGGAGTTGCTGGCACAGCTGGAGTAGGAACCCCCTGCCAAAGGCAAGGCCTCAGGCTCACACCCAAAGAGTGACCAGAACTGGGTGGGAACAGTTTTCCCAACTCCATGAAACACTGAGATTTCAAAATGTTTTGCTTTCCACAACCACGTCAAACTGCTCCTGGAGCAGAACGAGCACAACCAGGGACACTGCATCCTGGCCTTGGAAGCCTGACTCTGTCAAAGCTGCAGTGCTGGTGCAGTGTCTCTGGCATTACCAGAGAAAAGCAGTTTGTCAAAAAAAAGCCTCACTAGTGGTGACCTACTTACGCTCGCAAATGGGTGCTGTGCCACTCCATGCAACATCCATGTCGGAAATCTCGCAGCGCCTCTGAGCCTCCCCAATCAGTCTGTACCTACAGTTAAAAGGAGGGTTATGAGTTGGAGTCAGCTCATCCAGTTTAACTCTTAACTTCTCAGGCACGGGAGGTGGCCACCAGCTTGCCTGACTTTGGATCTATAAGTCTAAGGACCGAGTTTCTTGCCAGCCCAGAACAACCAGCCGTGGTCGGGCATCCTGTAGATGTCCAATGCACCGGTATTTTTTGAGACTGGGACCCAGGTCTCCATCCTTTGCTGCGCTCCCTGCTCTTTTGCACCACATCCACTGCATCTTTTCTCTACAGACCCCAGGCCGGCCACTTAGTAAAAATAACTTGTCTTGTGGACATCTGGGCATGCAGGTGGCAGTTTAGTACTATTCCTGCCCTAAGGGGATTTTTGTGTTCACAGTTTCTAGTGGTTTTAATTTTTCTGTGGGACACGTCAAATCAATGTGTGATAATTGCAAAACTAAAAGTAGGCTCGCTGTTTGAGGTCAAAATCCCACGCAAACTTATCAAAGTCTCATTTCCCCAGTGCAAGAAGATGGGAGTTTATTATGTCTCAGTTCCTACATTTGTCAGCAGACATGTCCTTTGGGGACAGTTCCAGCAGCGGTATTGTAGTACTTAAGGCTGACATTAAACACCGTGCAAGGTGTTCACACTGTCACTTTACCACCTACATTCATTGGGCATGCTGTAATCCATGCAGGTCATTGCTAGAGCTGATGTCTGGCAAATGGGAGCGCATTTTCCCCACCCTCTGAAGGAAAGAGTGACCACAGATGGCTTAGGACTGGTGCAGCAATAAGGCAGGTTTCAAACCCAAGTGAACCCAAGGTTTCCCCTGCTCATTTGGAGCCTCGCCGCAGAGCCTGGTGAGGGTCGTACGATCACTCGGCGGGCCAAAATGATGCTGAACTTTGCACAATTGCCGAGAAAGGTGAGGAGACAGCTTTAAAAGTCCCACAGCTCTGAACAAAGAGAACCAGTCAGCTCACACACCCTCATACTCACCCTTCCTCGCAGCTGTAGTTCACTGTGGACCCAATCAGGAGATCTGTTAGGACAGCAGTGCCGTTCTCTGGTTCTTCTGGATAACTGCATGACTTCCCTGGAAGGGCAGAAGACTAGTATGAAGTTTCTGCCGTGGTACACCACAGCACGCTAAGTGACACATCTCACTGCAAAATCTGCAACAGTTCAAACCACCCACAAAGAGGAGACTTTGAAAGGCAGAGAAAATGCCAAGTTTTTTGACTAGTAAAGCCATGTATTGACAGTTAAAGAAAGAAAAAAATCTCTCTCTTTGCAGCACGGACAACACCTGGTGCCTTGAAGACCTTTTCCTAACAACTGACACTGGGGTGACAGCTATCCACTGGACCTTTAGCACTTCTGACCACAACCATTTTTCTTAAAGTAGGTAAGGGGGTGGGAAGGGGTAATTTCTAGGTGTGTGGTGAGTGTACTTCACAGTCATCCCAACGGGAAAGCCATTCTGAGTTTTAGACTTGTTCCTTAGCTCAGCAAAGCTTAACCTCGGAGGGATATCGTGGCCACCTACCCAGAAAGAAAACACACACAACAAATTAAAGCTTTTTCTACCATGCTGACATGTGACTTGAGAGCATCTCAGGAGTGAGGTATGTACATAGCCTGCTACAAAGACAGGACCAGTCTGCCTCAAAAATATTCTAGCAGCAGAAGCTCACATACACCCTCACACCCAAATATGCACACAGACAGAAAACCACCCACCAGCCCTTACAACCTTTCCCTCTACTTGTAACATCCGGCTTTGGATTTGCCTGCTCCAGGAAGATAAACCAAGCTACTGCTCAGTAATACTGCAAGCTAACTGTGGGGTGATTTACTTTGATCGTCGCAGACATCAAGAGGAGTTAGCGACTCAAGAGGTTTGAGGATGTGGATCCGATTCATTGTAATAATACTTTCTGTATACAGGGAACATTTATTCAACGATACCAAAGCGGCCTGCGCTCAGGACATACTTATCTCTGATCCTGTGGGTTGGGGTAGGACATGACTGGGCCACCTAGCTGATGGCAGAGCTGGGATCAGAAAGCAGTTACTGATGAAAACCTGTTGCTTAACAGTGCATCTTTTAGTTCATCCCTAGCAAGGGGCCCCGCCCCGGGATTTTTCAGCCGACAGCACACATTAGTGCAACTTCCTGTTTTGTTTTGTTATTTACCTCTTCAGTAGCTATTTTTACCCATGACGACGTTGCATTTCTAATAACAGCAAGTTCCCACATTAACATTTTTAGTTAATTTGCTGCAAGAACTGTGCGCCAGTATGACCTAAACATTTACGGAGACTTTAAAAAACAGACTGCACCACTCCAGGGTACCACCAGCAGTGTCCGATTCTTTACAGATTGAATTCACGGCTGGGACACGTGGCGCTGGCGGACTTGCCAGAACGCTCTCCAAGAACGAGTTGCGCGGTCTCAGCTGAGCAAACCGACTGATGAGGAACACACCTTTGCACTGCGGGATGGGCAGGCTCCACGTTCCAGACTCTGTACAAGAAATAGATGCCTCTCCAGTCACGGTATAGCCAGGGTCACAGCTGTAACTTGCAGACATCCCAGGGGTGAAGACTGCTGACGCCTGGCTGCTGAGCTTCCCATTACTGATACTTGGAGGCAGGGGACACCGCAGCACTGAAGGGAGCAAAGAAGGTCATAAGTGAAGAGAAAAGCCACATGCCACACGAAATTTCATGGCCAATATTCCCCTCTGTCCCATTCACATTGCAGAGTTTGCATTCACCACACAAAGTCCAGACCTTCGGGACCATCTCATACCTTGCTATGTCCTCCCCACTGATTCCTCCTTTTGGGCATGAGGCTAATCTGTGAGCAAGGCTGGCCAGACCTCACCCTTGCGGTTCCTTCTGGGAGGCAAAACCCCCAGAGGTCACGATGCAGGAGATGAGTATTTTGCTTTTTAGAGCTGAACACTGGTTCCAGGATGCTTTTCCCCTCCACTCCCCGCTGACAGACACGGCTCGTCCCAATGGGGTCCCAGCTTACCGACTTACCCCTTTCACAGACAATGACGGGAGGGTCCCATGTGCCATCACCTCGGCACCGAGACTGCCGGGTGCCGTTCACAGCGTAGTCAGGTTCACATTCCACTGTCACAGTGTCTCCAGGATCATATACAGGTTTTAATCCAGTTAGCTTTCCGTTCTGAGCCCGCGGCGCTCCACAGCCAGCCACTGAAACTGAAAGCAGGGGTGAGCACGTGGATGTCAACACGCCTGTGGGACAGAGCGGGGAGCTGCCCCTGGAGCCCGACCCTCTTTAGCTTCATTCCCATGCACACAGCCGCTGAATGGGAAAGTGCCATTGCAATCTGGGTGCGTTGCTGTATTTATTTGTTGGCTCCTCCTTTCGTTCCTTTTTTTACATATTGGGCTGGCTACTCTTTGGGGCATGGCTGTTCTTCTGTTCTAGATATCTATTCTGTACATCAAGGGGTGGCCAACCCATTACTAAGGCTTTCAGGCAATATACAGATATAATTCCCTTAGATATGCGTCTCGTTGCTAGACAAAGAATCACTGGTTTGCCACTGCAACAGGCCTTCATGCAAGAAGGTCTCATCCAGAGTGCCAATAGTACCAGGAGCTTTAATAAAAAATTATGGGTACAAACTGAACAAAAGCAAGAGCAGGGGTTTACCAAAGCCTGACATCCATGTGTTTGTCTGTCTATGGAGCCATTTTCCTGCAAAGACCTTTTACCTCATTTTTAAAATGATTTTGTACTCTGTTACAGCCTCCTGAGACATAACCCATCGCTGTTTCAGCACCAACGCTTACTGCAGCCGATGGAGTTAGCTGTGCCAACCGCAAGTGTGGCCCAGCATGTCTCACTGGAGGCTCCCTCCCCAGCCCAGAACTTTAAATCTTTATCAGGTGTATCTGAATGTTTGCAATCCGTTGATTTAAATCACAGGAATGCAAACTCTGTAGCCAATGCACCTGTAAGCAAAAGGAGAAGACCAACAGGAAATGCATGCACCTTCTGCACACAGAGGATACGGAAAGCTCCAATTTCCAGACTCTGTGCAATGGATGGAGGCCTCTCCATGAAGGGAATAGCCAGGATCACAGCTGTAGTTTACAGACATCCCACTGGGGAAGGTTTCCTGGGCCTGGGCATTGTGCATCCCATTGGCAACGGCTGGAGGTGGCGGACACAGCAGCACTAACAGCAGGGAAAGAGAATGGATCCGTGAAATTCATACAAATACACAGGCTATGTCTGCGCTGCATTTACAGGAGCAACTGTGGGCTGTGAAGCAAGACTTATGCTTAACCTACCTGACAGTCTCAGCTTTGGCTTGCCCTTTGCTAGCCCATTCTCAAACACCCTAATAAGGAGCTCAGCAGCTGAATCTGGCCAGGCTGTGGCTACGCTGCTCCTGGTGCCCGAGGCAGCCTGGTTAAAGGATCTCACTTGGCTATAGAAATTGATGTCAGGGATGCAACTACAGTGCTGACTTTCCATCAGTTGGAACAAAAAATACAACTTTAAAAACTTACCTAAAACTGTAATCAAACAGGGCCAAAAAGCCATGGCAAAACACTGAGTCTGCAAATGTATGTCACACCAATTATCATACTAGCTACTCAGCACAGAGAAAGAAGAGGTAATACTCAGTCACTTAATTTCTCCTCCAGCCCGGGAGAATGTCTCTATTATGCTGCTTTTCTGTCCCCGACTCCCATGAAAATTTCAAATATATTTTCTGGATCAGAATACCTTTCTCCTTTTGCCTTATTTATAACAGAAAGCTCCCAGCACTTGGGGGCCCTGCACAAAGACACCCCTTACTACTGCTTTGTGTTTCAGAGCGGCTGCACATAGGGAGGGGCGCACCTCCAACCAGTGCATATAATGACAGACAAGGACCTCCTGACAGGTTTGTTCATTTTCCTCATACCAGATCAGTCACTCATTCTGGGACTCCAGCCAGGCTAATTTCTATTTTCTCCACCACGCACGTGCCTGCCGCACTTTACCCATCACCCCAGCCAGCCACTGACTGTGATCCGAGCTTACCCTGAATGCAGACTGGGATAGGAGGATCCCAGTTGCCATCCTGCTGGCACTGGATCTCGTGGCTGCCGTTCAGGATATAGTCAGCATTGCATTCAAAACTCACGCTGTGCCCAGCTGTATACCTAGCACCATATCCATCCACTTCCCTTCCATTCGGGATCTCTGGGGTTGTGCACATGACCGCTGCAAATGAAACTGCGTGAAACATGGGCGGAGGTACAAGGGGCAGCCTGCTTGGCAAAGGGTGGTTCCCAATCACACTCTGGTCCCTCAGCCCCACCCTGCCTGCCTGCTGTGTCCAGTGGGTTGTGTTGTGTTGTGTTTGTCTTCCAGAGCCCAAGGAACTGAGTACAGTTCCTCCTGCAAGCCCACCTCTCCCACCTTGCTGAAAAGATACTGCTCTTGTGAGCAGCAGAGACCGGATCACTTCCAGGGGACCCAGCATGAGCCACACCAGCAGAGAGATGTAGGTTTCTGCAAGCGGCATCCGCACCAACAGGAGTTGCTGGCACAGCTGGAGTAGGAACCCCCTGCCAAAGGCAAGGCCTCAGGCTCACACCCAAAGAGTGACCAGAACTGGGTGGGAACAGTTTTCCCAACTCCATGAAACACTGAGATTTCAAAATGTTTTGCTTTCCACAACCACGTCAAACTGCTCCTGGAGCAGAACGAGCACAACCAGGGACACTGCATCCTGGCCTTGGAAGCCTGACTCTGTCAAAGCTGCAGTGCTGGTGCAGTGTCTCTGGCATTACCAGAGAAAAGCAGTTTGTCAAAAAAAAGCCTCACTAGTGGTGACCTACTTACGCTCGCAAATGGGTGCTGTGCCACTCCATGCAACATCCATGTCGGAAATCTCGCAGCGCCTCTGAGCCTCCCCAATCAGTCTGTACCTACAGTTAAAAGGAGGGTTATGAGTTGGAGTCAGCTCATCCAGTTTAACTCCTAACTTCTCAGGCACGGGAGGTGGCCACCAGCATGCCTGACTTTGGATCTATAAGTCTAAGGGACAAAGTTTGTTGCCAGCGCAAACCAACCGGTTGTGGTCAGGCATCCCGTAGATGTCCAATGCACTGGTATTTTTTGAGCCTGTGAACCCAAGGTTTCCCCCGCTCGTTTGGAGCCTCGCCGCAGAGCCTGGCGAGGGTCGTCCGATCACTCGGCCGGCCAAAATGATGCTGAACTTTGCACAATTGCCGAGAAAGGTGAGGAAACAGCTTTAAAAATCCCACAGCTCTGAACAAAGAGAACCAGTCAGCTCACACACCCTCATACTCACCCTTCCTCGCAGCTGTAGTTCACTGTGGACCCAATCAGGAGATCTGTTAGGACAGCAGTGCCGTTCTCTGGTTCTTCTGGATAACTGCATGACTTCCCTGGGAGGGCAGAAGACTAGTATGAAGTTTCTGCCGTGGTACACCACAGCACGCTAAGTGACACATCTCACTGCAAAATCTGCAACAGTTCAAACCACCCACAAAGAGGAGACTTTGAAAGGCAGAGAAAATGCCAAGTTTTTTGACTAGTAAAGCCATGTATTGACAGTTAAAGAAAGAAAAAAATCTCTCTCTTTGCAGCACGGACAACACCTGGTGCCTTGAAGACCTTTTCCTAACAACTGACACTGGGGTGACAGCTATCCACTGGACCTTTAGCACTTCTGACCACAACCATTTTTCTTAAAGTAGGTAAGGGGGTGGGAAGGGGTAATTTCTAGGTGTGTGGTGAGTGTACTTCACAGTCATCCCAACGGGAAAGCCATTCTGAGTTTTAGACTTGTTCCTTAGCTCAGCAAAGCTTAACCTCGGAGGGATATCGTGGCCACCTACCCAGAAAGAAAACACACACAACAAATTAAAGCTTTTTCTACCATGCTGACATGTGACTTGAGAGCATCTCAGGAGTGAGGTATGTACATAGCCTGCTACAAAGACAGGACCAGTCTGCCTCAAAAATATTCTAGCAGCAGAAGCTCACATACACCCTCACACCCAAATATGCACACAGACAGAAAACCACCCACCAGCCCTTACAACCTTTCCCTCTACTTGTAACATCCGGCTTTGGATTTGCCTGCTCCAGGAAGATAAACCAAGCTACTGCTCAGTAATACTGCAAGCTAACTGTGGGGTGATTTACTTTGATCGTCGCAGACATCAAGAGGAGTTAGCGACTCAAGAGGTTTGAGGATGTGGATCCGATTCATTGTAATAATACTTTCTGTATACAGGGAACATTTATTCAACGATACCAAAGCGGCCTGCGCTCAGGACATACTTATCTCTGATCCTGTGGGTTGGGGTAGGACATGACTGGGCCACCTAGCTGATGGCAGAGCTGGGATCAGAAAGCAGTTACTGATGAAAACCTGTTGCTTAACAGTGCATCTTTTAGTTCATCCCTAGCAAGGGGCCCCGCCCCGGGATTTTTCAGCCGACAGCACACATTAGTGCAACTTCCTGTTTTGTTTTGTTATTTACCTCTTCAGTAGCTATTTTTACCCATGACGACGTTGCATTTCTAATAACAGCAAGTTCCCACATTAACATTTTTAGTTAATTTGCTGCAAGAACTGTGCGCCAGTATGACCTAAACATTTACGGAGACTTTAAAAAACAGACTGCACCACTCCAGGGTACCACCAGCAGTGTCCGATTCTTTACAGATTGAATTCACGGCTGGGACACGTGGCGCTGGCGGACTTGCCAGAACGCTCTCCAAGAACGAGTTGCGCGGTCTCAGCTGAGCAAACCGACTGATGAGGAACACACCTTTGCACTGCGGGATGGGCAGGCTCCACGTTCCAGACTCTGTACAAGAAATAGATGCCTCTCCAGTCACGGTATAGCCAGGGTCACAGCTGTAACTTGCAGACATCCCAGGGGTGAAGACTGCTGACGCCTGGCTGCTGAGCTTCCCATTACTGATACTTGGAGGCAGGGGACACCGCAGCACTGAAGGGAGCAAAGAAGGTCATAAGTGAAGAGAAAAGCCACATGCCACACGAAATTTCATGGCCAATATTCCCCTCTGTCCCATTCACATTGCAGAGTTTGCATTCACCACACAAAGTCCAGACCTTCGGGACCATCTCATACCTTGCTATGTCCTCCCCACTGATTCCTCCTTTTGGGCATGAGGCTAATCTGTGAGCAAGGCTGGCCAGACCTCACCCTTGCGGTTCCTTCTGGGAGGCAAAACCCCCAGAGGTCACGATGCAGGAGATGAGTATTTTGCTTTTTAGAGCTGAACACTGGTTCCAGGATGCTTTTCCCCTCCACTCCCCGCTGACAGACACGGCTCGTCCCAATGGGGTCCCAGCTTACCGACTTACCCCTTTCACAGACAATGACGGGAGGGTCCCATGTGCCATCACCTCGGCACCGAGACTGCCGGGTGCCGTTCACAGCGTAGTCAGGTTCACATTCCACTGTCACAGTGTCTCCAGGATCATATACAGGTTTTAATCCAGTTAGCTTTCCGTTCTGAGCCCGCGGCGCTCCACAGCCAGCCACTGAAACTGAAAGCAGGGGTGAGCACGTGGATGTCAACACGCCTGTGGGACAGAGCGGGGAGCTGCCCCTGGAGCCCGACCCTCTTTAGCTTCATTCCCATGCACACAGCCGCTGAATGGGAAAGTGCCATTGCAATCTGGGTGCGTTGCTGTATTTATTTGTTGGCTCCTCCTTTCGTTCCTTTTTTTACATATTGGGCTGGCTACTCTTTGGGGCATGGCTGTTCTTCTGTTCTAGATATCTATTCTGTACATCAAGGGGTGGCCAACCCATTACTAAGGCTTTCAGGCAATATACAGATATAATTCCCTTAGATATGCGTCTCGTTGCTAGACAAAGAATCACTGGTTTGCCACTGCAACAGGCCTTCATGCAAGAAGGTCTCATCCAGAGTGCCAATAGTACCAGGAGCTTTAATAAAAAATTATGGGTACAAACTGAACAAAAGCAAGAGCAGGGGTTTACCAAAGCCTGACATCCATGTGTTTGTCTGTCTATGGAGCCATTTTCCTGCAAAGACCTTTTACCTCATTTTTAAAATGATTTTGTACTCTGTTACAGCCTCCTGAGACATAACCCATCGCTGTTTCAGCACCAACGCTTACTGCAGCCGATGGAGTTAGCTGTGCCAACCGCAAGTGTGGCCCAGCATGTCTCACTGGAGGCTCCCTCCCCAGCCCAGAACTTTAAATCTTTATCAGGTGTATCTGAATGTTTGCAATCCGTTGATTTAAATCACAGGAATGCAAACTCTGTAGCCAATGCACCTGTAAGCAAAAGGAGAAGACCAACAGGAAATGCATGCACCTTCTGCACACAGAGGATACGGAAAGCTCCAATTTCCAGACTCTGTGCAATGGATGGAGGCCTCTCCATGAAGGGAATAGCCAGGATCACAGCTGTAGTTTACAGACATCCCACTGGGGAAGGTTTCCTGGGCCTGGGCATTGTGCATCCCATTGGCAACGGCTGGAGGTGGCGGACACAGCAGCACTAACAGCAGGGAAAGAGAATGGATCCGTGAAATTCATACAAATACACAGGCTATGTCTGCGCTGCATTTACAGGAGCAACTGTGGGCTGTGAAGCAAGACTTATGCTTAACCTACCTGACAGTCTCAGCTTTGGCTTGCCCTTTGCTAGCCCATTCTCAAACACCCTAATAAGGAGCTCAGCAGCTGAATCTGGCCAGGCTGTGGCTACGCTGCTCCTGGTGCCCGAGGCAGCCTGGTTAAAGGATCTCACTTGGCTATAGAAATTGATGTCAGGGATGCAACTACAGTGCTGACTTTCCATCAGTTGGAACAAAAAATACAACTTTAAAAACTTACCTAAAACTGTAATCAAACAGGGCCAAAAAGCCATGGCAAAACACTGAGTCTGCAAATGTATGTCACACCAATTATCATACTAGCTACTCAGCACAGAGAAAGAAGAGGTAATACTCAGTCACTTAATTTCTCCTCCAGCCCGGGAGAATGTCTCTATTATGCTGCTTTTCTGTCCCCGACTCCCATGAAAATTTCAAATATATTTTCTGGATCAGAATACCTTTCTCCTTTTGCCTTATTTATAACAGAAAGCTCCCAGCACTTGGGGGCCCTGCACAAAGACACCCCTTACTACTGCTTTGTGTTTCAGAGCGGCTGCACATAGGGAGGGGCGCACCTCCAACCAGTGCATATAATGACAGACAAGGACCTCCTGACAGGTTTGTTCATTTTCCTCATACCAGATCAGTCACTCATTCTGGGACTCCAGCCAGGCTAATTTCTATTTTCTCCACCACGCACGTGCCTGCCGCACTTTACCCATCACCCCAGCCAGCCACTGACTGTGATCCGAGCTTACCCTGAATGCAGACTGGGATAGGAGGATCCCAGTTGCCATCCTGCTGGCACTGGATCTCGTGGCTGCCGTTCAGGATATAGTCAGCATTGCATTCAAAACTCACGCTGTGCCCAGCTGTATACCTAGCACCATATCCATCCACTTCCCTTCCATTCGGGATCTCTGGGGTTGTGCACATGACCGCTGCAAATGAAACTGCGTGAAACATGGGCGGAGGTACAAGGGGCAGCCTGCTTGGCAAAGGGTGGTTCCCAATCACACTCTGGTCCCTCAGCCCCACCCTGCCTGCCTGCTGTGTCCAGTGGGTTGTGTTGTGTTGTGTTTGTCTTCCAGAGCCCAAGGAACTGAGTACAGTTCCTCCTGCAAGCCCACCTCTCCCACCTTGCTGAAAAGATACTGCTCTTGTGAGCAGCAGAGACCGGATCACTTCCAGGGGACCCAGCATGAGCCACACCAGCAGAGAGATGTAGGTTTCTGCAAGCGGCATCCGCACCAACAGGAGTTGCTGGCACAGCTGGAGTAGGAACCCCCTGCCAAAGGCAAGGCCTCAGGCTCACACCCAAAGAGTGACCAGAACTGGGTGGGAACAGTTTTCCCAACTCCATGAAACACTGAGATTTCAAAATGTTTTGCTTTCCACAACCACGTCAAACTGCTCCTGGAGCAGAACGAGCACAACCAGGGACACTGCATCCTGGCCTTGGAAGCCTGACTCTGTCAAAGCTGCAGTGCTGGTGCAGTGTCTCTGGCATTACCAGAGAAAAGCAGTTTGTCAAAAAAAAGCCTCACTAGTGGTGACCTACTTACGCTCGCAAATGGGTGCTGTGCCACTCCATGCAACATCCATGTCGGAAATCTCGCAGCGCCTCTGAGCCTCCCCAATCAGTCTGTACCTACAGTTAAAAGGAGGGTTATGAGTTGGAGTCAGCTCATCCAGTTTAACTCCTAACTTCTCAGGCACGGGAGGTGGCCACCAGCATGCCTGACTTTGGATCTATAAGTCTAAGGGACAAAGTTTGTTGCCAGCGCAAACCAACCGGTTGTGGTCAGGCATCCCGTAGATGTCCAATGCACTGGTATTTTTTGAGCCTGTGAACCCAAGGTTTCCCCCGCTCGTTTGGAGCCTCGCCGCAGAGCCTGGCGAGGGTCGTCCGATCACTCGGCCGGCCAAAATGATGCTGAACTTTGCACAATTGCCGAGAAAGGTGAGGAAACAGCTTTAAAAATCCCACAGCTCTGAACAAAGAGAACCAGTCAGCTCACACACCCTCATACTCACCCTTCCTCGCAGCTGTAGTTCACTGTGGACCCAATCAGGAGATCTGTTAGGACAGCAGTGCCGTTCTCTGGTTCTTCTGGATAACTGCATGACTTCCCTGGGAGGGCAGAAGACTAGTATGAAGTTTCTGCCGTGGTACACCACAGCACGCTAAGTGACACATCTCACTGCAAAATCTGCAACAGTTCAAACCACCCACAAAGAGGAGACTTTGAAAGGCAGAGAAAATGCCAAGGTATGTGACAAGTAAAGCCATGTATTGACAGTTACAGAGAGAAAAACGTCTCTCTCTTTTGCCGCATGGACAAAACCTGGTGCCTTGAAGACCTTTTCCTAACAACTGACACTGGGGTGACAGCTATCCACTGGACCTTTAGCACTTCTGACCACAACCATTTTTCTTAAAGTAGGTAAGGGGGTGGGAAGGGGTATTTCTAGGTGTGTGGCAAGTGTACATCACAGTCGTCCCAACGGGAAAGCCATTCTGAGTTTTAGACTTGTTCCTTAGCTCAGCAAAGCTTAACCTCGGAGGGGCACCACGGCCACCTAGCCAGAAAGAAAACACACACAAGATATTAGAACCATTTCTACTGTGCTGACATGCGACTTGAGAGCATCTCAGGAGCAAGGTATGTACCATAGACTGCCACAAAGACAGGACCAGTCTGCCTCAGAAATATTCTAGCAGCAAAAGCTCACATACACACCAAACACACAAATATGCACACAGACAAAAAACCACCCACCAGCCCTTACAACCGTTGCCTCTACTCGTAACATCCGGCTTTGGATATGTCGGCTTCCAGGAAGATAAACCAAACTACTGTTCAGTAATACTGCAAGCTAACTGTGGGGTGATTTACTTTGATCATCGCAGACATCAAGAGGAGTTAGCGACTCAAGAGGTTTGAGGATGAGGATCCGATTCATTGTAATAATACTTTCTGTATACAGGGAACATTTATTCAACAATACCAAAGCGGCCTGCGCTCAGGACATACTTATCTCTGATCCTGTGGGTTGGGGTAGGACATGACTGGGCCACCTAGCTGATGGCAGAGCTGGGATCAGAAAGCAGTTACTGATGAAAACCTGTTGCTTAACAGTGCATCTTTTAGTTCATCCCTAGCAAGGGGCCCCGCCCCGGGATTTTTCAGCCGACAGCACACATTAGTGCAACTTCCTGTTTTGTTTTGTTATTTACCTCTTCAGTAGCTATTTTTACCCATGACGACGTTGCATTTCTAATAACAGCAAGTTCCCACATTAACATTTTTAGTTAATTTGCTGCAAGAACTGTGCGCCAGTATGACCTAAACATTTACGGAGACTTTAAAAAACAGACTGCACCACTCCAGGGTACCACCAGCAGTGTCCGATTCTTTACAGATTGAATTCACGGCTGGGACACGTGGCGCTGGCGGACTTGCCAGAACGCTCTCCAAGAACGAGTTGCGCGGTCTCAGCTGAGCAAACCGACTGATGAGGAACACACCTTTGCACTGCGGGATGGGCAGGCTCCACGTTCCAGACTCTGTACAAGAAATAGATGCCTCTCCAGTCACGGTATAGCCAGGGTCACAGCTGTAACTTGCAGACATCCCAGGGGTGAAGACTGCTGACGCCTGGCTGCTGAGCTTCCCATTACTGATACTTGGAGGCAGGGGACACCGCAGCACTGAAGGGAGCAAAGAAGGTCATAAGTGAAGAGAAATGCCACATGCCACACGAAATTTCATGGACAATATTCCCCTCTGTCCCATTCACATTGCAGAGTTTGCATTCACCACACAAAGTCCAGACCTTCAGGAACATGTCATGCCTTGCTATGTCCTCCCCACTGATTCCTGCTAGCATCTGGGCCAAGGGAGTGGCTTTGATTTTTACAATGCAGTGCTAAGAGCCTTTTCCTTGTGGCTCTAGGAACAGAGCCCAAACGCACCTTCGCAGTGAGGGAGGGGGAGGCTCCAGGCTCCAGATGCCGTGCAGGAAATCCACCCCTCTCCCACCAGGGAGTAGCCCGGCTCACAGCTGTAATTCACAGACACTCCTGGGGGGAAGATTTCCACATCCTGGCTGCTGTGCTTGGCGTGAGTGATATTTGGTGGCAGGTGGCACTGAGGCACTAGTAAGAGGGGAGAGTGCAGTCAGCAAAAAGGATCTTGGACCAGGCTTTTCTTACTCCCCACTGGCATGCACAGAACGGAGACAACTGCCCCTCCAATGACAAGTGCATTTCCCACCAGGGTAAAGCTCCCAGCCTACATTCCCTCCATGCCACTCACCTGACCTAAACATCTATGGAGAGCAATGCTGCAGCTCTGCCACCCTCCTACATGCTCCCCACCATCATCTTCAAGGGCTGAGAATGCCAGTACTGGGCCATTACTTTAATTAAGGAGTGAAGTTAACCCCTGTGCAGAGCATTGCGTCTCTGGCGGGGGGCGGGGTGGAGGGGGGGGTCTATCCGAGAGCTGAAGACCCGAGGAGCCACAGAGATGAGAACCAGAAAAGTCACCAAGGAACACAGAGATGAGCTATTAAAGTTTCCGATCTGAAGAACGGTCTGAGGATCCTGTTGGCCATTGTCCAGACACACACTGCTCAGTCCATGGCAAATAGCCCTGACCACGCATCCAACACTCAGGTGCACTCACCTCTTTTGCAGATGGGGACTGGAGGGTCCCACGTCCCATCGTTCTGGCACCGAGACTCACGGGTGCCATTCACAGCATAACCCAGATCACACTCTACTGTCACTGTGTCTCTGGGGTTGTAGACAGGCTTTAATCCAGAGATTCTTCCACTGGGAACATTTGGGGTTCCACAGACAACTGCAGACCAGGGAAACGCAATTAGGGTCTCACAGGAACCTTATTCTCATCACTAGTTATCTGACAAATGCACCTGCTGTCTTTTTCCCCCTATCTTTAGAATGGCAATGTTGTGAGGACTGTCTTTTTCTTGTCTGTTTGTATCATGTCCCACACAGGAGGCCTCTAATCCATTGTAGGGGCTCCCAGGCACTCACCACAAGGCCATACCTCCTCCGGACCTGAAAATCTTGTTAGCAGATAAAAAAAAGACACTGCCTTTGCACTATAGCTTCAATCATAGGTGACCGGTAGGGGGTGCACAGGGGTGCACGTGCCCCCCCCGACAGCTGAAACTGATACTGTCGGTAGGGCTGGTGCCCTCTCTGACAGGGCTGCTGCTGTTGGTGACTTCTGCAGGTGCCCCTCCAGATTCAGGAGGCACCAGTCACTCATGACTTCAATCAGATCAGGACAGCGAGGCTTCCAATCCAAAGGTCGTCATTAGAAGTTTTTGTAGCAGCAGCAGCAGCGTGACCAGACAGAAAATACTGGGTGACTGCTGAACTACTGCAAGAGTAAGGGTTATAGCAATGCCTTAAAGGTGGTGCATGTGTTTGCCCAGGGAACCATTTCCCTTTTAGCATCTTTGGTTTCATTCATTTCTGTTTGTTATTGTACCCAATTCTTGCATACAAAATCTTTCCAAATCACCATTGCAAGCTGGGTGCTACCTGCAAGATGAAGGCAGCCACTTTCTCAGTGCTAAATATTTCCCATTGCCCTGACCAGCCAAACTGTGCTTCATACATACCCCGACTGCAGACTGGGATGGCGGGGTCCCAGGCACCATCCTCCCCACACTGGATCTCACGGCTGCCATTCAGGCTGTAGCCAGCACTGCATTCAAACTGCACCCGGTCCCCGGGTTTATACATGGGGCCACGTTCATCCAGTTTCCTTCCATCATGGATCTCTGGGTTTGTGCATGTGATGGCTGGAAATGAAATAAGTAAAGGGTGGGCTGGGGGAGAACGGCAGCCTTCTTGGCAAGCAGTGCGTCTGCCTCCAAGCCTGGTCCTGCTGTCCCACCCTGGCTGGCTGCTAGCATCTGCTGCCCGCCAAGCCACCTCTTATGGTGTCAATGCTCTCATTGCCTCAAGCACTTTGGGGCCAATGCAAGAGGGCTTTAGTTCCTAATGACAAAATGAACTGGGGGATGATTAAGCCCCCTAAGATCACTTCTGTCCTAACAGCCTCCTCCTTATGGCTCTAGGGTCCAAACCAAACGCACCTTCGCAATGAGGGAGCGGGAGGCTCCAGGCTCCAGATGCCGTGCAGGAAATCCATCCCTCTCCCACCAGGGAGTAGCCCGGCTCACAGCTGTAGTTCACAGACATCCCTGGGGGGAATGTTTCCACGTCTTGGCTGCTGTGCTTGGCATGAGTGATTTTTGGTGGCAGGGGGCACTGTGGCACTGCAGGGAGGGAAGAGGGCACAGTCTAAAGAAAGAGCTTGGATAAGGCATCTGTAAGTGGGAAACAACCCCAGAGCCCCAAGCCGAGAGGGGAAAAATCAGCTTCGTGACAGAGACGAGCTATTTCTGTTTCGGATCTTAGAAACGGTCCCAAAATATTTTAGCCACTGTGCTCACACACACTGATCCTCACAGCGCGTCCACAGCTGACCGTGCCTTGAGCACTCGGACACACTTACCCTTCTCACAGGTGAGAACCTGAGGATCCCACGTGCCGTCATCCTGGCACCGAGACCCACGGGTGCTGCTCACAGTGTAACCTGGATCACATTCCACTGTCACGGTGTCTCTGGGGTTGTAGACGGGCTTTAATTCAAGGATTCGTCCATTCTGCACTTCAGGTTTTCTGCACACAATGGCTAAAAGGAACAACAGTGCTGTTAGGATCTTACATTTATCAGTTTCCCTGTTGAGTCGTCCTGGGGGGGATTTTCCTCTCAGTATTTAGAATAGCTGCTCATTGGGCTGGCTTTTGGCTGAGTGTTTGTATGGCACCTACCACAGAGGGCCTCAGATCTATTCCCAGTCTTTAGAGCTTTAACATAATACACCTACAAATCTTTTGCATGTGAATGTGTTATCTGTGTACAAAGCCACACTGGTATAGAAACATTACTTCAGTCAAACCAGTGAATCAGGCCTTCCAAACATGGGAAAGTTGTGTCTTAGAAGAAGCAGTAACTCCTATAGTAGAAGTAGTAATGCTACTATGTGGGAAACCCTCAGTGCAAACTAAACCATCGTAAGAGCAATGCTTATAACAAAGCCCTTGCAGATGGCACGCATCTACCTACCGAGGCACTCAATTTGACTTCATTGTTTTAGTCATGTATTTCTACTCAAGAACACAAGCCTTGGTATTTATATATCACAACTCCAATCAAACACTGCCTGCAAGGGACAGGGAGGCATGTCCTCAGCTGTCACAAGAGCATGGAAGTCCAGCAAGGCAGACAGAGCTCTTTGTGGCCCCAGAGAGCAGGGCTCTGTGCACCTCACTGGATGGCTCAGTCCCAAGCTCTGAATTTGGCTGTGTTACCAGTTGCCTCCCCACAGTTTCCTACCCTCAATTTACGTCCTGCTCTGTGACCGATACAGTGATAGGCAAAAGGAAGAAGTCAACAGGAAATATATGTACCTGCACACAGTGGAAAAGGCAGGCTCCAATTCCCAGACTCCGTGCAATGGATGGAGGCCTCTCCAACAAGGGAGTAGCCAGGATCACAGCTGTAGTTGACAGACATCCCACTGGGGAAGGCTTCCAGGGCCTGGGCGCTGTGCTTCCCATTGGCGATGGCTGGAGGTGGAGAGCATGGCAGCTCTAACAGAGGGGAGAAGGGAAGGAGGATTTCCAGTGTAATTCATATACTGGCTACATCTGGTACAAAACTGGAGGAGTGACTATAGCTGATGTAGCAAGATCCAACTGAAACTAGACCTAGTGAGCTCATGCAAACATGTCATGCAGGCTTCCACACCATCTGCACCAGCCCTTGGGAGACCACGGACAAGCTCAGCAGCTGTGTCTGCCTGATACGGTAATGCTGCTCCTGCTCAGTGTAGTATGGTCAAACAAGTGCAAGTGCTACAGGTGCATTTGTCATGGCAGCAGCTGCAGAGACAACATTACACCGCTAAAAACCACGCTTTGAATATACAAGAGACAGAGACAACAGGCAGTGTCAGCCCTTCACTCAGCACACAAAGGAGCTGGGCCTGTGATGTTAGTGCTCTGACACTCCCTTAAAAAGATCAAATATCTTATCCTAAAAGCAAAATAAAGTTTCCCTGACATTTTTGTAAGCACATCCAGCCATAGGGACACTCTGCAGATGGTGGGAGCAGAGCTCTGCATGCCAGAGGGGCAGGGCAGAGTAGGGGTTCACTTTTCACAGCAAGAAGCAGAGAGAAATGAAGCTGCACGGATCGGTAGAAATGTTTCTCCACCTTCCCACATGAAGTTGAGCACAGGATTTGAGACTGTGTATTTCTCCCCCAGCCAGGACACGGCCCTGCTGGATATTACCTCCCATACTGACCAGACACTGACCAGTATTCAAGCTTACCCTGATTGCAGGCTGGGAGGGGGGGATCCCAAGCACCATCCTCCCCACACCAGATCTCATGGCTGCCATTCAGGCTGTAGCCAGCACTGCATTCAAACTGCACATGGTCCCCAGGTCTGTACACAAGGCCATGAGCAGCTAGTTTCCTTCCATTCAGGATTTCTGGGTTTGTGCAGAAGACCACTGAAAATGAAGCATGAGAAATAGAAGCTAGGGCAGAAGAGGCAGTCCCCTCATCCCATTCACTGATTCATGAATGTCTATAAAGAGATTGAGGGTATAGCTCCCCCTTACTCTCCCCCTCCAACCCATTTTCCATCAACTTCTCCATGTCCCACTGATAACTAACAGTCACTAATTAAGGAGGGAGGCTAACCAGGCAGCAAGGCTAGCCAGGCTTCGCTTCTGCAGTGCTCTTTTTTAAATTGTTACTGAAATGAGGACGGGAATCTGCCAAGTGATGTGGAGTACAGCCAGTCCTTACCCCTTAAACACACCAGGACTGGAGGGTCCCACGTGCCGTCATCCTGGCACCGAGACTCGAGAGTGCCGTTCACGGCGTAACCTGCATCACATTCCACTGTCACGGTGTCTCTGGGGTTGTGGACAGGTTTGGCACCAGTTGCTTTTCCATTCTGGACTTTCAGAGATCCACAGGTAACTGCAGACCAGGGAAGTGTCATTAGAGCTGTCGGTTACCTCATCCTCATCACCAGTTCCCTGTTGAATCTACCTGGTTCTGATCCTCCTCTATATTTGGCATGGAAATTTACCCCAGGCCAAACAGCATGACGAGGAGCAGCTGCCATAATGGTGCTGATGCCACCATATGGCAAATTCTAAATGCAAACTGAAGCAATGGAGAAGAGAGGGTCGTGCCAGTGCCCAAAAGGTGCTGCAAGTATTTCCCTACAGACTCTTTTCCCTTGCAGCAACCTCAGTTTCACTTTTTTCATTTGTGTATTTTTAGCAAGTTCCTGCATCTCCACACCTAGCCATGTCAACCTGAGCATTACTCACTGAGGACAGCCAGGTCCTCCATTATCAGATACTACCCCTCAGTCTGATCTGCCCCCACCCCTGCTCCAGCATTCAAGCTTACCCTGATTGCAGACTGAGACGGGGGGATGCCAGGCCCCGTCCTCCCCACACACGATCTCACGGCTGCCATTCAGGCTGTAGCCAGCACTGCATTCAAGCCTCACGCTGTCCCCAGGGCTGTAGGTGGCGGTCCAGCCATCGAGGTTTCTTCCATTCAGGATCTCTGGGTTCGGGCAGGTGACAGCTGGAAATGAAACGTGAAATGTCGACGGGGGCAGAAAGGGAAGCCCGCTTGGCCAGCGGGTCTCCTGCCTCAGAGGCTGGTCCTTTTGCCCCACGCTGGCTGCCTCCTAGTGTCTGGGCACAGTTGTGACTTTTGATTCTTACAACGAAGTCCTAAGAATCTCCTCCTTGAGCCTTTGGGAAACAGAGCCCAAACGCACCTTCACAGAGAGGAAGCGGGAGGCTCCAGGCTCCAGATGTTGTGCAGTAAATCGATCCCTCTCCCACCAGGGAGTAGCCTGGCTCACAGCTGTAATTCACAGACATCCCCGGGGTGAATGTTTCCACGTCTCGGCTGCTGTGCTCGGCGTGAGTGATATTTGGTGGCAGGGGGCACTGCCGCACTGCAGGGAGGGAAGATAGTATGACCTGAACAGGCTCATTTCAGGTATTTCAAAAGTCAGGAAACGTTCCCCCAGTAAGCACAGACACCAGCCCAATGCTCCCGCAGGGACTTCAACTCAGCTCTCTGGGAACACCATTCATCTACAGTCTCCCATCCCGTCCACTTACCTCTGACAGTATAGCAATAACAGACCACATCCATGCCACCTTACCCTCCCCAAATCCTACCCTACAACTTTTCCCAACATTAACTTCACCATATTCCTCTGATAAACAATACTCATCATTAATTTGGGAACCTGTCTCCATCGGATGTCAGGGCTGGCCTCAGTGCTCTTTTTCAAACAGGTAGACCCCAGTTGTTACCAAAATGAGGGTGACAATCTGCTCGGTGACACAGAATAAACCTAGTCCTTACCCCTTTCACAGACTAGGACTGGAGGGTCCCACGTGCCGTTGTCCTGGCACTGAGACTCGTGAGTGCCGTTCACGGCGTAACCAGCATCACATTCCACTGTCACGGTGTCTCTGGGGTTGTGGACAGGTTTGGTACCAGTTGCTTTTCCATTCTGGACTTTTGGAGATCCACAGGTCACTGCAGAGCAGGAAAGTGTCATTAGTCTCACGTTACCTTGTTCTCACCACTAGTCTTGTTAAATCCACCCAATCTTGATCCCCTGCTATAATTTAGCATGGAAATTCGCCCCAGTTGAGAACACATGATCAGGCGGAGCTGCCGTACTGGTGCTGATGCCACCATACAACAAATTTCAAATGCAAACTGAACCAGCAGAGAAGGGAGGGTCGTGCCAGTGCCCAAAGGTGCTTCAGACATTTCCCTACAGACGCTTTTCCCTTGCAGAAACCTCAGTTTCACTCTTCATTTGTGTATTTTGATCAGGTTCCTGCAACTTCACACTTGGCCATGTCAACCTGAGCACTATCTACACAGTGAAGTCATCTCTGTTTTCCACTTTGGATATTACCCCTTACATAGACCTGCCACTCCCTAGCATTCATGCTTACCCTGACTGCACACTGGCACTGGGGGATCCCAGATGCCATCATTCCTGCACTGGATCTCATGGCTGCTATTCAGGCTGTAGCCAGCACTACATTCAAACCTCACCCTGTCCCCAGGGCTGTACGTGGGGGTCCACTCATCTAGGTTTCTTCCATTTAGGATCTCTGGGTTTGGGCAGGTGACAGCTGGAAATGAAATGTGGAATGTGGGCAGGGGCAGAAGGGGCAGTCTGCTTGGTCAGCAGGGCTTCTGCCTCAGAGTTTGGTCCTGGTGCCCAACCCTGGCTGCCTGATAGTGTCTGTGCACACTTGTGACTGATTTCAACAATAACGTTCTAAGAATCTGTTCCTTGCAGCTCTGGGACGTAGAGCCCAAACACACCTTCACAGAGAGGAAGTGGGAGGCTCCAGGCTCCAGATGTTGTGCAGTAAATCGATCCCTCTTCCACCAGGGAGTAGCCTGGCTCACAGCTGTAATTCACAGACATCCCCGGGGTGAATGCTTCCACGTCTCGGCTGCTGTGCTCGGCATGGGTGATATTTGGTGGCAGGGGGCACTGCCGCACTGCAGGGAGGGAAGATAGTGTGACCTGAACAGGCTCATTTCAGGTATTTCAAAAGTTACAAAACAGTCCCCCAGCAAGCACAGACACCAGCCCAATGGTCTCGGCCAGAACTTTAGCTCAGTTTCCCAGGAACACTGCCCACCTATTGCCCCCCATCCCACCCACTTACCTCTGAGCATACAGCAAGAACAAATCACAGCCATGCCACCTTCACTTCCCCAAACCCCCCAACAACTTTTCCCAACATTAACGTCCCCATATGACTCTGATAACCAGGGCTGGCCTCAGAGCTCTTTTTGAAATAGGTAGACCCCAGTTAATTTAGGAGCCTGTCTAAATCAGAGGCCAGGGCTGGCTGGGCTTCATTTCCTTTGCGCTCTTTTTGAAACAGGCAGATATAAGTTGTTATTAAAATGAGGGTGACAATCTGCTCGGTGACACAGATTAAGCCCAGTCCTTACCCCTTTCACAGACCAGGACTGGAGGGTCCCACGTGCCGTCATCCTGGCACCGCGACTCGAGAGTGCCGTTCACGGCGTAACCTGCATCACATTCCACTGTCACGGTGTCTCTGGGGTTGTGGACAGGTTTGGTACCGGTTGCTTTTCCATTCTGGACTTTTGGAGATCCACAGGTCACTGCAGAGCAGGAAAGTGTCATTAGTCTCACGTTACCTTGTTCTCATCACTAGTCCTGTTAAATCCACCCAATCTTGATCCCCTGCTATAATTTAGCATGGAAATTCATCCCAGTTGAGAACACGTGATCATGAGGAGCTGCCATAGTGGTGCTGATGCCACCATACAACAAATTTCAAATGCAAACTGAAGCAGCAGAGAAGGGAGGGTTATGTTGTGTCCAAAGGTGCTTCAGACATTTCCCTACGGACGCTTTCCCCTTGGAACAACCCGAACATTACTGACAAGGTGAGGGCAGCCACATCCTCCATTATCAGATATTACCCCTCAGTCTGATCTGCCCCCACCCCTGCTCCAGCATTCAAGCTTACCCTGATTGCAGACTGGGACGGGGGGATGCCAGGCCCCATCCTCCCCACACACAATCTCACGGCTACCATTCAGGCTGTAGCCAGCACTGCATTTAAGCCTCACGCTGTCCCCAGGGCTGTAGGTGGTGGTCCAGCCATCGAGGTTTCTTCCATTCAGGATCTCTGGGTTCAGGCAGGTGACAGCTGGAAATGAAATGTGAAATGTGGGCGGGGGCAGAAGGGGCAGCCCGCTTGGCCAGCGGGTCTCCTGCTTCAGAGTCTGGTCCTTGTGCCCCACGCTGGCTGCCTCCTAGTGTCTGGGCACAGTTGTGATTTTTTATTTTTACAATGAAGTCCTAAGAATCTCATCCTTGAGCATCTGGGAAACAGAGCCCAAACGCACCTTCACAGCGAGGGAGTGGGAGGCTCCAGGCTCCAGATGTTGTGCAGTTAATTAATCCCTCTCCCACCAGGGAGTAGCCTGGCTCACAGCTGTAATTCACAGACATCCCCGGGGTGAATGTTTCCACGTCTCGGCTGCTGTGCTCGGCGTGAGTGATATTTGGTGGCAGGGGGCACTGCAGCACTGCAGGGAGGGAAGACGGTGTGACCTGAACAGTTTCATTTCGGGTATTTTAAAAGTCAGAAACATTCCCCCAGTAAGCACAGACACCAGCCCAATGCTCCTGCAGGGACTTCAACTCAGCTCTCTGGGAACACCATTCATCTACAGTCTCCCATCCCATCCACTTACCTCCGAGTGTATTGCAATTGAGAGACTGCATCCATGCCACCTTACCCTCCCCAAATCCCTCCTACAACTTTTCCCAACATTAACTTCGCCATATTGCTCTGATAAACAATACTCATCATTAATTTAGGAACCTGTCTTCATTGGATGTCAGGGCTGGCCTCAGTACTCTTTTTCAAACAGGTAGACCCCTGTTGTTACCAAAATGAGGGTGACAATCTGCTCAGTGACACAGAATAAACCTAGTCCTTACCCCTTTCACAGAGTAGGACTGGAGGGACCCACGTGCCGTCGTCCTGGCACTGAGACTCGTGAGTGCCGTTCACGGCGTAACCAGCATCACATTCCACTGTCACGGTGTCTCTGGGGTTGTGGACAGGTTTGGTACCAGTTGCTTTTCCATTCTGGACTTTCAGAGATCCACAGGTCACTGCAGAGCAGGAAAGTGTCATTAGTCTCACGTTACCTTGTTCTCACCACTAGTCTTGTTAAATCCACCCAATCTTGATCCCCTGCTATAATTTAGCATGGAAATTCGCCCCAGTTGAGAACACATGATCAGGCGGAGCTGCCGTACTGGTGCTGATGCCACCATACAACAAATTTCAAATGCAAACTGAACCAGCAGAGAAGGGAGGGTCGTGCCAGTGCCCAAAGGTGCTTCAGACATTTCCCTACAGACGCTTTTCCCTTGCAGAAACCTCAGTTTCACTCTTCATTTGTGTATTTTGATCAGGTTCCTGCAACTTCACACTTGGCCATGTCAACCTGAGCACTACCTACACAGTGAAGTCATCTCTGTTTTCCACTTTGGATATTACCCCTTACATAGACCCGCCACTCCCTAGCATTCATGCTTATCCTGACTGCACACTGGCACTGGGGGATCCCAGATGCCATCGTTCCTGCACTGGATCTCATGGCTGCTATTCAGGCTGTAGCCAGCACTACATTCAAACCTCACCCTGTCCCCAGGGCTGTACGTGGGGGTCCACTCATCTAGGTTTCTTCCATTTAGGATCTCTGGGTTTGGGCAGGTGACAGCTGGAAATGAAATGTGGAATGTGGGCAGGGGCAGAAGGGGCAGTCTGCTTGGTCAGCAGGGCTTCTGCCTCAGAGTTTGGTCCTGGTGCCCAACCCTGGCTGCCTGATAGTGTCTGTGCACACTTGTGACTCTTAGAACATCATTGTTCAAATCAATCTGTTCCTTGCAGCTCTGGGACGTAGAGCCCAAACGCACCTTCACAGAGAGGAAGCGGGAGGCTCCAGACTCCAGATGTTGTGCAGTAAATCGATCCCTCTCCCACCAGGGAGTAGCCTGGCTCACAGCTGTAATTCACAGACATCCCCGGGGTGAATGTTTCCACGTCTCGGCTGCTGTGCTCGGCATGAGTGATATTTGGTGGCAGGGGGCACTGTGGCACTGCAGGGAGGGAAGATGGTGTGACCTGAACAGGCTCATTTCAGGTATTTCAAAAGTCAGGAAACATTCCCCCAGTAAGCACAGACACCAGCCCAATGCTCCCGCAGGGACTTCAACTCAGCTCTCTGGGAACACCATTCATCTACAGTCTCCCATCCCGTCCACTTACCTCTGACAGTATAGCAATAACAGACCACATCCATGCCACCTTACCCTCCCCAAATCCTACCCTACAACTTTTCCCAACATTAACTTCGCCATATTCCTCTGATAAACAATACTCATCATTAATTTGGGAACCTGTCTCCATCAGATGTCAGGGCTGGCCTCAGCACTCTTTTTCAAACAGGTAGACCCCAGTTGTTACCAAAATGAGGGTGACAATCTGCTCGGTGACACAGAATAAACCTAGTCCTTACCCCTTTCACAGACTAGGACTGGAGGGTCCCACGTGCCGTCGTCCTGGCACTGAGACTCGAGAGTGCCGTTCACGGCGTAACCTGCATCACATTCCACTGTCACGGTGTCTCTGGGGTTGTGGACAGGTTTGGCACCAGTTGCTTTTCCATTCTGGACTTTTGGAGATCCACAGGTCACTGCAGAGCAGGAAAGTGTCATTAGTCTCACGTTACCTTGTTCTCATCACTAGTCCTGTTAAATCCACCCAATCTTGATCCCCTGCTATAATTTAGCATGGAAATTCATCCCAGTTGAGAACACGTGATCATGAGGAGCTGCCATAGTGGTGCTGATGCCACCATACAACAAATTTCAAATGCAAACTGAAGCAGCAGAGAAGGGAGGGTTATGTTGTGTCCAAAGGTGCTTCAGACATTTCCCTACGGACGCTTTCCCCTTGGAACAACCCGAGCATTACTGACAAGGTGAGGGCAGCCACATCCTCCATTATCAGATATTACCCCTCAGTCTGATCTGCCCCCACCCCTGCTCCAGCATTCAAGCTTACCCTGATTGCAGACTGGGATGGGAGGATGCCAGGCCCCGTCCTCCCCACACACGATCTCACGGCTGCCATTCAGGCTGTAGCCAGCACTACATTCCAACCTCGCGCTGTCCCCAGGGCTGTAGGTGGCGGTCCAGCCATCGAGGTTTCTTCCATTCAGGATCTCTGGGTTCGGGCAGGTGACAGCTGGAAATGAAACGTGAAATGTGTGCGGGGGCAGAAGGGGCAGCCCGCTTGGCCCGCGGGTCTCCTGCCTCAGAGTCTGGTCCTTGTGCCCCACGCTGGCTGCCTCCTAGTGTCTGGGCACAGTTGTGACTTTTGATTCTTACAATGAAGTCCTAAGAATCTCCCCTCCTTGAGCCTTTGGGAAACAGAGCCCAAATGCACCTTCACAGCGAGGGAGCGGGAGGCTCCAGACTCCAGATGTTGTGCAGTTAATTAATCCCTCTCCCACCAGGGAGTAGCCTGGCTCACAGCTGTAATTCACAGACATCCCCAGGGTGAATGTTTCCACATCTCGGCTGCTGTGCTCAGCGTGAGTGATATTTGGTGGCAGGGGGCACTGCCGCACTGCAGGGAGGGAAGACGGTGTGACCTGAAAAGGCTCATTTCGGGTATTTAAAAAATGAGGAAATATTCCCCCAGCAAGCACAGAAGCCAACCCAGTGCTCCTGGCTGGGACTTTAGCTCGGTTCCCTAAGAACACTGCCCACCTATTGCCCCCCATCCCATTCACCTACCTCTGATCCTCTATCATGATCAGATGCAGTTCTACCCTCTTTACTCCCCCCTCCAACACTTCCCTGTGTTAATAATTCCCTGCGTTAATGATAATAATAATAGATTCATTTTGCATCTGTTTATGGTAGGACTGGATTTGGTCCTTAATGTGCACTTCATTGTTGAGAGAACTTTAAATAAAAGGGGCACTTTTTTCATCTTATTATGCTTCTCTGATAACCAACGGTCACCATTGATTTAGGAATAGTGTAATGGGAAGACAAGCAGTCCAGGCCTTGCTTCCTCTGTGCTGTTTTTGAAGAAAAGGCAGACACAAGTTACTACACAAATGAAGGTAGGAAGGATCAGCCATGTGACAGATTAAGTCTAGTCCCCTTGCAGATCTGAGATACATTCCCAGGATTGTTGCCTGTTGTGACACAGTGCTCATCAAATGGGCACTCACAGCTGACTGCATATCAAACACTCAGGCTCCTTTACCTTTTTCACAGACAGCAACAGGAGGATCCCACATCCCATCAACCTGACACTGAGATACAGGGGTGCCCTTCACAGTGTAACCTGGATCACAGTCCACTGTCACGCTGTCTCCATGGTTGTAGACGAGCTTTAATCCAAGGATTCTTCCATTATGAAGCTTTGGGACTTCACAGCCAGCTGCAGACCATGAAAGCGTAATTAAGGCTTCACAGTAATCTTGTTCTCATCACCAATTATCTGTCTAATCTACGAAGTATCTTTTCTCCCCTGTGTTTAGAATAGCTGCTTGTTGAGCTAGGACTATCTTTTTCTTGCCTGTTTGTACAGTCTCTATCACCGGGGGCCTCTGATCCATTCCAGGGGCTTCTAAGCACTACCACCAGACAGCTTTTACCTCCTCCAGTAATCGAGTCTTGTTAGTATATACGCTGACCCACGTTTACCATCACAAGCCCCACCACAGGGACTTTCCCTCCTCCATGTGCTGTCTAGACCCTGGCTAGGGGGGCTCAGGGGTCTGTTCTCCACCCCCCCCCCCACGCCCTGGTCCCTACGGCCTGATGGATGCAGGCAGGAAGCAGGCTAGGGAGCGGAGGGACGAGGCAGCCCCTGCTCCACTGGAGCAGACAGCATAGCCCAGGGCTGCAAAGCGTCCTGGGATGCTGGGGGACTGTGAGTTGACTTGAACGAGGAAGGGGTCTGGGACAGAAATTCCATAAACTAGTTTCACCTAAATCAGTTAAATCTGATACTACATCCAACCACGTTTATCTTAAACCAGTTTTGTCCATTTTAAAGCAGTTTATGTGCACTGAACTTCTGTTTTGTTACAGGTTTAAACCAGTTTCCGATCACTTAAACCAGTTTATGCGTAACTTCTGTCCCTAGCCAAAATTACAGGAATCTTTATACTGTTGACTAGAAGTATGCAAGGAGAAGGTAAACTTCACCCACACCTAAACCTGCCTCCAGCCCAAAGAGGGGAAAACATGCAACACTGCACATAACTTTGTTGTCTTGAGAATCTCAAAGGATACTTTACCGGTATATTAAAACGGCGAGCTCTCACTAGTGGGGCACTCGAGCTCTGGACTTCAAAGAGGCTGAGCACACAAGTTTTCACATCCCCCAGTGACAGGTAGAGTTGAAAGCTAAAGGCATCCAAACACATATTTCTATTTCAACTTGTTCTAATCTGAGCTTGACCCCAGACTCCAAGCTAGGTCATTTTCCTGCCTCCACACATGACCATATGGGTAGTAACATTGTTCAGAGCAGCCATCATTCCTGCTTACCCAGAATGCAGGTTGGGACAGGGGGATCCCAGACCCCATCCTCTCCGCACTGGATCTCATAGCTGCCACTCAGGCTGTACCCAGCATTGCATTCCAACATCACCACGTCCCAGGGCTTATAGAAGGGACCACGACTATCCAGCTTCCTTCCATTCTGGATCTTGGGGTTTGTGCACCGAATCACTAAAAACGATGTCACAGGAAACATGAGCTGGAGCACAAGGGCCAGCCTGCTTGTCAAGGGGTGTTTCTGCTTCAAGAACCTGGTGCTAGTGCTCCACCCTGGCTGCCTGCTAGTCTCTGGGTAGAGGGGGTGGTGCTGAATTTTACCTAAAAAACCCAAGAATTTCATATCCTCCCACCTGAAATCTCTTCTCTCAAGGTTAGAGAACAGGGCTGGCTGTACAGTGCCCTGTGAGGGACCATCTGCTTTGGAACCTGCCCGTTGCACTCGGTCCAAAATCCTCAGATATATTTATGACACTGTTCTGATGGCAAAACCATTACAGGCATTTCTGAACTGGCAAAAGCCCTAGTGATGACTCAATTACACTGGCAAAAAAGTGGCTTCCATCATCCCTTCCAAAGAAAATAATCTATACTGGGGAAGCCATGTCAGGAAGAGCTGGGTTTTTGGCTATGTAAGCTGGCTGTAATTAAATGAAAGTTTAATCTCCCCCATATGAATTTTGCTGCCCAGGTGAGCCTGTTCCTGAGGTCAGTTCAGCACCAAGAGCCTCCTCCTTTGGCTCCAGGGAAAACATCTAAGCGCACCTTCGCAGAGAGGGAGTGGGAGGCTCCAGGTTCCAGCCGCCGTGCAAAAAATGGACCCCTCTGCGACTAGGGAATACTCAGCATCACAGAAGTACTCTACAGACATCCCAGGGGTGAAAACCTCCATGGCCTGGTGTCTGCGCTCTGCATTAGCAATATTAGGAGGAGGGGGACACTCCAGCACTGAAGGGAGAAAAGAAAGTCCAAAGAGAGAGGCTGTTAAGGCTAATCTGCAAGAAGCAAATCTCCAGCGCGCACATGGAGACCATGCATCTGAAGACTGAGACATGCAACCTAACCAGACAACCTCCTGCTCTCTCTCTTCATGGGCCTCAGATATGAAGAAGGGGTAATTTGCAGAAGACAGTCTGCCTTCCCCATAGGAACTGCACACTTTGAGGCCATCCACAGCTTGCTATGGCCTGCCCAGAGGTTCCCTCACATGGGCATGAAGGTGGCCAGTGGGCAAAACAGCCAGGGCCTTACTCCTTCAGGGGTCTTTGAGATGGGAAAGCCCCACGTAACAGGGGGAAGGAGGGTGGGGAGTGGAAAGTGTTTTTGTCTCTACAAATCTGATCTGAAATACGAATGTGGTCTGCTAGGGTATATCTGCCTTCCATAGATAGCCTGCTAGACACAGCTCATCGCAACAGGACTCCCTTCGGCTGCCCATCAGAGACTCACGCACACCTACCCCTTTCGCAGTTGGCGACTGGAGGGTCCCACTCGCCTCCAAATTGACACTGAGACTCCTGGGCGCCGGTTGAGACGTAACCATGGTCACAGGCCACTACTATGATGTCCCCAGGTCTGTAGATGTCCTGGAACCCTATTATTCTTCCATTATCCACATGTAAGTTTTTGCAGCCAACAACTGAAAGTGAAAGTGTAAGGGAGCTGTGAGGCTCAGTCCTTAATCTTTTCAGGCTCAAGGCATTTCTCAGTCTACTCGAAGCACCCCTCAGATAATGTTAGCTCTTAGTTTTCTCTCCTTTTTTTTTGACTAGACATAATGGAGCAATTGGCTGTTCAAAAAGACCTCAAAAGGGCAGAATGTTTTAGCACTAGGGACTGCAATGTGAAAACTCTGGGTTTTTCTTGTGAATCATGCTTGCACACCTAACAGTGATAACACGCCGTGGCACCCTGCTTGAGTATCATTGTTTTAGAGCTTGATCAGGCATCTGCTCTCTTTAGAGCTGTCACTTCATACCCATTCATACTTCAAGTGCATTTCTACACTATTGCACCTTCTTGCCACCTTTACAGATGGCTGCAGCACCTGCATCGTCCACCTGCACTGGGGGATAAGGGAGGTGGTTTCCTGGAGGCAGGTGGAGCGCCCCTTCCTGGGAGGGACCTCCGCCTGTGCACATCTCACTGGGGGTTGAATCATGACAGTCATGCAGCTGGTGGCTCGTCTCAGGTTCTCTTCCCTGTTGTGTGTCCAACCCACCCAGAGGCTCAATGGGCATTAGCAAAGAGATCACAAACACACCTGTACATCGAGGGAGGGGACGGCTCCAGGCTCCGGATGCCATACATTGAATAGACGTCACCCCAACAAGGGCATAGCCAGGTTTACAGCTGTACAGAAAAACCGATCCTGGGTTGAAGGTGTCCAAGGCCTGGTCACTGGGATTCCCATTGGCAATGGAAGGAGGTGGAGGACACCTTGGCTCTGGAAGTGGAGTGGGGCGGGGAAAAGAGAGGAGCAAAAACATTAAAGGAAAGGTCCTGTCTGGGGACAAAGACGGCAAATCACAGTCCTGTGTACAACACATCAGTATGTCTGGGAAGAAGAGGGTCCACATAAGTATTTTCCCACTCTAACTGAGGCATGTTTCACATCTGCACCAAAGCCAATGCTTGCTTGTTTTACTAACAAGCGTCAGTGCTCGTGTTTCCGGTTGAGGCCACTGGAGCTGCATTAGCTGACAAAGCGACTTGCGTGGGACCTGCCTGGACACCCATTACCTTCAGAGGCTTTCACACTCTCTCCATAAAGATTTCCCACCCTACTCCTCTTTCCATCACTCTGATCCACTTGCACTCAGGGACTGCAACCCCAAGGATGTTAGTGCACAGCTCCGCTGTAGAAACTGGCACTGCCTCTGCCCTACTAAGGTGCTACCTCTCGCAGTCACAGGAGGGCTCATTCTCAGGGGTGCAATATTTCTGCATCAACGAGTCCTCTTGTTCTCCTTCTGTCTATGCAGAATATACCACATCATGGACATACCTCAAGCATGAAGGAAGAAGCTGAGAGCACCCAAACGCACCTTCGCATTGAGGGGCAAGGTGGCTCCAGGCTCCAGATGCTGTACAGTGAAGCTGTGCTTCCCCTATCAGAGTGTAGCCAGGGTCACACTGGTAGCTGACAGACATCCCACTAGTGAATGCTTCCACAGCCTGGCTGTCATGCTTCCCATTGGCGATGGTTGGAGCAGGGAAGCACTGCACCTCTACAGGGAAAGGAAAATAATACATGGACAGAAGCCTCAGTAGAAAGCAAACCTCAAATCAAAGCACCCCCAGAACATCTGCCAGCAAACCATGCAGCAAACAGATCAAACTCAACACCTGTAACAGATGTACACTTCCCAAGAGAATATTTTTGGCATTTTCTCCTGCTCCTGATCTATGATCAAGGCAGAGCTTAGAGTTACCTGCAGCTGACAAGCAGCTCTGTCCCCCTAGATTTAGGCCAGGAGGCCCAAAATACTTCCTAGTGAGGGCAAGTATGAACTCAGTGGTACTCTGCTATTCACTGGTCATGTTCCTACTTCCATCCAATACATAGCGGACAATTTTGGTGCCCATAATGTAGTATTCTGCACTGCAAGCATGTCTTTTTTTTTCAAATTGCTTCTAATTTGTAATAAATATAGCTCAAATTTGTTTGCTTCTAACAAATAATTATTCAAATAAATATAGCTCAAAAGTCACTGTTCTCAGTGGTGGGAAATGACAGAACAAGGTGCAATCGTCTTAAGTTGCAGAAAGGAAAATTTAGGTTGGATATTAGGAAGAATTTCTCACTAGGAGGGTAGCAAAGCACTGGAACAGGTAACCCAGAGAGGTGGTGGAGTCTCCATCCTTGGAGGTTTTCCAGACCCGGCTAGACAAAGCCTTGTCTGGGATGATGTAGCCGGGGCTGGTCCGAAGCAGGGGGTTGGACTAGATGTGACCTCCTGAGGTCCCTTCCAACCCTCATTTTCTATGCAGGCCTGGTAGTTATCTCAGCAAACAATTAATTAGTTCCCTGATTATTTGCCTCTGAATGCTAGAGGAAAGCTTATCTAATTATTAGACGGTTCACTCAGTATTGAAAGAACTTCCAAGTTCATGGCAAGATTCAGCAGAGGAAGCAGAAACACCTGCAAAAGCTGCAGACAGACCAATTCTTTCAAAGTCACTTCCCATTCCCAGACACTAGAAATCGCCAGAAGAAGAAAAAAAAATGACCAGTTCAGTTCTAAGTAGAGAAGCAAGAAAACCCCATAGAAAAGCCTCAGTGTCCTTGCCAACCGGATCATTTCTCTGCAGTGACAGAAGCCAGGGCTTTTCAACGCACTATGGGAAGCACAGTGGTTGCACCAAAAAAAGGAAGTCAAAGATCAGTCTGCACTTGTATGAATGACCCTCTTCCCCCACCAGGTTCATTTTACACCCACGAGGCATCCTCTTTTCCTTTGGGACCATTCTGGTCCCCCAGGCTGTCAGCTTCTGAATTAAGAAGTTACAGTTTTGATACTTGCCCGGTTCACAAATGGGCACAGGTGGGTCCCACGAGTCATCAGGCTGGCACCGGCTCAGACTTTGGCCATGCATGGTGAAGCTGGGATCACACTCAAAGGTCACGGTGTCACCATAGGTGTAGACTTGTTGTATGCTGAATACACTTCCATTCTGGATTTGGGGGACTGGACACCTCACCTCTGAGAAAGAGAGGGTTTCTCTCAATAAGGGAGCACCAGCTCTCCAACCCATAAGGCTATACAGCCCTGCAGCCTTCATACTTATGGCATGGTCCAAGCAATTTGTCACATGAGGACATTTTTAAATACCCATCCAGGTCCTAGGATGGACAGTGCTGTACTGCAGTGCATCACCCCAACTAGCTTGATGTCCTGTACTCAAGCTAGCGGCCTCTGTACGCCACACTCAGGAAACTGTTTTTCGTTGACAGGAGACTTCAGCATGTGCAGGGCTTGCAGGGAAAAGGTGTCAGCCCTACAAGCAGATTTTTCTTGTGCAAATGCAGTAGGATGCAGGAAGAGCAAAACCCAGAGTTCTTCTACTGTAGAGCACGATTTAGCCTCGTGGGTTGGCCTACAATCTTTAATGGCTGCACTACACACCTCTCTCCTGACCTTGCTCAGGTTCCCTTGTGAGTGCATCAAATGCACGGTCCCCTCACCGCAAATCTTTGTCCCCTTCCCCAGCCCACTCGTCTGTCCAACACAAACCTTGGGGATTTCTTCGGAGGATCTGGCTAAGGACAAGAAGACAAAGAGCAAACCATGGGCCTCTTTTACAGGCTGGTTTTTCAGAACCTGGCCTGTCCGGACAACAAGCAGCAGAGTTGGACTGCAAACGAGCACCAACGCAGACACACAGACCCACCTCCACACCGAGGGGCTGGCCCGCTCCACACTCCAGTTTGTCCATCTTTGGTTGTGCAGTAAAGAAAGTTCTCTCCATTGAGTGGGTGGCCAGGGTCACACGTGTACCTTATAGACGACCCATAAGAGAAGTCTTCCAACAAGTGGCCATTGTGTGTCCCATTGTGAATATCTGGAGGTGATGGACACACAATACCTGGAGGGACAGAGAAGGAAACTCTAAAATTAGTGTGAGCAAAGAAGCAACTCCTTGGTCTGGGATATAAAGATACTTGCCCTGGGTGAAACAACTCAAAAGATCAGGGCTGACAATGAATGCTGCCTTGTTAATTTGACTCATGTCTTTTTGGACACCAAAGCCACATATGCCACCAAATCAACTTAAAACAGGGCCCTAACATGAAAGGGGCTGCTGCTTCTCTCAGATGTGCTTTTCATATCTACTTGTTAATCTCTACAGAGTCTGGAAAAAGCCAGGATCTCCTTTGAGCACTATGAGCTGACGTGCACACTACCAGGAGAAATACAGATAATTCGTTTCAAGCAATTAGTTGCATGCATGTAGTTTTATGAACGTATAATCAGGAAATACATCCATTGTAAGGCTACACAAGCACCTAGCCAGAGAGATTCCTGGAGTTGGATATAAAAAAAACCCATGCAGCTCTTAGCCCACAGAGCTTTCAACTCACAATAATTTTCCTTTCCACACATGGGATCAATCAAGACCTCTGGCAGCATTTTGCAAACCAAATTAAAGAGAGAAATCCCAGCCCCAAGGGAAGAATGCTTTCCCCAGTGGAAGCCTCTGGTTTTTAATAAATCAATATTTTCTCCGTGACAAATGGTTCTGATAATCTCTAGGTGTGGTGATAATCGTGATAATCTCTAGCTGTCACTGACTCACGCTGACACTCAGGAGGACTTCCGCTCCATGCAACTCTCTGGCCAGAAATTTCACAGCGCCTGAGAGGCATCCCGGTCAGCTTGTACCTGGAGAGTTAGAAAGACAGGATTAGCAGCTGACACCAGTTTCTTGGCTTTGAGCCCTCACATCCTTTACCATCTTCAGGAGATGGCCAACAATACGCGTTCCTTTTGACCTATAATGCTAAGGGAGAGGGTTTCTTGACAGCTCAGTCCAGCTCACCCTTCTTTAACAGCTAATGCTTGGGACAAAATCCTAGAGGCCCCATAGTATACTTCCAGACTGAGATCTAAGTTTCCACCCTGTTTCTTTGCCCATTTTCCTTCTCACTATGCAACTGCATCGCTCCTCAACATGCTGTGACCAGCCGTAGGCAAAACCATTTTTCCACATGGAGTCTTGTGCCAGGCACAGTCCTCAGCTGCCCCAGTGGCCAGTGGCCTTTGCAAAATAAATGACAAGCATGAAACGTGGAGGGAAAAAAAAAGCCAAGAGGATGATCCCAATGCCTGGTTCCATGCAGGTCGCAGGGACGTCAGTGGATGTAGCTCCACTGCTGAGGTCAGCGGAAGAATAAACTGTAGGTGCAAGTCGGGGTCAAGCTGGGGAAAGTGCATTGTGCAGCACTGTCCCAAACAAGATGGAAACAATCAGTTCAGGCTTGAAACTCACCCTTCCTCGCAAGTGTAGTTCACCGTGGAACCGAACAGCAGATCCGTTACAATGATGACTCTGCCATTCCTCGGTTCTTCTGGGTGCCCACACGATTTCCCTGAGAGAAGGAGGCTAGTATGAGACTTCTCTCCAGAAATGCCACAATGCAAGAAGTACAACAATTGGAATAAGGAACTGCCCATCATTCAGGCCACCTGCAAGGAGGGGATTTTGCAGGGCAGAGACTCTGCTGATTGACATGATTTTACTGGCAACACGCTGCTAACTGAACAACACACATCTCACAGCATAGACAAAAACCTACTTTTACAGATCTCCGGTGCTGCTGACCACATTTGAGTGTCAAGGCATGTAACACTGAGGGACATTCCTGGGATTTTTGCATATCCAGGCCGGCAAGTGTAGGTGACAGTCGTCCCAATGGGGAAGTTATCCTGAGGTTCATCACTATTTTTTAGTTCAGCAAAGCTTAACCGTGGTGGGACACCACAGCCATCTAGCCAAGAAAGCACATACAAGAAATCAGGCCCACTTCCACTTGCTAATTCATAAAATACAAGCATGTCAGGAACAGGGACACAAAACAGCTTGGCACTATGAAAAGCCTTATACACATTCTGCCAGTCCTTAAAACAGCGACTGGCTCCCCGTCTCTCACTCATGCACCCAAAACATTGCTGTCTGCTTTACATAATCCAGCTGGGTCTCCATGCCCCTTGTGTCTTCAGTCATATGTTACCACTAGCTAAAGATGAGTTGATTCCAATAGTCCTATTCTAGCCTGAGAATCACAAATTTATCATTTACAAAGGTCTAAAGGAACCACTGATATAACCACAGAGCAGTCCCTCCCACAGGGCCCAAGTATTTCACTGAGACAGACAGGAAACCTCATCAAAGGAGGCACCCATCTCTCTCTGCTCTTCGTTTTCTGCATGTGAGTGACTTGGCCATGGTCTCACACACCGCTAGGCAGAACAAACGAGGAGACAGACTCATGAAGCTGGACTATTGCTCCCCAAAGTATTGGACAGGCCATACACAGCAAGTCTCACTTTGCGAGCTGTCAGACTATTGTGCAGAATGGAATAATGCAGGGCTGGAAGTCATCTTCTGGTTCATGTAACCTAGTCTCCTTACTACCACAGGCAGTGCCCAGGATGATGCAAGGACACATGCCTTCCCTTGGCAGCGGGCACAGTTCTACTGCGGCAGTAGAGCTTCCCATGCCAACCGCATGTTTGGCTACGTGTGTCCAAAATGCACCTGAACAAACAGGATAAGGCAGGCTCCAGGTCCCAGACTCCGTGCAATGGATGGAGGCCTCTCCAACAAGGAAGTAGCCATGATCACAGCTGTAGCTGACAGACGTGCCACTTGGGAAGACTTCCAGGACCTGGGCTCTGTGCTTTGCATTGGCAATGGGCGGAGGTGGAGGACACGGCAGCACTAAGAAGGGAGAGGTCAAGGAGAACAGATCAGTGAAATACACATATAGTCCATGCTTACATGCAACAAGGAGAGCAATTGCAGCCTAAACTCTGCGACACTCTGCGACACATTAACCAAGCCTCTGGGGTCCAGGAGGTGAGCAGGAAGAACGGGGTCTCCTACCACAGGGATTAGTGTGCTACGGAGGCACGGAAGTCCACACTGTTTCCTGTTCACCAGGGGCTTTCTCCAGCACAGCAATGTCAGTTGTGGGCAGAGGCTGGGGAGGTGCCATATGTTTATGACATCCATTTTCTACTAGCAAAAGTTGTAGGATTCTGCATCTCATAAGTAGATCTTTGCTCTGCTCTCCAGAGCAGGTGATTCCCACAAGAGAACCTGCCTCTCACCAGAAATCCCTATACTTTGGGCTCTCCTGGCTGTAGCCTCTGGCTACAATGTGGGAAAGGACAAGGATCATAGCAAACAGCAGGGAAAGGGAACCCTGCAAAAAAAAGTGAGAGCGCATCGCAACACAGCTGCATCTCACTTCCGTCAGGTACATCCCTTGCCTTTGGAACCATTCTTGCCTGCCCCCAGACAAGTGTGTAATGTCTGCCACTCTGAGCAGAGGAACAAGCAGGAAAATGCTTGAGGGGTTTAGTTTTGGGCAATTCCCTGCAGCTGCAGGGGACAGGACAAAGAATTACAGTCTCAAACTGCAGCAGAGGAAGCTTAGGTTGGCAATCAAGAAGAACTGTCTCACTCTGGGGGTGGCTAAGCATTGGACTAGGCTACTTAGAAAGGTGGAATCTCCAGGTCTGGGTATTTTTGAGAGCAGGTTAGACAAATACTGGTCTGGGATGGTTTAGTCAGGAATGTTCCTGCCTCAAACAAGATGCTGGACTAGATGCAATTCCTAAGGGCCCTGCCAGCCCTACCATCCTGTGGAGAGGAGGTAGTGGAGAGAGGTGAATGGAGACCACCATTTATGGAGGTGGAGGGAGAAGAATGGAGACCACATTAAACAGCACTTGCCCTGTTCGCAAACTGGCACAGGTGGGTCCCACGTGTCATCAGACTGGCACCGACTCCGATTGTGGCCCCGCATAGTGTAGCTGGGATCACACTCAAAGGTCACGGTGTCGCCATACGTGTAGACTTGCTGCAGGCCAGATACACTTCTTCCATTCTGGATTTGAGGGACTGGACATCTCACCTCTGAGAAAGGAGAGGGCTTCTTGTAATAAGAGAGCATAATGGAAGGGGAAGAGGCTCTCCAACCCACGTAGCTGCACAGCTCTAAAGCCTTTCACACTTAGGGCATCTCCAAACAAGACATTTTTCAATACCCATCAAAGTCCTAGGACTCACAAGAGCTTCACTGCAATGCATCACGCCAACTACACAAACACAACCCACCTCCACACCGTGGGGCCGGTCCACTCCACACTCCAGTTTGCCCATCTTTTGTGGTGCAGTGAATAGAGAACTCTCCAGTGAGTGGGTAACCTTCACTGCATGTGTAAGTCACAACTGATGCATAGTAGAACCCATCCCTGGAGTGGCCATCGTGGTTCCCATGTTGAATATCTGGAGGTTGAGGACATTTAATATCTGGGGAGACAAAGAAGGAGAATTCTCAAGTCAGTATGAGCCAAGAAGCATCTTCAGTCACTTTATTAGTTCAATAGTTATCCTAGCTCTGAAACACATAGATCAATGCAGGGCAAACAGACTCATATTTTCTTGGGCACCAAGGCGAGATACACCAAACTGACTTCTTAATGCTCGGTTCTAACAAGAAAGGGGCTGTGACCTCTTTTCTCTGGTCCCTATACATTCTGGAAAATTCCAGTTTCCTCTGTGCACCATTTGCTGACGTGCACCCATCCCAGATAAATACAGGCAATCAGTTCTATGTTCATTTTTCAGATGTTTTATTATATTAGACAAATCTGGCAATTAATTTTTTCCCCTCCACTAACCTGTTTATGTTACTTAGTCTTCAAAGAAAAGACAAATTCTAGTTATCAGAACCTGGTGCCTCTCATTACTCCCTGCAATAAAGTCCACAGAACAATTCTAGTGTTGAGATAAGGTCCCAGGGCCTGGGTGACCGAGGTAAAATGGCTTTCCCTGACACAGGTGCACTGGGTGACCTGCCAGATGGAACTTCATCAATCTAGGTCTCGCTGTCCAGCTTTTGAATGAGGATGGCAATTCAATTCTATTTACTATCATTCGTAGGGCCTTCAGTTCAGGAAGGCACAGGGCCACATCACACCCAGGCAGGGAGACGTGACTGGGAAAATGTGTTTTTTTGCCCAAACATGTTGGGAACGTCAAAGATTTCCCAACCTGCATCAAGAATCCAACTAAGGCATTGCATCAACAACAATAAAAAAAACAAAAGAAATTCCACCCTGGAGATGGGTCGGCTTTTCTGGATGACAATGACTACCACATTAACGAAATGGTTATTTCCAGCAAAAAGCCATATCCTTAAACAATTTCCAGCCACCTCCAGTTGTGTGAAACCCACTTACGCCGACAGGTGGGAGCATCGCCACTCCATGCAACGCGCTTGCCAGACACTTCGCAGTGCCTCTGCAGCTGTCCAACCAGCACGTACCTGCAGGCAGACAGAAGGAGTCAACAGGAGCTACCAAGACATGTAAATCCTCACCTTCCTTCCAGCCACAGGACACGCCAGCTCACACGTGCCAGATTTTTGGCCCGAAGCAAACAACTTCTTTTTTTGCGTTTGAACAAGCTCAGCCAATTAATGACCAGTCCCTGGCACAGAGTCCTATCGAGTCCACGTGCACTGACTGGTTGTTGAGCAGCTCAGAGGTACATGTCTCTTATGCCAGCTCTATCAAGTTCTCACTTAGTCCCATTTGCCAGGTGATATATTTTTGTGCAGTCTTTTATGATACTCCATAGCAAAAGCAAATTAAATGCAAGGGGTCTGCATCTTTGAATGAGGTCCCCTTGTCATTGATCAGCTAATGACTGATCGGGTCTGTTGTAATCCACATGTGAGGTACCAGCCGGGCCTGCTCAAGATCCTTATGCAGACACCTTGCTGGGAACTTGTGCAGTCCTGAGATGAAAGCAGGTGGCAGCTGCTATTGTCACAACCTATAAAACTGGTCTATCTGCAGACGCCGACTCTTCCCTTTCCTGCCACTACATACATCACGTACGAGAATAAAGTCGGTCCCACTCCAATGACCTCGGCTTTTTTCACCATCAGAGCAGAGAGCAGGCAAGCAACGTTCCCTTCTGCCACCACAGCCCCAGAGCTGTCACTTTGGAGCTTCCCCAAGCTCAGCCTCACTACTAGAGCTATCCCAGCCTAATAGCAGGTGGGAAGTTGAGCAGAAGGGGCTTCACATCCCCATGAGAGGAAAGAAAGTCATCTCACACTGCTCAGGACTAGAACTAGTCCACTCCCAAGCAGGTTTCAAACCAAAGCAGCTCTAAGCTTTCCCTTGCCCAACACCACCAATATTCCTAGCAGGACAACTGCTTAAAGCTGCACAACCTCAAATAGGGAGCAGACAGAAGTTATGTTTGCCATGCAATCAGCTCCTTGAAAGCACTCTACAGCCATGCCCTTACAGAAAGGGGTGGCTGCAGAGTACTTTAAAAGGGCCTGATCCTATGACAATCGGAACCTGAGGTGGGGGGGAGGGAGGGGGAAGGGGGGCTCCAATCGACCCACCCCAGTCTCCAGCACTGGCTGAAAAAAGCACCATGAATTATAGTGCAGGAAATGCCATGAGTTATGGTGGGGAGCTGCACTTGTGTCCGCACCCACAAAAACTAAGTCACTTCAGACATCTTGCAATTTACCCTTCATTACAGGTGTAGTTCACTCTTGACTCAAAGAGAAGATCTATTATGCTGACTCTGCCGTTCTCTGGGTCTTCCGGCTGAGCGCACGATTTCCCTCGGAAAAAACAAGGCTAGCGTGAGGCTTTTTTCCTTTCATGTCATAATGCAACATGTATACGAAAGATCCTAAAACTCTGCCTAAGATTCAAACTGCCCCCAAAAAGGGCAGTATTGAAAGAAGAGAACGCACCAAGTTACATGGCTTTACTTGTCACACACTAACTATTGAACCAGTGTAGCAACACAACTTTTTTTTTTGCAGCGCTGACAAAAACCTACTTTTACAGAACTCAAGTGCTTCTGACCACGTTTGATTCTCAAGGCACGTAACGGTTTGGGGGTTTTCCGGGACTTTAAAATATCCAGGCAGGCAAGTGTAGTTCACAGTCTTTCCAACCAGAAAGCCATTCTGAGTTTTATAGGGACTCCATAGCTCCGCAAAGCTTAACTGTGGTGGGACACCACAGCTCTCTAATCAGAAAGAAAACACACATACACAAGAAATTAAAGCCATTTTTAACATGGTGGCATCTGAAATGCAAGGGTATCAGGAGCAGGTAAGTAAGATAGAGTTGCCACATATAAAGGACGGTTCAGCAGGTTTGTCTGAACATTTCCTTTAAATCCTGCTCTCTGACTGACACCTCCCAGCAGAAGGAAAAGCAGGTAACACACGCACTTGAGCATGCGGGATAAGGCAAACTCCAGGTTCCTGAGGCCGTGCAATGGATGGAGGCCTTTCCAATCAGGGCGTAGCCAGGCTCACAGCTGTATCTGACAGATGTCCCACTGGGGAAGGCTTCTGGGAGCTGGGCGCTGTGCCTTGCATTGGTGACGGGTGGAGGTGGAGGACACAGCAGCGCTAACCAAGGGGACAGGGGAAGCAGAAAAGTCAGTGAAATCCCTACACAGACAATATTACAATTGAAGAGGCTGCAGCCTGTGTAGCAAGACCCGCCCTAGATTTCACCTAGAAAAGCTGAGGTACAAATGAAGCTGTGACAGCCTGGCATTCTCCACAAACTCTGCCAGCACACCCAGCATCCTGGAAGAGAAGCTGAATCCCGCCATGTCGCGGCTGCACTGCAAATGGGTCCAGGCTACTGTAGCTATAATGAGTTCTTGCAGCTACAACTTCAGGACTGACCATCCATCAGTTAAAACACACACCCACCCACCCACCCACCCCCAAAGCTTGCAGCAGACTCATATAAAGCAGACACAAAGCCTCAAAAGACATGCGTCTAATTCACACCAATCATCGTTTTAGTGAATCAACACACACCAAGCCCTCTGATGATATTTTTCTATCTCCAAAGGTGTCCCTTTATAGCCAAATGGATCTCAAATGTGATATTCAACATCAGATGATCACTTCAGATTTCTGTTTTCTGTAGGGACTCTATTTCAGGAGGACAGGGATTAACCTTTCATAGTGATGAATGAAGAAGAGATGAAGATATTTGTTTCATCCTTAGATCTGAATCGGACCCCAGACAATATTTCTGGTCCTGTGCACAACCCTGCTGGACATTTCCTATCCCCAGAACCAGGCACCGACCACAATTTGTGCTGACCTTGAATACAGGATGGGATGCGGGGATCCCAGCTGCCATCCTGCTGGCACTGGATCTCATGGCTGCCATTCAGGACGTAGCCAGCATTGCATTCAAAACTCACGCGGTGCCCAAATGTATATGCAGAGCCACGTCCATCCAATTTCCTTCCATTCTTGATCTCTGGATTTGGGCAGATGACCACTGGAAATGAAACCATGCAAAGTGTGGGCTGAGGGAGAAGGACAGCTTGCTTGGCAAGCAGCCTTTCTGCCTCAGAGCCTGGTCCCAGTGCCCCACCTTGGCTGCCTGCTGTCTGGGCACAGGGCTTGGTGCGGAGTTTGACCTATAAAATCCAAGCTGCTTAGTGCCATCCTGACTGAGGCAGCACCTCTCCCATTCTGCTGTTCAGTCGCTCTTGTACCCAGCAGAGGTGCTGGATCACTTACAGGGTAAGTGCAAGACCCCCAAAGGGTTCTCAGCCTTGGCGCCTGCTCCCTGCACTTGGTCTGAAATGGCTGGAGCCTGTGGGCACTTTACAGACTTCTGCCTGGCAGTCCAGCAACCTGGAGTCATGTCCACACAAGTGGTTTCAGCCAGCCCATCAACCACGTGGCAAGGAGGGGCACAACGTACAGACATGGGCATTTTTATACTAATAAAAGTCTGCATGTGACCTCGGCTGTCATGGCAGAACAGTGCCTTTTCCAGGGGAGCCACAGTGACAAAACCTTTCTTTGACTCAAACAAGCTCTGTCCGTGCTCAGGTGGATCTGACTTCAGTGTGTGTGTGTTTCAGTACACTGTGAGAAACAGCCAGGGATGGGGAAGGGCACAGGGACACTGCCTACACACCCTTCATTTTCCCAAGCATGTGTTACAGCCTGCATGTAATTCAACTGGGATTTAATCCTCCCTATGAATTTTGTATCACTGGCAAGACTATTTCTTAAGGTCAGTCATGTGCTACAAGTTCCTTTCCTTGCACTCCAAGAATCCAAACCAAAACCCTCACTTTCACATTGAGGGTAGGGACGGCTCCAAGATCCAGATGCCAGGCATTGAATGGACGCCTTCCCAACAAAGGTGTAGCCAGAATTGCAGTAGTAGAAAGCAGACGTCCCGTTGACAAAGGTGTCTGAGGCCTGGCCTTTAAGCTTCCCATTAGCGATGCTTGGAGGTGAGAGACACTTCACCACTGAAAAGGAGAGAGGAAGAGAGGTGGGAAGGCATTCAAGTAAAAGACTGGGGAAAAATAGCATAAATAGTCCCATCTCCGGGAAAAAGGAGGAGACGACGGAAACAGTGGAAATGAGAAATCCCAGCCCATCCGTATCAAATCATACCCAGCCTTACAGCAATGATTCGACAGAGACCAGAGGAGAAAGTTATCCACCTGGGTTCCTCTCCACCCCAGAGATATACATTTGTTTCAGCACACACAGTTATTCCCCTCCTCTACATCTTCACCCTTTTGGACATCCCCAGAGACCATCCTATGCCTTGTCAGGACCCCACAGGGTTTCTGAATTCAGGACTGGGAGGAAAAAATGGAAAAAGTGTGTCTCCAGGAGTCTGTACCCATGAAAGTCCACGTTTAGTCCTGTGACTACATCAGCGATTGCTGGTTTCTGTAATTCATGTTAGCACCAGTGTCACTCTCAGTGCTGAGCCGAATAACAAATGTGTTATTCAGTGGCCTGCCTGAACAACCCGTTTCCTAGAGAGCCTCTCATGGTCTCCTCATAAAACACTTGCCCCTTTCCTATCACTGCCATCTTGAACCATTTGTTCATTTGTAGCACATGCTCTGCTACCTGCTTTGTACCTCAAAGGCTGAGTACAGGACCAGAGCTGTCACCGGGTTAGCAAATAAATTAGTTTTATGACTACTGATAAGTTATATGCTTAAGAAGTCACAGCCTCTCACTCTTCTATCACGTGCATGTTCACAGCCTCCCACTATTCTTCCCAAACAGGTTAGCAGGTGTAAGAAAAGCCTCTTTTTTGGGGACTGTTCTTGCCGCCCCACAAACCAATTCATAAAACCTCTTAATTTGAGGGGAGGAGCAGCACAGCCCAGTTCAGGTTCGGTTTGGATGGGAAAGGACAGGTAGGAGCAGCCCCGTTGCACAACAACAAATCACAGCTCAGATACTTGCCCTGTTCACAAACTGGCACAGGTGGACGCCACGAGTTGTCAGGCTGGCACGAAATCACACTCTGGCCACGCATGATGTATCCATTATTGCACGCAATGGTCACAGTATCACCAGAGTTGTAGGTACTTTTGAAGCCACGTACAATTCGCCCATTTGAGATCTTGGCGATGGGACAGCTGTGTGCTGGAAATTCTGATGGTAATGAGAGGGCAGTGAGATGCAGAAACAGTGCAGAGGAACCCTTTAACAGTAACAGTGCTTTCTTCACAGTGTTGCCCGTGCACCGACCTCCAGCTCATGGATGCTCCATGGGTAAATGACATTGAGCCCAATGGTGCAAGGTGCTGACAGCCCTCCACCCCATTGAAGGGGCCTGGCAGCCTCAAGACTAGGCCCCGGTTGCTTCAGGGACCTAACTTATCTGAACCAAGCACCCTCTGGACCCTCCCCAGTCTCACTCCATCCAGGATGGGTCAAAGGTCCTAAATAGCCAAGAATACAACCTACTCTGACAGCAGAGTTCCTTGATGAGTGCATCACATGGCAACAACCCCCCAAAAGAAATGCTCCTGACCTGCTCCAGCATTATTCAGACCTTTAAGGACACGAACTGTGGAGACCTAGGTAATAGCAGGAGCACCAGAGCAAAACCTTAACAGAATTATCACGGTGGCGGGTTTCTCCAAACCTGGCATTTCTGAGCATGACACAGCAGAGGCCGCATATGTGCGAGCAGGCACAGACACACACACGCACCCTACACACAAAGACACAGACATGCAAAGACAAACCCCACCTCCACAACGAGGGGCAGGCCCACTCCACTCTCCACTTTGCCCATCATGGGTTGTGCAGTAAATAGACTCCTTTCCAATGAGCGGGTATCCTCTGTCACATTTGTAAGTCACAGATGACCCATAAAAGAAGTCATTCTCGTACACGTATTTGAGGCTGCCGTGCTCTATATCTGGAGGTGGATGACATGGGATACCTGGGGAGACACGAAGAAGTGTGTTAAAGTGAACCCTCACAGAAAAGCAGCTTCAGGTAAGTGCTCTAGGAGAAGAAACCCCACAGAATTTGTCTTCACTATGAAATCACTAGAATGATCCAGGTTCACCGGTGATGCTCCTTGGATAACTGGACCCCCTTTTTCTGGAGCACGAACGCCATGTAAGTCACCATGAGGCTTGGTCCTAATAAGGAAGGAGCTGTTCTCCTCTGTTTTAGGATCGGCACAACCCTATTAAGGATGGAAAACAGTGTGGTTTACCCCACGCACCATGCAGCAGCATACATTCTGCAAGGGCAATGCCGGTAATAAGCATCAGGTTTATTTTCAGATCAATACACGCAAGGCAAATACATTCAGCAAGTTAACAATGCAGAGGGGTCATGAACCATCCTGATGGGTTGTGTCTGCCATGCCAAGGTCAGTGCCATCTGAAACGGCCCAGATTTCAAAGAAAGAACAAATGCCCATTGCCAAGACCTCATCAACACTTACCTGTTCCTGAGGACCACCCCTACAAGCTGTTTTTGTGATTCTGGTTTTAATTTTGATCTCTGACATCCATGGGACCTCCTGTAAGTGACTCCATCCCCCTGCACCTCACATCCAGGAGAATGATACTCCCTTCCCCTTCCATTAGCTTTTGAGAAACACAGCAATCAGAAATGGCCACTCAGAAATTAAGAAAGGCAGCCAAGGACAAGAGCTGGAGAGAAAAATCAGTTTCACCAGAAATTTGAGGTTTTAAAACTTCCCATCCTCTATGTAGGGACAATACAAAGAGGTTGCCCACCACCTTGTCTGAGGTAAGGGAATTCCATCCCAGGCCTGAAAAGCCTCTCTCTGCTAATTAACCGGGATCTTCCGGCAAAACAACATTTTGTTGAACAATTCTTGACCAGCTATAGTTGTGGCCTACTTACGTTCACAAATGGGAGTAGCTCCACTCCATGCAACAGTTTTCCCAGAAATCTGACAGTGCCTCTGAGGCTGTCCAACCAACCTGTGCCTGAAGTGAGAAAGAAGGGGTTATCGCTTGACCCCACGGGTCACTTGATTTGAGCCCCCAATTCCTCCCAGGCACAAGAGGTAGTCACCAACCCTCCTGACTTCCGATCCAGGGCCTCAAGGAAAAAGCATCCTTGACATTTCAGACGTGCTAACTAACTGCAAGCCCCAAATATAAAACTCTGGAATCAGACCCCAGAAGTTTGAGAGCTGGGATGTTCAGGATGTAGATCCCCTCGCCTCACACCCATGAGGACAGACAAGGACTCAGGGCTGCAATGCCAAAGCAGGTTTCAAACAAGTGATACTGCAGTTTCCCCTGATCACTTGTATCCACACCCCTACCCAGGACCTTGTTCCTGTTCCCTCAGCACCTGCAGGAGGGTGCTCAGCTGGACACAGCATCCCTCATCTTGCAAGGAAAAAGACAGAGAATGTGCCCAGGCAGCTTTCTCTGCAGGGAACAGCGCTACAACTGAGACCAAAACACCCGTCTTGGCTTCCTGTGCTAGAGTAAGCTGCACACGGGAGCAGAGGGGCTGAAGAGGGAATCACTGTGCTCTGCACAGCTTCAAGCTAAGTGTAAGCAGTGCGCTCAGGCAGCCCAGACTCACCCTTCCTCGCAGGTGTAGTTCACGGTGGCCCCAAACAGGATATCTGATTGGACGATGACTCTGCCGTTCTGCGGCTCTTCTGGGTGACCGCACGATTTCCCTGGGAAAGAAAAAGGTGAGGGTGAGGTTTCTCTCTTTCTGGGTCACTGTGTCATAAGTACAACAATCTGGCCATGTTTCAAACTGCCCACGGAGACAGTATCCTCAGGATTAGAGAGCAGGATGAGTTGCCTGGCTTTGCTAGTCACACACTGACCATTTAACCACAAAACACAAACCCCACAAACGACAACTTCCACATTTTTGCAGCGGGGCCAAAGCAGTGAAGCTACTCACTTCTACAGAATTCAAGGACATCTGTCCATTCACCACTGCTAAGGCATTTAACAGAAGGTGGGGTCCATAGTTTTTTATTGTATCCAGGCTGGCAGCTGTATTTCACGATCTTCCCAATAGGAAAGCTGCTCTGGGTGGCATACTCTTCAAGTGGCGCAGCAAACCTTAACCTTGGTGGAGGACCACAGCCATCTGGCAAGAAAAAAGAGACACGTGATTAGGTAGAGCCATGAATTCTGTGCTGACATATGAAATGCAAGGGACTCTGTGCAGACTGATGAACTAGCCAGGCCTGCAATGGAGGGACTGATTAACTGCCTTATGAACAAGCCAACTAAATGAACACACGCTCGCCAAATGCACAACTAGTGTTAAATTACACACGTGCACACTCACATCCCTACCCCATGTCCAATCTTTGCTGTACTCAGTATTGCACATTCATGCTCCTAAACGGTGCCGCTGTTCAGTACTATGGACACTGAAATGCTAGACAATCACTCTGACCACTTCTGGCCTTATGTCAGATCAGTCTATGCTCAGTTTATGGCCAAACAAATCTATCATATCACCTGTAAAGCTTCATCTCTCAAAGGGTCCAAGGGCTTCACATATGCTAAAATGCAGCCTATTCACAGGGTGGGCTTACCTCTTCCTCTCATTTTTCAGTGACAGCTCCTCCTCTCAGCTAGAGGGCTGGGAACAGAAGGAACCAGCAGACACAATCTCTGTACCTAAATAGCTGCTTTCCAAAGGGATCTGGTAGTTCATAGCTGGCTCTAGCTTCACCTTATGTGCTTACAAACTGTTCTCCATACCACAGTTTGTATCACTTGTCTGGTTTATCTTTTTAGTGCCTATTGACCCCTATTATACAGCAAGAACACCAACATTTCCAGTTCTCACCTGGGTTTAAACCAGGCCAAGTTCTACATGTCCCTACGGCCTACAACCCAACGTGCAAATTTGAACACAGAGCACGTTCCGTTCCAGTGCCATGATAATAATTTCCCCAACTCTTCCTACACTGTCGTATCTACCAAACACTTCTATAATTGTCTCCACCTTACTACCCAACCCAACAGCATGCAGGGAGCCATGTCCTTTTCTGGCATAGAAGTAACACACACGTTTTCAGGGGCGTTGGTTGTAGCTGTGTCGGTCTAAGGACAAGGTTCTTCAGGTAAATCTGATATCTTTTATTGGACCAACTGAAATAGTTAGAAAAAATATGTCCAACTATTTGAGTTGGTCTAATCAAAGATATCAGATTTACCTAAAACATACTTTTTCAGGGCATTTTTCCACTGAGGCAAAGAATGTTTCTAGAGTCCACACCAAGCACAGCCCTCTGAGCCTCACTAAAGATGCAGTCCCCAACTGTGAGCTTTGCTGCATCAACACAGTTGTCTGGACATCTTCTTTCCTTTGATTGCCATTGTTTCTGTGACTGACGTACTGACAGGCAAAAAGACTGCACCAGCAGGAGATATACGCACTTGTACACCGAGGATAAGGTAGACTCCAGGTTCCTGACTCTGTGCAATGAATGGTGTCCCTTCCAAACAGGGAGTAGCCACGATCACAGTTGTAGACGACAGACATCCCAGTGTGGAAGGCTTCTAGGCCCTGGGCGGTGTGCTCCCCATTGTCTATGGCTGGAGGTGGAGGACACGGCACCACTGAGCCAGGGGAGAGAGGAAGGAGAGTGGGTCAGCGAACAAAAAATCACCTTAAAAGGGAAGAGCAGCCGGATTCACAAAGAGAAGGAAAATCTCCCTCCAGGCAGATGTTACATCAAACTTTTTGTTGAGCTAGCAACTTAAGACATGCTAGGACGATGTGGGCACACCTACCTAAATATCGCTCCAGCCCAGAAATGAAATGACCCCATTGGGCTACTTTCCTACCCCCCGATATGCCCTTCAGAGTCTTTGATATGTATAAAATGTACGTGTCTACATTAACAGCAGGAATTGTCCATCATTGGGACACTCACAGAGCTCCGTGTCAGGGGTCACCTACCACAGGAACCGGTGCAGGAGAGACAGGGGGAAGTCCAAGCAGACGTTTGTATTTTCCATGTTGGCCGCTGAAAGCCGACGCCAGGATTCCCAGCAAGTTCACTTATCCCTCCATGCACGGCCCTGCCAGGTATCACCCATCCCAGTGACCAGCCCGCAACTGTGAGTCGTGCTTACCTAGACTGCAGGTTGGGGCAGGAGGAGCCCAGGTGCCATCGTCCCGGCACTGGATCTCATAGCTGCCCTTCAGGACATAGCCATCGTTGCATTCAAAGCTCACTTTATCGCCACTGTCATACACAGAGCCGTGCTCCTCGAGTTTCCTTCCATTCCGGATCTCTGGGTTCGGGCAGCGGGTCACTAAAAATGAAATCGTGGTTGACAAAGAGCGTTTCTCCAGCAAAGCGTAGATCCTGATACCTGCCCTGCTTACTTGCCAGCATCCAGGTAGAGCACGTGGTATGGAGTTCAACCTATCTCCTACAGGCAACAATTTTCATTCGACCCAAGATACCATCCTTTCTGCTGCTGCACTGCTGCTCTTAGGACCCCTGCTAGTGCTCCAGCTTCATCCCTTTCAGAGCGCCAGAGAACACAACTGGCAGTGCAGCACCCTGCAAGGGGGGGCCTCAGCTTCATAACCCGCCCCATGCACTTAGTCTGAAACTGCATAAGCTTACAGAGTTTCATCGCATTTTTTATTCTACATGACTCTTCACGATTGCACGTGGCTTTTAATTAAACAGAGATGGATCCCTCTGTCAAAAACATGCCATTAGGGAGTTTTTCCCTCAGGGTCAAGGCTGCATGGGTCAAGTCTTCCTATTGGCACGAAGGAAGAGCACCAAACGCACCTTCACAACGAGGACGGTAGATGCTCCACTGTCCAGATGCCATGCAATAAATCGACGCTGATCCGATTAGGGTGTAGCCAGGATGACATTCATAAGTGACAGACACTCCTGTGGTGAACGCCTGCAGATTGTGGTGGCTGCGGTCTGCATGGGCGATCCTGGGGGGTGCTGGACACTGTAGCACTAAAGGCAGAGAAGTGAGCAAGGAGTGAAGAAGGGCTTGCCCACCTGCAACCAGGTGGTTGCCGCAGTCCGGTAGAGTGCAGTGAATTGAGTGAACCTTGCCTTGCATAAGCTTCCCCACTAGCCTCAGACACACTCCTGTCACCCATCACCCTCTCCATTGGTCTCAGACACCAAGAATATCTCATAAAATTGGAGCCATCTCATGCCTTGCCTCTCCCAAGGTCCTTGCTCTTAAGGGGTGAAGTTAAGCAAGGCTGGCCTCATGGCCTCAGGGGCTTTTTTGAAAGGTGAAAACCCCAATGATGCACAGAAGAGAAGGAGAGAAATCAGCTGAGCAACAAGAAGAGGAGCATTTCCCTCCTCACAACTGGAAACGGGGCCCAGAAAGCTGTTTTCCCCCCTTGGCACACACCCAGCAGGATGCTGCTTATCACAGTGGCCATCAAAACTTCAGGTAGACTTACCCCTTTCACAGGCTGGCACTGGAGGGTCCCACGTGCCCCCAACTTGGCACTGTGCTTTGCGCAGGCTACTCAGGGTATAGCCAGGATCACATTCCACTGTCACATAGTCTCTGGGGCTGTAGGCAGGTTTTATTTCAGTTAGCCGCCCGTTCTGGACTGCTGGGGTTGTGCAGCCATTGGCTAAAAGTGCAAGCATAAAGAAGCTGTCAGTCTCCCAAAACGCATGCAGGACAGAGCTGGGGAGATGTGCACAAGAGCTTTGCAGAGCCTTTGTTTGCGTTCCCACGTGCATTTCTACATGGATTGCCCTCAGACAAATCCCTGCAGCACTGGCACTCAGGGACCCACTCACTCCCAGGAGAAAGGGACACAATTTCATGAAAGCAAGCAGAGCTCCTAGAGCTGGCAGGCGCATCAGGGTCCCCATCTCACTGGAGGATATGACTCCAGCTAGGAAAAGTATTTACTCTACGGCCTATCTCCAGGTTCTTTTTTTGTCCTCTCCTACTGTGGCATGCACCCAGGGACTCAAACAGCTAGCAAAGATAACCCAAACGCACCTGTGCATCGAGGCAGGGGTCGACTCCAGGTACCAAATTTTGTGCACTGAGCATAAGCATTTCCAATAAGGGAGTAGCCAGGTTTACAGCTGTAGAGAACAGCTATTCCAATAGCAAAATTGCCTGAGGCCTGGGCATTGTGCCTCCCGTTGGCAATGTCAGGAGGTGGGGAACACTTGATCACTGGAAACGGGGAGGGGAAGAGAAGCGGGAAGTATTGAGGTATGAATCCTGACTGAGGGGGAAAAATATATAATAGCTACAAGAGGATGAGACGGAAAATTCCAGTATGTCTGTTTATAGCTGTAGTCTGGAGTTTTTGGACTGACTAGTGAATTTGGGAGCCTGGGCTCAGGTAGCTAACAAGGCTTTGGCTTTTCAGAAGTTACAAGCACCGTCCTCAGCTCTTTAGCCTAGGCAACCAGAAAACGAGCTAGTCACCGCACAAGGGAGGAAGCCACATTAGGTGCATTGCGCCAATCGTCCAACGTATCCGCATTCACTGCCGGAATTATTTGCCTTTTTCTACCACGCTCACTGCCATCCCCATTAATGCTCATGAGCAGACTGCAGGAGTAGTAGGTATTGCTAGAAAAATAAATTAGTTCTTCACATGCAACAGCTAAAGGGAAACTTGTCTAGCTCCTGGAAGACTTGCACATAACTGACTGCCCTTCCAAACTAGCAAGAAATGCAGCTGATGAGGCAGAAGCACCAGCGGAAGCAGAGGAGGAACAGAGAAGTTCGTGACCATTTCCGACATGGGAACTGGAAGTTCTTTTGCAGAATACAGTGCCACGGGCGTCTGAGCAGAAGAAGGTGAAAGCCCCCAGCTCCCAGCTGTACAGCCAGCAGGGCAGTCCCACCACTCCTGCCAGACAAGGCCACTTCTCTGCAGATGGCACAGCAATTGTGTGCATGTGGGAAAGGAGGATCTCACACTGCACTGCAGGAAAGCACCAGGAGCAAAGCAGAGCACAGGTCCCCACTCCTTTCGGAGCCTGAAACAACGTTTTCACAACCTGAGGCCATTTTACCGAGAAATATTTTCATTCCCTTTGCAGCTGTTGTTGCCTTCCCCTTAAGACTCCTATTGGAAGGGAGGAGGAAGCAGGACGGACACAGCCCCATTCAGGTTTGGTTTGGATGGGAAAGGACAGGAAGGAGCAGCTCCTTTGCAGAACGCCAAGTCAGTTGTGATACTTGCCCTGTTCACAAACCGGCACAGGTGGATCCCACGAGTTGCCAGCATTGCAATGAATCAAGCTCTGGCCACGCATGATGTAGCCGGGATTGCACTCAAAGAGCACGGTATCGCCATAAGCGTAGGAGGACTTGTAGTCAGATATTCTTTTCCCATTCCGGACTGTGGGGAAGGGACACCTGCCCACTGGAAAGAAAGGACTGGCTTAGACAGAGCACAGTGGGAGAGGAAAGAGCTTTGCAGATCAATGGTAACACAGTCCTTCAGCCCTTCACCCCTAACCCATGCTCCTTGCTGCACTGGTCTCTAGTTGGATGCCTTCAAGATACAGCTAATTCTAGGACCTGGGGAGTGACCACCCTGATGGAGATGACAGGAGCACAAGGTGCAGCACTAGTACAGTGGGTCCCCGTAACAGTAAGGGTGCAGTGATGCTCTCTTCAGGGAAGCCCCACACTAGCCTCCAGGTCCTGGATGTTTCACCAGGTAAAGGATATGAAGACCAACACTGCAAGATCTGACTGCCCTCTACACTCACCAAGGAAGCCAGGCAACCTGCAAGACCAGGTCCAAGCTGCCTCAGTGATTCAGTTCATCCAAGCCATGTTGCTGCAGATTTTAGCACTCTCAAAATACTCTAGCCATCCCAGACTAGGTCAGTTGTCTTTAATTACAGGCAGGGAATCCAACCTGCCCAGATGGCAGAGTTCCTTGCTGGGTGCTCACATGGCACCAGTCCCCAAAACAGAATTTTTATACGCTGCTCCAGCACCAGTCAGACCCTTAGTGATCCTAACTGTGGGCACCTTGCCAATGGCAAGCTCGTCGAGGGCAAAACTTGATGAGAATTCACATCCCAGAGGGTTGCTCTGAAACCAGCGCTGCTGTGCATGAAACGGCAGAGCAAGGAAGGCTGTGCACACGAGAGCATGGGCACAGGCCCAGACGCACACAGATCCCCACCTCCACACTGAGGGCCAGGCCCACTCCACTCTCCAGTTTTCCCATCCTTGGTTGTGCAGTAAATTGTGCTTTCTCCAGTGAGCGGGTATCCTCTATCACATGTATAAATCACAGCTGACCCATAAGAGAAGTCTTCCCTGTACATGGCGTTGTGGCTGCCATGCTTTACATCTGGAGGTCGAGGACATGGAATACCTGGGGAGACGTGGAAGAGTACATTGAAGTGAACGCTTGCAGAGAAGCAGCTTCAGATGCATGGTCTGAAAACCTGCAAAGTTTGCCATCGCTATGAAGAAGAGGGAACGGTGCTGCCCACCAGGAGATTCCCCCTAGATAACTGGCCTCAGTGCTCTTGGTCACCAAAGCATGACACCAAACTGGCTTACTGAAGCCAGGTCCTTCTAAGGATGAGACTGCAAGCTCTCTTTTCCATATTCCTTTAAGCTCAGGCTGTTCCTTCCCTTGATGCACTGAATGCATGCACAATTTCCCTGTTGTACCATAAGCTGGAACATACACTTCAAGGGGACATGTCAATAATGACCTTCACATGACGATACATGCCATCCACTAGGATATTGCCCAAAACGTAGGCAGTGCTGGCACCATCACTTTTCTTTCAGCAAGCTCACTGCTCTCTATAGCTGTTCGGGGTGCCTGACACATCAGGCCCATCCAAGGACTTTGGTGGAGTTCAGACACCCCGCTCCTTATTTTGGACTGCGCCGAGCTACTCAGACTGGATTGCTTCCGAGGCACCGAGGGAAGCCTTCCAGTTAAAAATGGAAGCCTCATATACACTTGGGTGCCACGCTTGTGGCCACAAAACAGAGTTAATTCTGGATCGGTCTTGGCACAGACACCCAGGTGGACAGCAATGTACTTACGTTCACAAATGGGAGGCTCATGGCTCCATGCAACCCCTTTGCCTGAAATGTCACAGCGCCTTTGAGACTTCCCAATCAACCTGTACCTGAAGATAAACAGAAGGGTTCAATGAGTTCATCTGGTGAGACCTGGCTTTAGAGACTGTAGATATTTGGGATGTACTTCCCACTTGCAAGACACACCCTGTGCCTCCTTACTACATCACCTGGTCACTACTTCAACAGGCCCCCAACAAACTGATCCAAACCTTTTCCCTGTGGACTTTTGTGCAGGCAAGTGGCAGCTTTGTGGCCACAACTAGACTTCACCCACCAAAACTGGTTTCAAACCCAAGGGAAGCCTAGGTTGGCCCCAGACACTTGGAGCCCCTCCTCGGTTATCTCGGCACCAGCAGACTGAACACTCAGCTGATGAAACTGGAAACTTGTGTTTGCCAAGCAACACACAGCGAGCAACATGACAAAGGAGAGGAAAAAAGTGAGACCTATCCCAAAGCTCCTTCTCCTGCTGTAGCAGCAACATCCCTGGAGCCAAGAAGCATCAGTCATCGCTTCCTGTGGAAGAAGCAAACTGCACATAGGAGCAGAAGGAAAGATGGGGAGGTTGTTTCAGGCTGCTTGGCTCCCTAGGTACGTATTTCAATCAGTCAGTCTGAAACTCACCCATGGTCACATGTATAGTTCACTGTTGCCCCCAACTTCACATCTGTTATGGCAATTCTGCCATTGTGTAGCTCTCCTGGGTTGCGACAGGCTTTGCCTGAAAAAGAGCAAGGCAAGTCTGGAGACTTCTCCCATGCCATAGTTTAAGGACATCAGTTAGCTCAAGGATCTGTCCATATTTCAAACACCCACAAAAGAAGAGAGTCAGAAAGGCAATAAATGCATAAATTTACCCAGCACACTACTCACACATTATCCACCTACCCAATCAACCTAATATTTTTGCAGGGTGCACAAAAACACAGTGCCGGCAAGTCTTTTCCATAACAACTGAAATCAAATAAACGGAGGCACTCACGTTCACAGAACTCAAGTACTTCTGGCCACTGTCCATGTGCAAGACATTTCATAAAAGGTGGTCTGCCTGGGAACCTCTTGTATCCAGGCCGGCAAGCATATATGACAACCGTCCCGATGGGGAAATCAGTCATATTTTTCGACATAGGTATCAGCTCAGCAAAGGTCAACCTTGGTGGACTGTCACAGCCACCTAGCAAGAAGAAAACACCCAGAGGAGAATATAATCGTTATTCAGAAAACCTGTTACATGTTGATTTCTTCCTTCAAAATTATGGTTATCAGAATTCGCAGGTATTACCTGACAGGGGTTGCGACACAAATGCTTCTGCTATGACACCATTGTGAAACAAGAGGCTGAAGAAAATACCTGACAGCGAAAAAGTGGACATTCCAGGGCTCGAGTCCTTGCCACCAGGGACTGACGAACCACGGCAAAGGTGGCCACGTCTCAAATGCCTACGTACCGGAGTTGGACACTCCAAGGAACTACGCAAGAAGTGGGGCTATGCCATTGATTTGACCATCTGCAACTGTGACAGAGCCTCAGACTACGCAACGCCTGCTGCAATGCCCGGATGTACAATGAAAGAGTTCATAAAATACAATAAACGGACACAAGCAAGTGTAACAAAATGGTCAAATGTGGCACAGAGACATGAGAAGGAGAGACTTCCTTCCTTTCAAGCCCTCTAGTATTCTGCACTTGTCTCCTTTCAGATTTATTTCAGCATCCGTCGTCCATCCCCCGCCAGCTACATGGGCGCTTCCCTAAGCAGAAAGAGGAGCAGAGTGGACAGCCGGGAATCTTTTACGCTTCTCCCTTATTCTTGTTGGAATCATTCGGTTACAAGAAGCCATCTCCCACTTGTCTCCTTGCTTCAGTAAAGATCCTTCTGGTGACGATGGACTTTCCAAAAGCAGAAACTGCCTTCAAGCAGTCAAATGAACCCTATCAATGGCTGCTGTGAACAGTGATGCGAGCCAAAGCTTCCTGCCTACAGTGCAAAGGAAGCTTAGAGGTGACTGGGGTACATTCGGGTGATATTTTAATCTACACGTTTCAGTTTTCACTTCTCTTTCACTTCTGCCACTGGTTTGACACGGAGTATTTATTACTTACGGACCCAGTCATGTATTCAGTGCTTTACAGGTGTGTACAGAAATCCACACAAAAGACCCGCAGCATCAGAAAGCCACTGAAAACCTGACTTGGGTGCTAGGCACTGAGTCTCACCAGCATGGCATCCCATCCACGCAGACTAAACGACAAAGGGGGAGCTGGGCTCAGAACTGGTTCCCTGGAGCGGATAAAGTCCCCGCTCTTCTCCTATGAGGCTTCCCGAGCCCCCCTGGCAGGACACAGCTCTCCGCAGAGGGGCCAAATGAAGCCAGCCCTGCCCAGGGGAGCAGCGGGCAGCTCCAGGGGGCCCTTCCCTTGCAGGGGAACAGCCATCCTCACCTGGGGTCTGCGCGGTAGCGGCAGCGGCGGCGGCCAGGAGCAGCGCAGCGGCGGGCAGCATCCTGCAGCCCCGGGCAGTGCAGCGCCGAGCACCGCGCCCGGGATACAGTCCACGCCGCCCCGCCTCAGCCCGCCCCGGGAGGGAGGGAGCAGCGGGGCAGCCCCCCCCCACCCCGCCTGATGTGCTCCACGCGCTGCCGCCGGAGCAGGACGGGCCCCGCGCCCCTTGCGGCCACTGGTGCCCATGCCCGTGCCCCAGCGCTCCCTTCTGCATTCAGGCACCTCCGCTCATGAATGAGGCAAAACTCTAGGCTCAGAGAGGACACCTGTTTTGTGTGATTTCTTCGTTGGTTCAGAGACCAACTTTTGCATTTATTTTAGTCTCAGAGCTACCAAATGCATCCCTTCCTTAACTCTGTGTCAGGTAGGCACGCTGTAGCCCTACTGGTCTAGAGGCAAAAGGAATCAAAACTTGTGGTGGAGGTGGTATCTTCTATTAGAGCAACTCGATTTTTGCAAACATAGTTAATCTAATAAAAGATATCACCTCCACCATGAGTTTTGATTTCATTTATTAACTGCACTGGGAGAAAAGGGGCGTGCGGGGCCAAGTCCAGGTCACATATGCTCAACAGCTGAACAGCAGCAGGCTTCAAGCAGACCAGGGTCACACACTCAAAGCAACCAACCCCATGGTGGCTGCAGCCTTCCTCAGGGCTGCAGGTCCTGGGTTGCTTTCTATTCCCCAGGCTTGTTTCCATTTTCTCCATCACCCTGAGGCCTCAGTCCCTAGATTTGGCTTTCTTTTTCAAAGGCCTCCCACTGAAAGACATAAACCCCAGGAGTTCCCTTTGTCTGTCCCTGTTTCACCTGCGGGAAAGACGAAAATGCCATGGAGTGACCCAGCGATCTACACCCTGGAGATATCCGCAGCTAGAAAACAATGAGGTTGAAGTTTGTTCCTTATTCCCAGTTTTACATGGTAAAGATGAGTCCAAAGTATGGTTCTATTGGGGATAGATTAGCTTTGAAAAAGGAACCTGGAATAAGGAATAAGGAACCAACTTCAGCTTCCTTAGAAAATGGCCCCAAAACCACTTTGGATTAAACAAAGGATCAGTTGTGCATTGCACAAAGCCAAGCAATGTGTCAACATAGCTTTACTTGCCCCTCGGTGCTGCCCTGCTTCGTGTCAGCGAAACTCTTCTCCACTTGCTCAATGGAAAACATCAGTCAAATGATCAGGGAAGCAAAAGTTCTGTTCTACGGCTAAAGCCGAGTCAAAGCAAGGTACTTTTCTTTGAGAAAGTCCTAAATAAAGCCCAGCATGCCTCTTGCTTTTATGAATATGCATTGGGATCAGGTAGTTTAAGCTGCAATCGTTAACAATCATTTAAGACCTTTAAAAAAAAAAAAAAAGTTTGTAAATCTGGGGCTGTATTTCTGACTACAGTAAAGTACAACTATGCTAAAGGACGGGAGAGCCCAGGTGCCCTGGGGATAGATGGGGCTAGGGGCCACCTTCCTGCAGGGTAATGGGTCAGCTGCCAGGAGCCCTGGAGGATTGATGCAAGTTGCCCTGTTCAGCAGGTGAGTGCAGTAGATGCACTGCCAGGGAGCACTGCCAGGGAAAGACCTGCAGGCATGATGCTCAGGGCTCTGTTCGGCCTGAAGTGCTGCCAAGGGCAGATATGAGACTCCAGAAATAGCAGGGGGAGACGCAGAAGGGACAAGGCTGGCTGCGAAAGCCATTCCCCGCTGCAGCGAAAGCCATTCCTCATCCCAGCTGGAACCAACCCAAACTGCGACTGTCTGGCAAAGCCAAATGAGGAATTTTTTGGAAGGCACATGGTCAAGGGCTCCAAGAGACCCGGGTCTAGTCCCAAACCCAAGCTGGTTCCTGCCTCTGAGGAAGCTGTCCCTCCAGAACACTGTTATGGCCAAGGGAGAAGAACCCTTCACTGCGACCAGGGAGCTCTGCGTATACACCCTTTCAGAGCTGTCCTGCTTTCACTAACAAGGCGGGGGAAAGGGAAGGAAGTCCCCCTCTCTCTCCCTGCCTTGTCAGTTCTGGAGGGGTAGGATATTCACACAAAGCAAGGCCTTCCTTTGAGAGTTATCTGCAGTCAAAACTCAGCATTTGCTCATGTTGGGAAAGCAGCTGCAGGCTCATGTACATAAAAATATCACCCAAGTGTTGAAGAGCCAAGTAACCTAGAACACATGAGACCAAAAACACAAGGCAACACTGTTTCTAAGAAAAGCACCCCCCTAATGGATCTGTCATCTTTAGAGACTGAGTTTCCATCCATACCTAATTTACAAGTATTTAGGGTTTTAGCCCCAACTGACTTGCCTCTTCTCCACACATGTACAGGCAAATCTGGTTGCGGAAGGTGGAGCACAGAGAGCGGGGAAGCAGGAGAAAGACAAGGGAGTAAAACAAAACAGAGGTGCTGGTCCTCTTTGACTCAGGCCACAACATATCCTGCCCCTGTGCCTGGTCCTAGACTCGAAAGAGCATGACAGAATGGAAACCTATTTGGTCTACCAACCGCTCCCTTAAACTAAAACTTATAGGATTGCAACTGCCTGCAGCTCCCCATGGAGACTGGGGTTCAATCTCTTCTCTCCAGACATGGCCACCAGTCTCGACCAACACAAACCACCTTATGCTGTGGCTTGAGCCACTGAAAAAGAAGAGACTATGCAACACATGTATTCATATAGTGTACTTTTGTACCTGTGAAATACAGCTGATTCATGGTGTTATTTCTGCTGTCCCAATCAAATCAGACGTTTTTACCGCAGCCCTTCTTAGAACAGCAATCATTCATGGCCTTATTTTTGTTATTTGACTTTCATTACTTTGCTGTTTAGTTAGCTTAGTTACTTCTGCAATGAAGCACTTATACTATAGTTGTAACAGATTAAAACAACTTTCAGAAAAGCTCTTAGCAAATGAAGAGATAGTTAAAACAGTCGTGCTTACGCTGGATAAATTCACTCATGCCAAAGCCTCATATTAGGACCTTACACCCATCCATCTCCTGGTACTTATTGTCACGTGTCAATGGCCACCACAAGATTATCATATTGGTTTAATAAAGACCTGGGTTTTTATGGTGATGAACACGAAGCTACAGTCTAAACTTGATCACCATGTGCCCAGAATGAAGAATAATCCTGTGGGTTCCCACCTTGGTGTATCACAAAGGAAAGGTTGGTTATCTGAAAAAAGGTGAAAACAAACTCTCCCCTTTCCCACACTAAAAAAAAATCCAGTTATGGGTAACACGAAATGTAACCGGTCAAGGTCATGAACACAAAACATATTCAAGATCTGCCATCCACAGTTTCCTGAAAACAAGCTTCTTGCTCCATTTTGTGGGTGTGTTGGGGTTAGTTAGTTATTTGACGTACCCCTCTATGCTCCAGTTTCTTCAAGTTAATTTGCATTTTCACATAACAGGGCTCTCCCATTTGAAGGGAAAAGGAATGCTTTTTACTGTCTATTCTTTCTGTCATCGCTCGACTTCCAAGGTTGATGGTATCTAAGGTTAGCTGTGCCAAATGCCGGTTTCAGCTTCTGTCCACTTGGCCAGTTTTATTTGCAGCTGCTAAATACATTGCTTCCAGGTTAATAAAGTTCCTTAGAAATCTGCTGCGGCAATTATTGCTTCTCATTTTGCTGGCACATCCTTGGGCCACATTTCAGGAAGTCTCACTTCTCTTTCTGTCATCAATTCAAAAGAGACTGAAATTAGTCATTTCTTGTAGATGGATTTTTTTTAGCGGTATCTTTTATTTGACCAAGTGAGAGATGTTAGACAAGGTTTCAGACACAAAGTGCCTTCTTCAGGTAATCCTATGAGAACTAGGGGTAGTTTTTCATCCCCCAACTATCTGATTTTTCTGTTCACTTGGCTAAAGATCCTTTGAGGGCTCAATTAATTCTTTCATCCTATTCAGAAGCTGAGGCTAGTATGGCACGTGAAACCTTTGTTTCATGCCGATCCCTTGATGTGGTAGTTTCATTATAGATCCAGTGAAATCAAGTCCTTGATCGGTTCCACTTCCAGTGGAACTCCCTGATAAGGCTTATTTTTAGTAGGGAAAGTCTCTATCCATTTAGTAATACTGGATTTATTCACCAAAAGATGCCTATAGCTGCTTGGGGTAGTGGGCAGAGTCCTGGATAATCCATTTCAATCTGGCCCCTAAACTGCTTGAATTCATCTGTCATAGGCGACCTTAATTCCCAAATTTCTTCTCTTCATTGAGGAGAGACAACCCAAACCCAGTGGTTTTCAGGTTTGAGAAAAGGATACACTTCTTTACAAGATTTTGCTTTCTACTTGTCACCACCTTTGACTTCAGACATAACACCTTTCTTGTGATAAATTTACAATTACTACATATCTAGCTATTCCTGCTAAATGCTGGATTACTCTCACTGGCTAATAGATGCAACTGTTTCAACACTTAATTTCCATCCTCCCCCTTTCAAAGACGCTGATGTGGTTTCTTAATCTGTGTTGTTATTCCAGTGTGCTGACTCTGGGCTTTTCAAATGATTTACTATTTTTATACACGTTTTTTTTTTCTGTTTGGGATTTTAAAGGTTTTTAAATAGCTGCACATCATCCACGGTAACTAATAAGCTTGTCATCTGCATGGGGAAGCTTCCTCTTTGCTCGCTCTCCTATCCAGTAAATTAAGGAAGGAACTACCTATTTGGGGTCAGAAAAATAAATACAAATGTTTGCCTTGGGGTGTCATTTTTTCATGCATGTACAGCTCCAGCCATTTCTGCAGACCGTGCTAAATTTACTGAACAACATTTTTATATAAGGAACCAACTAAAGCTAATCCTGTATTTTTTTTTTCTTTTCAGAAAAGGAAGAACCATCCACAACCCTTGGTGCTGGCTCCTAAGGGGTCCATGCCTCTGGTTTGCTGGAAGGATGGCCCCTTCATTGTTGTGAGGTGTTTGAAGCTACCCTTGCCACCTGGTCTTTAAGTAGTTCTGTGTTTCCTGTGGTCATCCATTGATAATAGTCTCATATTTCCCCAAGACAATACATAATTTCAAGTAAGGCCAGCTGTTGCAACCTTCTTTGTATACCCTGAGTCACTTTACAAGCTTCTTGTCATGACTGGGTCCTTTAGGCCTTGAAGGCTGAGAATACTGTTTAGGGGTTTACTGCTTTGGTTAGTGGCTACTGCAACCTTTTCCTTCTCCTTTCCCCCCAGGTTTATTTCCATCTCATCCTAGTCCCTGAGCCTTTTCCACTGCCTCTTGCACTACAGAGATACAGCTGACCTAGGCATTACAACTTTTGCTTTAACTTTCGGTGCATATTTGCAAATAAAAGCTGTTTATAGACCCCCTGTATAGTTTCTTCTCCCTTCTTTCCCACCACCCGTGGATTTATAGATGTTATACTAATCACAGCACCTATATTAATCAGTAATTCATCAGGAAGTAAAAGGATTCTTTAATTTCCCCCAAATAGGCAATTCCAGCTTCTGATCTTATGAGACAGCGTTAGCTAAAGTTACCCCAGTTAGATCAAGTTAGATCAAGGGCTTCCCAGTAGGAGCTGATTGCTTAATTTAATATTGAGTGTTGGTCAGTTATCCATCACTCTCTATTTCCAGAAAAGGTAAAGGACATTGCCACAATATTTCCATGGTCAATATACCCATTTCCCCTACCATTAATTTACCCTTCAGGGTGAGGAGAACATTCCTCTTTCTCAGTTTAATATAACCGGCCATTATACCAACAAGGGCGCTTCTTAACCACCTGCTTATAGCTAACAGCAGCTGTGGGGTCAGGTATGTAATGTATTCTCATGGGGATAACATGGCCCCAGGTCATCTGGACACTTACATCATCCGATCCTGAAACATTTTAAAGATCAGGCTGGTTACTTGCAAGTTGTCCGCTTTTAGCGGAAAGAGGAAATGTTGTGGTTACAGCTACTACAATGCCTTGCTCAGAGTTGGGCTTTTGAGGGGGAAATTTCATCAATGGTGGCTCCACAGACAGCGACAAGTGTGTTTTCTCATTTCTTGTAATACTACACACACAGCTAGGATGATCAACAGACATGCAACCTTCTTGCCTTAAAAATATCAAATATAATTAATTATATTATCATCAGGAGTTCCTATCCATTGAGCACTAAGTGAACAGACCAATTACCAAATCTCTGTATTTCAGAGGAGCTGAGCACCTAAGCTTTCACCTCTCGCAGTGACAGGCATAGTAGAGAGAGAAAGACATCCAGGCACAAGCTTGTGTTTAAACTTCCCTAATCTGCAAGGGCATCTTTCTGCCTCTGTGCAATGACCCTGCTGGATCTTACCCACAACTGTGAACAGCTCCTTCCTGTGATTCAAGCTTCCTCTGAAACTGCATGCTGCCATGTGGGGATCCCAGGTTCCCTCATCCTGGCACTGGATCTCACGGCTGCCATCCAGGCGGTAGCCAGCATCACAGTCAAACCTGTCTATACACAGGCCCAGGTCCATCTAGTGTTCTGCCGTTCTGGACTTCTGGGTTTGGGCAGACAACCACTGGAAAAGAAACATGAGAAATGTGAGCTGGTGTGGAAGCAGCTTTCTACCTGACAAGCAGCATTTCTGCATCAGAGGCTGGTCCCAATGCCCCACCCTGGCTGCCTGTAGGATCTGGACAGAGACTGTAGCATTGCACGGCACTAAAAAAGCCCAAGCAGTTTAGCACTGAAACCCCACCTCTTAGGATGCTGTTACAGCTGCTCTTGTAAGCAACCGAGGTGCTCCTGCCGTGTCATTCGCAGGGGACGAGAACAGGACTTGGCTGTCAAGAGATGCAGGCACACCTACCACTTTCACAGCTGGGGACTGGAGGGTCCCATCTGCCACCAAATTGGCACAGAGACTCCTGGGTGCTGGTGGGGATGTAACTGGATGTAGCTGGTGGGGATGCAACTGGTGGCTCATCTCAGGGTCTCTTCCCTGTTGAGTGTCCCACCCGCCCATTGGCTCCATGAGCATTAGTTAGTGAAGAGAGGACATACAGCTGTACATCAAGGGCTGGGGCAGCTCCAGGCTCTGGACATGGTACAATAAATGGATGCCACCCCAACTAGGGCATAGCTAGGTTTACAGTTGTACAGAACAGATATTTCCGGGTTGAAGGTGCCTGTGGGATTGGCTTTGTATTTCCCACTGGCAATGGCTGGAGGTGGAGGACACTGCATTGCTAAAAAGAGGGGAGAGGAGAAGGGAATCATTTCAGTAACAACCATGTATAGGCACAACAACCACAGCCTGGGTAGCCAGCCCCTAACTAGACTTAACCAAGGGAGCTCAGGCTCCAAGGGCATTTCATCCCCTTAAAAAAGAAAAGAAAAAACAAAGAAAAAAGGAAACCCAAGAGGCTTACAACTCTGATAGAGAACAAGCAGGGTAAAACCCACGGGAACCCAAGGATCCACTGAGTAGACCAAGTATTCTCCAGAGCTCAGTATGGGGTGCTGGAAAGTGTGCATGGGTTCATCTCCCATTTGATGACCACATTATAGGTACAGAGCTCTCAAGAGACCTCAGGGCTCGGGTCAAACCTCCAACCCAATTCCCACAGATCTCTGCATTTCAGGGAGGGGGACAGGGGGTCACCTATCAGAGATCAGTGCACTGAGGCAGGGGTTTCTTGGCCAAGAGTCACTTGCAAGCAAGGGCAGTATTTTTAAAACTGTCCACTAGCAAAAGCCTCACTGGCTCCAATTCTCTGCTACAAATCTTTGTGCCAGGCTGAGCCTGTATCTTGAAGCAACTTCTGTCCCCAGAACCTTCGGCTCTAGGGCAGTGGTTTTCAACCTTGTTTTATTTGTGGACCCCTAAAAAATTTTGGATGGAGTTGCAGATCCCTTTGAATTGTAAGTGCGGGTGTTCACATACTTTTGATTGATCACAGTCATCTTTTTCAGACCCCTTAGACAGTCTGCAGACCCCCAGGGGTCCATGGACCACAGGTTGAAAACCACTGCCCTTGGGAACACGACATGAATATACTTTTACAGTGAGGGAGAGGGAGGCTCCAGAGGCAGTGCAGGAAATTGTTCCCTCTCCTACCAGCAAGTAGTCAGAATCACAGGTGTACTCTACAGACACTCCCGGGGGGGAAACCTCCAGCTCTCAGCTGCTGCACACTGCGTTAGCAATATCTGGAGGTAGGGGACACCCCAGTGCTACAGGCAGAGAAAAAGTCCCAAAATTGCTCATTTAAATGACTCTGCAAGTGAGCAATTATCCAGCTTGCATGTGCTGAGCCAGCAGGCTCATTGGATCATGCAGAAGGACAAGTTACCTACCACTAAATCCAACCCGCATCCCTCCAAGGACCCATGGGGAGCAAAGCCTGAGTCAATCTTCCTTACTAGCAAGAGGCATGTTCTCCAGCAGCCTCTAACCAAGGACCTCGGATACAAAGAGCTGGCAATTCCCACAAGAGAGAGTCTGCCTTTGTCAGGCCTTCCTGTACTTTGGGTTTCCCCAGGTGAGCCCCAGGCTGGGAGTGACACTAAACTCGTGCACAAGGTGGGCTGGGTCTCAATTCATCAGGGCTCTTCTGAAATTTTCACCTCTCAAGAAGCCAAAGATGAGAACAGGGGTTGAGGAAACTTCACAGGCTGGCACATCTCAATATTTCCTTCTTCAGCATTTAAAGCTGGTCTTGGGGCGGGGGCTTTTCCAGTCCCCACATACTCACAGGGAGGCTCCCCAGGCCGTGCCAGAAACAGCGCTGTAGCATGGAGGAGAACCCGCTCGGTGCTGCCCTCCTGCGGCTGCGTCCCAGCACTGCACCCACGAGGGTCCTGGCGCTCCCGTCAGTCACTGTCCGGGGAGCGACGATTGGCTGCGGGGGGCTGTGGGCGGGGCCAGCGAGGCCCGGGAGGGACGGGGCGAAGCCCGCGTGCTCGTGCTGTCTCCGGGCTCCTGCCGGGGTGTGTGGTTGCCAGCGAGATTTGCACGGAAATAATTGTTTCTTCTTCAAAGAGAAAAAGAAAACGAAATGAAATGAACCCCCACTGTTGTTCGGTGAGACCTGAGACACACCACTTCAGTTCTAGCGGGCAGCCGGCTGGGGACCCTCCGTGCAAAATAAGTCACGTTTTGAGGACCGGGGGTGGAGGGGGCGTACCGACTTTCAAGAACTTGAAACTGTACTGAGCCTGAGAGAGAGACAACGAGGCGTGTGCAACACACAACCATCGCAGTAATCCTGCTGCTCTCCATCACAGGGGACATAGCTATAGGTATTTACATGTCATCATGTTTGCCTCTCGATGCAGGTTCCTGTGTTTGGTTTTACATACGAGGTAAGTCTGTTGTGCACCCACATAGAGTATTCAGGTATGTTTTTGAATCCCTTCCTCATAAGGAAACTTCTCACTGTTGCTCTCCTGGCTTCAAGCTGGGCATAGCAACCCGGAGATAAAGGCGGAGAAGTGGCCAGGCATGAACCCCGATAAGCTGCCCATCTGTGCTCAGCCCCCATATTTTCTTGTGGTGCCCCTCACTCCTGACCAGAAGCCCCCTGTACCGAGTGGTGCCCCTCACTTGACCCCCAGCACCCCATTTCTCACTGGTGCCCCTCACTCCCGACCTGCAGCCCTGTCTGTTCCCAGTGGTTCACCTCACTCCCAACCCACTACCCAGTAATGCCCCTCCCAACCCACAGCCCCCCATTTCTCACTGGTGCCCCTTATGCCCAACTCTCAGCCCCAGTAGGTACCCAGCAGTGATTCATGCTATTCCAGTCCTGCACTCCTCTTGTACAAACACCCCACTTCTATCAGTGCCCCCCAGTCCCAACCCTTAACTGCTTGTGCCCCGTGACCTGGACTACTCCGCACCTCCCCCCCTCTCCAGAGACCTCAGTCCTGACCTACAGCCCTGCACTGTTCCTGTCCCGGGCTCTCCTCCTCCCCAATCCCTGCTGCAGCCCCTGCTCTGCCCAGTTCCCAGCCCCACAAGAGTGATGGGAGGGCAGGGCCCTACTACAGCCATGTGTTGGGCATTGCTGCTGAGCCTGTAGTGTGGGATGGGCCCCCTTCCCCTCCATGCTCACCCCTCAGGACTGCGCCATGGCGGGGAGCGGGTGAGGGAGCATCACCTGCTTTGTGTGGTCAACCTAGGCAATGAATTTCTCAATTGTCTGGACCATGTAGATGACATCCATCATGTCAAAGAAGTTGGCAGCTACGGCCATGTCCACGCAAAGCCGGAGAGCCAGAGTCAGCATTGATGGGCGTCTGCAGAGCAGAAGTGGGAGGTGAGTAGCATGGTAACATGTGAGCAGTCAGCATGAGCCCAAGAGCCATGGCGTGTGCCTATCCTCAGTTGGATTGTGGCAGACACGGCCCAGCTCCAAGGACAGGTGCTGCAATGCCCCCTCCAATGACTGTCCCACCTGTCAACCAGGGACCATGCGTTCAGGCTTCTGCTTTCCCTGGGGAAAAGCAGAGTGTATGACCTCCCAGGCGCAGTGCCCACTCACCAGTAGGGCGGTGTAGAGCACACGGGTGGTGTCGTTGGTGTGCAGGCACTTTGAGTAGTCGTCCTCCTCCCCGTGGCCCATGCGATCGCAGCGCCATGACGCCTGCTTCTCCACCGAGGGATCCCCGCTCACAGACACTGAGGCGAAGGGTTAGTGCAGGCAGGACTGGGAGGCAGTGATGCCAGCCGAGGTGCGGGGCCATCTGCCAGCAGATGGGAGAGGCATGTGCATAGAGAGCAGGTGCCTGGCCACCGAGGCCAGCCTGCAGCATTTTGAATGCATGAATGCATGGCAGGAGTTGCGGTGCGCAGGAGGTAAGGAGCAAAAGGTTTAATGTATGCTTAGGTAAATAGAGATGGAGACTGGTGTGCATGTCTACACTTTCAAACACCCATTAGGAGGAAGCAGCCGCACGCTTCAAGTTGCACCGTGCACTCGGTCTTGGGTTGGCCCCAGTTGCGTGCAGGGAGGTTGAGGCTTTGTGCTAGTTGTGCATTTTGATATGCAGCAGTGAAGGGTTTTGGCTTGGCTAGTTAAGCAATGGATCAGAATAGATGTTATTGAAGGCAGTGTGTAGGGTTGTCGGGCAGTTCTCGGTGTTAGTGTAGAAATGCAGGTTTGTGCTCAGTTCTGTTTCTGGCTTGGCTGTAGCTTGTGGGGCCACTTTGAGGCTGTTTGTGATGTAATGTCTTTGTGTCTGTAAGTTAAGGCTCTGTGAGTGTTTGAAAGTGTTTAACCTCCAGCTCCACAGGGACAAAGATCTTGTCCTGTGTCCACATGATCATAAAGATAGTTGGCGTGGCCGACATAAAATAGATAGGAACAAGTGGGCCTAAGATGTGCACAGTCGCACAATGAATGGTCTAAAAAACTTCACCTCCTGGCTGGTGCTTTTTTACGCTGAAAAGATTTGGCTGTGGGTCTTTCCTGTTGTGAGCTAGCTGAAGGATGAAGTTTTTCATTCGGTCTGCCAATCCGATCTGTGTTTTTACTTGTGCAATGCAAATATTTCCCCTTCTGATGGACCAGTGGTAAACGAGTGTGCAACACATGGTTCCCAGTCTTCAGTTTACAATGGTTAATGCACTGTAGGAAATAAGTCCTGATTTATTTGAGGAACTAAAAAATAAGGCCCAGTGAAGTAGTGGTGCTTCAGTATAATCTGTAGAAGTTCAGCTGTCCCTTGTCTCACAAGAAAAGATGGTCCCAATAAAAAAAAAATGCTCAGGAGACTTATGAGCTACTTTTTTTTAGTTCAGGTGTTTCAGATCTTCTCTGACTGCCTTTGGTACAAGTCTTGTTATTTCTTCTAATGGCAGGGTGGGGGCTTCTTGTCTAAGGGCTGGGTCCCGGCAGTGGGAAGCTGCATTGTCATTGTTGCAAGAAGAACGACTGTGTGGCTCCCCAGTTCTCTCCAGGTTTTGTGAGTCCCTTAAGTCCAGCTGTGGTCCTGCCCCCCTTGCCTGTTTAGTGCAATGTCTGCAGGCTTTCAGCCAGCTCTACCTATGTCATCCCTGAGGAGCTGCTGAGTTCGGGGGAGCCAAACCCATTTTATCAGTGCCATTATATAATTTAAAAAAAAAATCATTTTTATTTCTTTTTCATTCTCATTCATTTTTATTTTCTCCAGTCTCCAGTCCTCGTCTTTTCACTCTTTATTATTGCTCCCCCCCACCAACTTCAGAGGCCTCCAGCCACAAGGGAATTGGGAACAAAGCCAGCTCCGTGCCGCCCTCCCTACGCTTCAACCGAAACCCCTGCCCTGTGCTACTGCCCTAGGGCTCAAGCCGGGCTTTGCAGCCGAGAGATGAGGGCAGAGAGAGGGACAGCGGCTCCGGGCCCCGCGCCTGCAGCTCGGGCAGGCGGGAGATCGAGGCAGAGAGAGAAGGAGAACAAAGGCTGTCTCGAGGGTCCCTCGGGCGGTGCCCGCGGCCGGGGCAGGCGGGGTGGCGCTGCTCGGGCGGACACACGATGCGCGACATCGACTCCGGGCCGGGGAGAGCGCCAGCGCCGGGATCCAAGGCTCGTGTTCCCATTGGCCAACATAAGGCGTGAGGCGATTGGGTGGAATGGCCTCTTGGGCGGAGTCACGGCTCCGCCCTTCTTCGCTCTGATTGGCCTGTGCCGGGGAGGCCGACCACGAGCCCGTCTCCTTGTTCGAATTCTGATTGGCTGGCGGGTGTGTGCGGGCTTCTGCGCGCCGATTGGTTCGACTCCGATCCTCAGCTGCCCAGCTCCGCGGGTGCGCGCACGGGGGGCGTGGAGCCACGTGGTGCTGCTGGGCCCGACCGGCGGGCGGACCCGGAGCGCTGCGGCACGTGCTGTGGCGACCACGGCGGGTCGTGCGGGAGCCTGGGCAGGTGCCGCCGTGCGCGGGGCCCGTGGGGCTCTCCTCTGCGGGGGGTGCTGCAGCGCGAAGCTGCTTGTCTGTCCCGGGGCCCCTTTCCTCCCCGCCTGCCGCCTGCGCAGCCTCCCTGGCTCCTCGACGTGGTGGGCGGTGGTGCAGGGGGTGCACGACGGGCCTTTGCTTCTCGGCCGGCGCTGAAACCTCTCCAGCGAGCGCCTCGCCAGGCACCAGCTTGACCGGGAAAGAAATGCACACGTGTTGCGGTTCCGGGAGCAGCGCCGGACATCGCTTCAGTTCGAGGGGAGTTTGGGACCCTCGGTGTCAATAGTGTGAAGCTGAGAGCGGGGAGCTGAAGGGACGGTGTTATTAGTGCGTGCGTGCTCCGGGAACCTTACACTGTGCACAGATGTATCCAGTACGGCCGTGTGTGTATACCGACATGCAGAGTGTGTGTGTGCGTGTGTGTTACACACCCTCATTAACCCAGTGATCCTGTTACGACGTCTGTCCCTCTGTCTCTGTCCAAGGCGATAGTGATGTAGGTGTTCAACTCTCATCCTTGCACAGCACCGCACACGAGTGTGTGTCTTTAGTGCGGGTATCACACGTGTCATGGGGCATCCGCACCCGGCATCGCTGAAACCCGGCTCAGTGCTGCCCTCCTGTGGCCGCGCCGGGCATTGCGCCGGGGAGACCCGGGTGGGCACCCAAGCCGGCTCCGCGCTGCCCGCCTGGGGTTGGACACAACCGTGGTCCAGGGCGGCCGCAGCGGAGCGGAGCGGAGCTCGGCGGGCTGCGGCTGCAGCGGGACAGGCACGGCTCGCCTCGCCCTGTGCCGGGCTCGGGCCGCCGCGCCCCGGAGCGCTCTGCCCGCGGGCCTGGGCTCCGCGCCGTGCGACAGCAAACGTCCGCGAGCGGGCGGGAGCGGCAGTGTCCTTCGTGGTGCGCCCGCCGCGCGGTGCGTGGAGACGGGTCTAGCGGCGCGGGGCGTGTCTTGGGTGCGGGGGTGGCGGCTGGAGCGCGGGGCGCCGGGTCGAATAGGGGATGCGGATGGGGATGGGAGCGGCCGGGCCGGGCGGTGCCTCAGCCGGAGCTGACTCGCTCCGTGTCTCTCCTCCTAGGAGCCCGGGCCGGGACCCGCTGCTGCCCGCCCCTTGCCCTAATAATGCTCCCCCGTGTCCGTGTGTCTCCCGCAGCCCCGGGGTCGGGGTCGGTGGGGGCAGGGTTGACCCGCTAGCCCTGGCCCCTCCCCCGCGGCCCCGCTTTCTCGCCCCCGGCGCTTCCCCCGCTTGTGCCCGGTGCTTCCCCTCCCTCTTCCCGCCTCGTCAGTCCGCTCTGCTCCGGGCTCCTTCTCCTCCCCGCTGCGGTCACGTCCCGCCTTTCTTCTCGGCCCTTTCCCCGCTTTTCTCCCTCCCTTCTCTGCTCTGCCCGTTTCTTCCCGGCAATCCCCCCTTCCTCGGCTCGTCCCCCGCTCCCGGCTCTTGCTCCCCGCTCCGCGTCTCTCCCCGGCTTCGCTCCTGGCTCCTGCCCGGTTTCTGCGCCCGCCCCGGGCGGGTCCCCCTTCCTTCGCGCTCTTCCTCCTCGGGCTCTGCTCTCTGCACGCTTTCCTCTCGGCCCCTTCCCTGCCCTGCCCTGCCCTGCCCTGCGGGCTGCCCCTCTTCTGGGCTCTTGTTCTCCCGCCTGGGCTCTTCCTCCCCTTCTCGGGTCTCCCCCTGCTTCCTTCTTGGACTCTTCCCTTTTCCTCCTTGCGCTTTTCCTCTCCAGTCAGTCTCTTCCCCCTTTTTGGGGTCTTTCCTCCTCCTGCAGATCTCCCCCCGCCCCTTGATTCCTGGGTGTTTTCCTCCCTTCTCCTGGGCTCGTGTCCCCCGCTATTCCTGGGGCTTTCTCCCTTTATTCTTGGCTCTTTCTCGCTTGTCCCAACCGCCCCGTTCCCCTTGGGTCTCCACCTTTCCTGGCTTTCTTTCCTCCTTGTTCTTCAGTCTCTTCCCCCCTTCCTTCTTGGGTCTCTCCCTTGACCTCCCCGCCTCAGTCTTGGGCCTCTTCTCCCCCTCTCCCACCTCTTCCTCCGTTCATTTTTAGGTGCTTTCCCATTTATTCCTGGCTCATTCCCCCTGTTCTCCTTGGGGCTTTTCCCACCTTCCTCCCACCTTCCTGCTGTCTCTGCACCCCACCTTGGGTTTTTTCCTCCTGCCTCCAGGACTGCACACAAGCTCCTTTGCCCTCTGCCCGGTGCTGGATCATGACCCGCCTGCAGCCCCCCTCCTTCAGCCCCGTCCCAGACAGGAGCCTGCTCTCCTGGGCATGGCCCCTCTGCCCGAATGAGCCTTGCCCCCACCCTGGGCCTGCCCCCAAGAGCCCGGGACTCGGTGCAGTAAGCCGGGACCTCCCTCTTACGGGGCAGGGGGAGGACAGACCCCCGGGACCTGCTGCACTGCAGACCCGCCAGCTCTGAGGGTGCTTGCCCTGGGCACAAGCAGGGCTTGCTGGGGTCAGCTGGAAGAGCTCCCTGCCCCACATGAGGTGCCCCTGCCCTGCCCTGCCCTCCCGCCCGCCCAGGCACTGCCCGGACCTTGTGAGGGCAGGACCTCACAGGACCCTGTCTCCGGTCTCAAGTACAGGCGATGAACAAGTCTTCTCCGGCATGGCAAATATGATGGCCTTTGGCCCGCAGCGGCTGGGCAAGCACCGCTGGGGAAAGCAAGAGTGAAAGCCGGCCCCAGAGGACACTGGCCCTGAGCAGAGTCAAACCCAGGGGCCCTGCCTGATAGCACCGGGCCTTGGCCACGAGGCAGGCAGAGCCCATGGCTTTCCAGGGGCTCCTTTGTAGTGGGGCCAGTGCGTGTCCACAGGGAAAGAGTCAAGGGGCCCAGAAGTGAGGATGACAGCCAGTTGGTCCTGTGGTGTACAGTGCTGGGCTTCCCCCTGTGGGTGCTGTGGTCCTGGGTTCAGGTCCTGTCCTCTCCATGTTTTGTGGTGTGGCGTTTTCTTCTTTCAATGGAGGGGCCTGGGCACTGCGCCTCAAGGGGCCCACAGGTGGTATACTTTTTAGCCTTCCCCAGTAGTCTGGTGGTAAGGGTGCTACCAAAAGTGGTGGGTTCAAGTCCCACCCTGGTTGAGGCCAGTGAGTCCCTGGTGTCTGTGGGCAGTTGCTCACAAGGAGGCTGTGGTGGGATGGAAGGGGAGAAGAAAAAAATTTTTTTGCACTTTGAAAATCGCTTTTTCTGCCCCTGCGCCCCAAAACCAGGCCAAAAAAACCCAGCAGACACTGGGTGGTTCGGGACGTATCCAGTTGGGCTACAGCTCCAAATCCCCTCCAGCTTTCAACCATGATCACCTCTGAGCACCAGCTGTTAGGCAAGCGCCGGAGGGGAAGTCAGTTGCGTACTAGTTGGGGCCAGAGAACTGGCCCTTTCAAGCTCCTGTTTTTATCTTTCTCTTTCCCCACCACCACTTATATAACTCTTATCAGCATTGTACCTGAGAGTTACATGTTGAGCAAAGGTGGGGGCTTCAATTAAAGTGAGACAAAGAAAAATTGATTTTAGAAGCCCAAAGAAAAATGAACACAGGAAGCAATTTCATTCTTTATTTTTTTGTCTTCAGGGGTTGAGAAATTGCTGACTCTGATGGAAAAACTTAAGGCAACTAATGTTTGTAAGGTGGGTTGAGGATTTTTATAATAAAACTTGCCCTCCAAAAAGCTACCTAACTATAACAGAACCAAAATAGAAGCACACATTTCTTATGCTGCCATGTTGTACTAACTAATTTCCTTTTAAATTGAAAGGGACTCCAGTGCAGTAAGATGACATCCTTTTCTTGTTTGTAAGTAGGCAAAACACATGCTTATAAACAATCAATATGTTGCTTCACAACCTCATCCATCCAACCAAGAAAATAAAGACTCAAATGATTACACTGAAAGACAAAAATCATCTTCTGGATGATTAGGTTGCACTATATGTTTCCTCCGTGCTCACATTTGTTCAGAGATGTGGTTTACCCTTAGAGTTTTTGATGTTCCTGTAATATCCCTAATTCTAATCTCATTTTCCAATCCTGCTCCACCAGGGCCTCTCTGAAACATTACTGGGGTGAACTTTCACTTGGAGAAGTTATCAAATGCAAAAACCCATCATTTCGATACAGCTTTCTTGCTCCTGCCTCAATGTCATCCTACTTTGGACCTCCTCTCTCATGCTCACTTGTGTACACACACGCACAGACACTTTCACAGCACAGCAGGCTGGTGCTGGGGCTGGTGAACAGCTGCACAGGCTCTGAAGTAGACAGACAGATGAGGCCTGTGCTAACACCCTGGACCTAAACATCTTGAAACCCTGAAAGCAACAACTGGACGTGGCTGTGAACAACACATCTTTGGGACGAAACATATAGAAATGTCCCTGCTCCCTAGTTCGTCAGCCAAGGGCAGAAATCTCTTTCTCTGCCGGTATCTTCCCACGGTTAAAAAGTGTCTCACCCAAGGCCGGAATTAGGGTGCTGAGCCCTGCACATCCTGTGTGAGCCTTATGTGCTGGGAAGCCGCCCATTACAGACAGCGCCGTTGCCTTCCTGCCTTCCTTGCAGAACCTCCCAACTATGCATCCTGAGCCTTTTCTTTTTAATTCTCTTGGATTTAACACAGATCCCCTTTAGAGCAAGAAAGGAGCAGAAAGAAAGGTGCGGTCCGTTACTCACCGAGCAAGCTGCTGAGGCCTCTCTGACAAGCTACCGGTTTTGTTTTCTTCCGCTACCACCCCAAGTCAACCATCCCCTGTTAATTAGCATGCCCTTTATCTCCCCTTTGCATGCTGTGGCACTCCTCCCTCCAAGGGAAATGAATGAAAGGAAACCCCAACTTGCTGTTAAGTTACAACTTCCCGCGCCAATAATGTGGGCTGAGACAGACATACGTTATCGGTTTCTCCTGTGTCAGGGCTCATTGCTGTTCATCCACAAAGAGCCGTAGAAGTGAAGGTCTTACCTGTGTTTGCGATGGGAGCCCAGAGGTAGACGCACCAAATCACTGATCTTCTCCCCAACCTCTGTTAAGCTTCAAGGCAGAAAGAGAAGGTTGGATATTGGGTTATGGGGCATTAACTGACATCTTCATTCCAGCGACTTCATTGTGCTGCCATTTTTTATTTTTTTTTTAATAAAACAGGAAATGTGCTAAGCCACAATGCTTATCCCCGGTTCCTGTCTCGTTAGTCTGTGACATGGTACAGAAAGCTAGCAGGCAACTTGAAGCCCAGTTCAGTATGGTGGTTTGGGTATCTTGAGATGTAAGAAGTCTGGACTTTTGCTATCACCAGCCACCGTTATCCCTCACTGCACATGGAAGCGGTACATGGATCCAGGAAGCTATGCCCACAGCACAGCAGGTCTTTTATTATGCTTGCTGATTCCTGCCAATTCCAAGGGGCCTGGGGTTAGGTAATTCCACCCAGGGTATAAGAGCAGTTGGTGTGAATGGAGCAGCCCTGGAAGAAATCCCTCGGACAAGCTTAGCTCGGGTGACATGGCTCAGCTCTGTGTTACATTGCTTCCATTTTATCTGCCGATGAAACAGCTGCCTTGGGAAGAGGGAGATGTTTGTACGCTAATCCAGTGTACAGGTGCATGTGTATGCTGTGCTAGAACATGGCAAAGATGCAGCACTTGTAGGGTACATTTGTGTGATTAACCATTTGGCCGTTAATGAAAGAATGCCTTCAAAAAGGTCCTGATGCAAAGCTCCTTGAATTCAGTGGAAAGAACCTAACTAACCTGAATTGGGCCCGAAAAGAATAAACAAGTCTCTTTCAGATTTCTGTATTTCAGGTAGACTCCCCTTCAGTTCTTCATGTGTCCTTGGAAAATACTTTATTATGCCAGCTTAGCTTTAATTTACACCTTGTCTCAATTTCTCCTCTTTTATTTTTTTTTTTAAACTCCAACTGAGATGTTATAAAATGTAAACAGCAGAGACAAAAAGAACATGCACATGGCATGTGATCCAATACCATAGTTAATGATGCTGTTTAGATACTTAGCGCTGTTGAGTTTTAGGACTCCCTCTTAACTTCAGTGATGGATAATGTGACCCCTAAAACTTTCAATGTCCTCAGCTCCCATTGAAATCACTGGGAACTCAATGTTTGGCTTGCAGAGAGTTGTGGGTGGTTGTATAACTCAGAACTGATCCCAGTCCCTCCAAATGCTATTATCTGCATTAAGCAATGCTATTAGCTCTTGCAAGAGGTCACTTTGGGTAAGTATATAAAGCTAAGCAAAATACAGCCCAGTCCCTGTTGAGGGCACCTATGCGTTGCCTCGGTGGAAGCAAGTAGTAATAATGGTATCAGTTCAGTAGGAAAGGATGCTGTGGGGCCTGGTTCTGCTCTCGCTGGAACAGAGGAAGAGGAGAACCAGGCCCTATGTTAAAGGGAGTTCATCTTGGGTTTTCCTAACATGTTGAAAATAGATGTCTTACTTAGCGGCTCTTCTTGGGACTCTGTGTGATCAGGAGCCTAGAGATTTAGTACTAAAAATCATGAGGGCTGTTGGAAGAGCAGGAGGCATGTTGGGGGCTGCAATGCTTTGGAGCGGGCAATGGCCACCTCCTCCTTCCAAGAGGAGATCCAAACCCATCCACTGTTAGTTGTGCCCTCTCAGCCAGGGAAATGATTTTGCTGCTTTAAGGAAGCCTCATCTCCAGAGAGGAAATGAAGGCGGGTGGGAGGAAGAGTTGAGAGTAGTCAGTATTGTCTCAGTGGTGTAGGTGCCTAAGTCACTTGGAAAGTCAGAGGCATTTCTAACTTCTAAGGACATGACTACGCAGCAGCCCGTGAGCTTGCGGGCACATGCGTTAAGCCTATGCAGGGGCTGACTGCCCAGCCACGTGAATATGTCTGTATGCGGGTGCAGTTGCATGGGGATGATGCTGGGGTCTACGAGGGCACGTGCTGGCATGCTTAGAGCAGGAGCTGCGCTAGGAACTTGCTTTGTTGAAGTCACTGAGGCACGTTGGAAAATCCCACCAGAAATGCTCTTTTCACTGACCAGAAAATAACTGTATTTACCTCTGTGCTCATGCCATTAGTCGCTTCCTAATTAGGCCCTGATACATATTACCAGCTATGTTCTTTTGACTTTTTCTATGTCCATGTTATTTCTTGTGAGAGAATCCAGGAAGTCCGGGGCCCAATCTCTTAATAAGAGGGGAATTGTCACAGAGATGTAGGGATAATGGAGTTCCCGTTGACGCAGCGCTCCACTCTTGATAATCTCCAGAGCACACTCTTCTTTTGGTGCAGGTTTGTTACGTAACACATGGGACACTGTTTTCATAGCTGTGTCTGGAGTGGGGGATAGAAGCAAGAAAAATGTTATCAGGCATGTGCATTGCCTGTGGAATCTAATGCTCTATGATTTCAGAAGCGTTTGAAATTGCATCTTATTGTGGAAAATAATGCCTTACTAGAGGTGCTGAAGAAGGAGGAGAAGGAGGAAGAAGAGGAAGAAACTTGAAGTTTATATTAAAAAGGGAGGGATGCTTTTTTGAGTAGGCAGTTGTATTATTTAGTTACTTGGGCCAAAGCATCGGGTAAATTAAACAAACAAAAACTCCACAGGTAAATTCTTAAAGGTATTCAGGGACCCGATTCCCCTTTTTTGGAAGTAGGAGCCATATTTTAAAGGCATTTAGACACCCTTTTTCCATTTTCAAAAGTGTTTTAAAGCACTGCAGTAGCCCAAGTTTCAGTCTTCCTAAGAATTTAAGTCCATTTAAAAAATGAGACTTTTAAGAAAATGTCTGTTAATGTAAGTTCAATCTGTACCAGCTGTTGTAAAACACAGTAACTGAGCATGAAGTCATGAAAGAGGCCACAGCGAGCTAATTTTGTCTTGTGATTGTTATATCAGCAATGTAATTTTGAGAGAGAGTGAACATTTGCAAGGAATGCAGCAGGTATATTGAGTGAAATGCTAGTAGTTCTTTCCTCTCAAAGCTCAAGCTACAAATCTTCAGGAGGGGTTAAACTTTGTGAAAATGTCCAGAGAGCAGTGACTATTTTTCAAGGAAGGAGGCTGTTTTAGTTCAAGAAAAGAAAGAGAAAAGCAGTGTTTCATTACAAACAAAACAAAAGCAAAACTATTCATTGATTGAAAATATTGACAGATTTGAGCGCTAATTGTTTTCCACTTTTTGCATTGAAGTGATTTTTTATGGCCAACTGTAGAGAGGGAGTGTGCGAGTGCATGCATGCAGAGATGCTACCCAGCAAGGTCTACATAATAGTGCCTGCCTTACCAGTATTGATGTAGCCCAGGACACAGAGCGTGATGGAAACATTGGCATTCTCAACAACCAGCATCTGCCTCAAGGAGCTGAAAAACCCATCCAAGGCAAACTTAGTTGTAGAGTAGGGAACGGTAAACGGGATCCCAACTTTCCCTAGAGAGACACGCAATGGTTAGCTTGATGTGACTGAAATCCTTCAGTTCACAGACGCAGAGTCATGCCATTTTCACTTTGACTTTCTTTTCAGTAGATGTAAAATGTTGACTTGCGCCAACTAATCCTAGAACCTCAGCAGGCTGAAGGATAACACTAAAATCACTATAACATTTTTATTTCAAAAACTCCTCTAAAATATTCCCAATGAAAATTTCCTGTAACGTGTAGCCTAAACACAACACAGGACAGTAGGTGGGGATCAAAAGGTTTTTTTCCGCATAAATTCTGTATGATTGCCAGAACTCACTTGGGGCTAGCGTGAACCTTGAATCAAATCTGTCTAGCTGTCCCACATGCAAACTCACTAGTGTGCACCTGTGCACCATGTACAGCGAACAAGTAACATCCTGTCTCCTTATGGCAGGCATTGCTACGTGGATAGTTTGCGAGGAGTCATATTTTACTTCATTTTATTTTTGCTTTGCTTTGCGTTTTCACTGTGGGAAGGAAATGATTGGTGTTTGGTTTTAGTTAGGCAGACTTTTGTGACAGGGAAGCTTCAAGTCAGCAGGACTTGTAGGAGCATCAGGGAAATTCACCATCTGCCTTGGGCCATGATCGAGGTAGAAGTTTTCTGGAAAACAGTAATTTGTGTTTGACTGAGATCCTGGGGAGAAGAGGTGGCTTTGCATGCGGCCTGTCCCTGACCGTGTCACTTCAGGGTGAGGGTTTGCTGGGGAGGGGGAATGATGGATGCCCCAACAGTACATCGCTTCTCCACTGGGAAGCTGCCCTGAAAGTGTATGGTGGGGTACTGGTGCCAGCAGAAGGGGAATCAGTATATAAATCGGGAAGACTTGTTTTTGGCATTCAGTAAGCAACATAGTGAATCCAGAGCTGCAGTCACATTACCTAGTTTCTCAGGAGACCCTTTATCTTCCCTTTTGCAGAGTGTTTTCAAACCAAGCTTCTTTAGACAGTGGCAGGGTCTAAGTCGAAGGAAAGATTTGGACACTGACTAGCATTAAGGGTCTCTAGCCTGGGTCCTGCTTACCTGCCAAGGAAGAAACTGCAACGATGCTGCCCCTGCTCTCCTTCAGCATCGGCAAGGCAGAGACGGTCATGGTCACATAGCTGAGAACATTAATCTCCAGGAGCTTTCGCAGGTGCTCAGTGTCTCCCTTGAAGTAGCCAAAGTATGAGCTGCCAATGTGATTGAGGATCAGCATGTCTAGGCCTCCTAAAAGACAAGATTGGGGGCTCTGTAGTGCTACCTGTTATAGAGTGAAGGCATTCTGGATTGACTGTATGGCATTTTTTTTGTCCAGGCCCCACTCAGTCTTGTCTATCCAAACCACTGATGAGATGTATCTTAAAAAGCACTCACAAAATGAAACAGCCTCCTTATTTAATATAAATGAAAAACATATCTAGTCAACATACCAACAGATCATATGTCTACATTGTTTCTAAATAATATCCTTGACATTATTTAGTATGTTCTTATGAGTAAAGTATTAATTAAATGAGGCTGTGGGAGGTAACAGCATTGCAGCATATAGGTTCAGTGGTTCTTCACCTGGGAAACTCATGACCTGGTCTTTGGTTAGTAAAACTGAGATGAAGATCCGTTGCTAGCACGTGACACTGCCTTACAGAGCTGCTATATTCCAGGCAGCCAATTCTTAACATACCCCACAATTTCTCCGCCTCCTTCACCACCTCCTGTGCAAATGCCATGTTCTCCATGCTGCCACTCACATAGTGTATGGACGCTGCACCCAGCTCTCGACACTGCGTGGAAACCTAACACAAACAAATGGAGCGTTTTAGAGAGGGATTCCCATGTGCGGCTTCATAGGGAAATAAGTTGCTGGTGTAGGTACTCTGGCTGCAAGGGGCTGCACCACAACAATGCTTATCCCATGGTTCTGCCTTTGATTCTGCTTTCTGGAAGTACAGCAAGCACAGAAATGAATTTTTCTCTCTATGGGAAAAGGAACGTGACAAATGCATCATTTGAAAGATCAGAACTGAAGGTGAGCGTGAGCTTCTTTGTTGAAGCACAATTAATTGGATTACCCGGTAAAGACTGGTAACAAGAAGAATTAAACAGGGTTTTTTTTTTTGTCAGAATCTCTTATCTGAAAAATAATGTGTCTGAATAAACTCAAGAATTTCTAGGAATAATTTCCTTTGGGCAAAGGCAATGCATGAGAAACTGTATTTAGGAAAGAATGGTCTGGCTCAGTGTGGGTGTAATATTAGGGGTGGTGGGAATACAAGTTGGCAGACAGGCTCAGGCTGGCATCCATTTCGTCCAGTGTTTGGTTTGTTGTGGTGGCACAGCACCAAACACCTCTAAGGAAGATGCAGGGATCTGCGAGGACAGTCACAAGATTGGTGGGGTGGGCACTGGAAAAAACAAAATCAAAACAAAACAGAAACACGTGTATGTTGGAAAATATGGTGTAGCCTCAACTAAGGGCCATTATTCTGTCTCCATACATTGTGCATGCATGTATGGGTCTGAGCACCCGTATATGTTTGATCTGCTATCCCAAATGTGTAATCCTATCTGTGGCCCATGTTTAATGTCATATGCCCATCCCAGTGGTGTCTGAGCATGCTGCAAGCGCTCAGCTTCCACTCACTTTCTGTAGCTTGTCTTCTGTCCGTGCCGTGATCAAAATATGAGATCCCATGCGTGCCAGGTGGTAGGCCATTTGCTCTCCAATTCCACTGCTTGCTCCAGTGACAATCACTCGCTTTCCTTTTAGCATCTCTGAAGAGCCGTGGACAGAGAATGATGCGTATCACAATTATGTCCCTCCCCTTCCCCATCCAGGAACACCTGTGCCCAAGAACCATTGAAACTAACTCTTCCTGGCCCAAACTGGCCAACCTATCCTGCCCGCTTTGTTTCCAAGAGAAGACGTGACCAAGGGAGCAGTGGGCACTACACATATAACTACCACAGTATTGCAATGCACAACTTCTCCCTATGGAGCCTACTACCTCTGAAGAGCTCTGAGTAGGGCAAAATCGCAGCGTCCCACCACACTGTGGGGGTTTGGATTCAAACTCGACAGCCAACCCTTAGGTCACTGTGTGCGATCACGATTTCCCTCCGTTGATTTCCAAAGGAGTTGTATTCATTTATGCTGGCGCCTATCATGATGATGAGTGCAGTGGAAAATCTAGGTAGCTGGGGCAACTTTGGGCTTGGAGATGTTTAGATCCAGAGCTGAACTGTGTAGTTCACCTCCATCTTGATTCAAATGCAGACGAGACGTTTTATATTTTGTGGTTAAGTTAGGTTTTGCTGAGTGTTTTGTCAAGTTCTATCTGTTTTTTTGTAATAGTTGTAGCATTAACTAAAGGACTAACGGAAACTTTAATATATATCTATATCTATATCTATATATAGATATAGATATATAGATATATATAAAGCATTATTTCAAATTCGTGGCTTTGAAAGTCCTTGCCAGTCCTAAATATCATCCTCTTATGCCTTCTTGGATGATAACAATGTCTCTCCATACTTGCACTCAAATATGCTATGCCATTTTTTTTTAAATTAGAGAAAACATTAGCTTCTCAACAGTCCTATTCCTAGAGTCACTTTATTTTGAAGGGCTGTGGGCAGGAATTCAAAATCCTCGTGCAACTGTGGTATTTTAGAAGAGACTCATAATAATGCATAACACCTTGCCCTGGTTTGAAAGTACATGCTTATTTGAATAACTTACCTACTTTAAACTCCTGCTTTGCTGAGTAAAAGTAGATGGCCAGCACCAATCCCATCAGGGGAAAAAGACTCTTCAGTAGCAGACCCATGCCACTGCAGACGTGAACGTGAGAGAGAGAAACGCTTCCCGTGTGACCCACGCAATCCGGGCAGGTATAAACGTCCTTGAACACGGGCTGCAAGAAAGGGCAGATTTCAAAATGGTTTCCTTTTCTTTAGTGGCTTGATTACAATCACCTTTAAAATCCGTGCTTAGCTATTTGTCCAGTTTAGCACACATTAACCAAAGCAAGAGTGCCATTTGGACTTTATGCCACCCTTTGCATACTGTTCATGCTGTGGTTGGAGCTGCGCCCTCTGAGCATGTTGAAAGAGAGGTAGTCATGTCCTTGGACTCTGCAGATGTGGGTGCAGTTCCCAGTTTTCTTACAAACTTTTGTGGGGAGGGCAGACAAGGTTTTTTGGGTGAATCTGGTATCTTTTATTAGACCAACTCAAATACTGGGAAAAATTCTTAGCAAGCTTTCAGGTATAAATACCCTTTGTCAGGCTGAGGAAGCATTTGGGGAGGGCATTTGCTCTTTCTATGCTTTTGTTTTCTCAGCTGCACAATGCAGGTAATACTTCCCTAGTGCTTGGGGGAGCTGGGGGATAAATCCATTGAGAAATCTCAGCTGCTTGGATACTATACAACTCCAATTGAACGTTGGTGTTTGCAACACAGGCACCACAGTCCCTGGCATTGCTGGTTATTTGTGTAATACTGGGCAACGGACAGGTCTGTACATTCATTAGCACACTAAGTTTAATATCTGTAATAACAGGTGCTAACTTAATGAGCCATAATTAGCACTACTGCACAGTAGTGCCAGTATACATCTTTTACGTGATGCTAATGCACAATAAACTAATTCTATTGTGCATTAGTACAGCTTTTGCCGTGACGCGCTAACGTGCAGTAGAATTAGTCTACTGTGCTTTTAGCATCTTGTGTAGATGCACTCGCCGAGTCCACTGCCTAGGCATAAAGGCCATGAAGGAAGACAGTGGTAGAGTGAGCAAGCAGATAAGTGAGATGCACCTTGTAGTCCTTTAATATTTCCCACCTTGTCATTACTAAGAAAGCGGGCATGTGTGAGTGAGACAGAGTGACCCCTCCCTGGGAAATGGTACTGTAGGTTTTCTGCTAAGGCTTTTCTACGGAAGGGCTGAAAGGAGACGAGAGCGTTCTGGTGCACTGTATTAGGGACAGGGGCAGAGGAAATCAACCTGAATCGCAGGCCGGGGGACCGGGGGGAGCAGCAGGGAGGGCGCGAGGAGACTCCCGTGCTGGCGTGGAGAGACCTTGAAGAATGCAAACGCTAACGCTTCACTAAACACGATCTCTAACCAGAAAGTAATCCTCAGAAACCACCTCTTCTCAGCTGGAAAACAGTGTGATGCTTTGGTAGCTGTGTGGGACTGTGGTGAGTGTTTGGTGAGGACAACTGTGGTGATTATTTGAGGTCAGTTGGGCACTTTTGGGGGGAAATGATATTTCTGTGGGAAACTTGATTGTTGCTTTTGTCGCCCAACTTCTCGTGCAAGTGTCGTGGCAATATGGTGATACTTGTGTGGAAAACGGTGTGGTGAGACGCCAAGTGTGTGGTGGGAGGGTGACTTCTTTTCACGTGCAAGACTGTGTGCTGGCTCCGTGGTGATTCGGGAACGTTTTCGTGGTCCTGGGTGGGAGTCTGGGGACGTGTGCGGGGTTCAGTCATGGCGTGTGGAGATAGGGTGGTTTTTGTGTGAAAAGTGGCGGTGTTGTGCGCTCCCGTGGGGACGCGGCGTGGAACCGTGTGTGGGGCACGGCGCTGTCTGCGGGAAGCGGCGTGCTGACTTGGGACCTGCGGGTGGAAGAGCCGGCCGGCGGGGATTGCGTGCAGCGACTTAGCAACTTTGTGTGGGAAAAGTGTGGAAAAGCGGCGAGAGCGGGGTGGACACCCGGTTGGATGGATGATAGTTGGGTAGTTGGGACCCTGCTGCGCTGCAGACCCGCCGGCTCCGGGGGTGCTTGCCCCGGGCACAGGCAGGGCTCGCCGGCACTTGGCTCCATTGCGCCCGCAATGCAGCCAAGCCCGCTGCCCTGTCCCGCACGAGATGCCCCTGCCCTGCCCTGCCCTGCCGCCCGGCACTGCCCGCACCCCGGGGCGGCGGCACCTGGCGGGGCCCCGGGTCCGCAATGCCCGGCGCGGCCACAGGAGGGCGGCTCTGAGCACAGCGCCTTCCCCGCCGTCACGGGCTGCGGCAATGCGCCGACGCGACCACAGGAGGGCAGCACCGAGCAGCGTGGTCGTATCCCTTCCGCGGCGCCGCTCCTCGTGGCTGCCGTGCTGAGAGCGCACCACGGGAGGGCAGCACTGAGCCGCGTTTCCTGCACGCCGCGGTGGCTGCCCCGGGGCCGCGGCTCGTGCGGGGGAGGCCGGGAGGAGCCGCCTGACCCCCACGCGGCGCCGGGAGCTCGTCCCAGCCCCGAGCGAGGTGCTGCCGCCCCGGGGTGCGGGCAGTGCCGGGCGGGACGGCAGGGCAGGGCAGGGGCACCTGGTGCGGGGCAGGGCAGGGAGCTCCCCCCGCTGAGCCCGGCGAGCCCTGCTTGTGCCCGGGGCAAGCACCCCCGGAGCCGGCGGGTCTGCAGTGCAGCAGGTCCCGGGGGTCCCCCGCCCCGAGAGGGAGGTCCCGGCTCCCGGCACGAGTCCCGGGCTCTCGGGGGCAGGCCCAGGGCGGGGCAGAGGGGCCATGCCCAGGAAAGCAGGCTCCTGCCTGGGACGGGGCTGGAGGAGGGGGCTGCAGGCGGGCCGTGATGCAGCACGGGGCAGGGCCCTGCCAGGAGGGCAGAGGAGCTCGTGTGCAGTCCTGGGGGCAGGGGGCACCGGTCCCCGGGCTCAGAGGCCCCCACGGCCGGAGCACGGCTCTGCCCCAGCGCAGGGCGGAGGAGGGCATCCCACAGCGGGGGCCGCTGGCCTGCCCCTCGCGCCGCTCCTGTGCGCCTTCGCACGCACAAGCTCGTTGTGACGGTGAGCGGTGTCCTGGACGCAGCGCGGTGACCCCTGTACGAGGACAGCCGCCCTGGGGCGCTGGTCCGGTTTTTGTCTGGTGGCCGCCCGGCTCGTAGCCCTTTGCCTTTTGGGGCCGCAGAGACAGCTCTGCAGCTGGACCTTGGTCTGAACCAGGCCCCAGGGAGGGTATGTGGGCAGGCAGCCTTTCCTGGGTCCCCACGTATCCGCGCTTAGCAGGACATGGCTGTCCAGCTCCCTGAGGACAGCCCGAGGATGATGCTGCCCCGCAGGTCTCCACAAGAGCCAGGGGGCCGAGGCACAGTGCTGCGAAGCGCGGGTTGGGGGTCCAGACTCCCTTGTGGCTGAAGGCCTCCGAGCCCCCTTCTCTGCACCCCTTGGCTGGGGTCGCACAGGAGCTGGGACCCCACAGTCGTCCCTGCTGAGCAGCCGGAGAAGACCCTTCCCCGCAGCCCAGGGGGATGTGCTGCACGGCTCCGCTTTTTCCAGGCAGCTCCCGTGCTCGGAAACAAAGGCAGACCTCCCGACGTCTCCGGACTGGAGCAAGGGCGGCTGGAAGTGTCACCTCTCTGGCATGGCAAATATGATGGCTCTTGAACTGCAGTGGCTGGGTTAGTGCCACTGGGGAAAGCAAGAGTGAAAGCCAGGCCCAGAGGACGCTGGCCCTGTGTAGTGTCAAACCCACAGGCCCTGCCTAAAAACACAGGGCCTTGGTCATTGGGCCACGAGGCAGGCAGGTGCAGCAGGTTTCCCAGGGCTCCCCTTGTAGCGGAGCCAGTGTGGGTCCACAGGGAAAGAGTCAAGGGGCCCAGAAGTGAGACTATCACTTAGCAAGGTCCTGTGGAGCACAGTGCTGGGCTTCTCCCAGTGTGTACTGAGGTCCTGGGTTCAGGTCCCATCTTTTCCCCCTTTTGTAGGGAGTTGCCTTCCTCTTTCAATGGAGGGCCTGGGCGGTGCGTGTCAAGGGGACCAGGCCCAGAACATCTTTCAGCCTTCCTCAGTAGTCTGGAGGTAAAGGCGCTACCCTAAGTGGCAAAGGTGGTGGGTTCAAGCCCTACTGTGGCTGAATACACAAGGAGGGTGTGTGGGTGGTAGGAAGCTGTGCTGTGATGGGGTGGGAAAAAGAAGTGGGAAAGATGTTTTTGCACCCTGAAATTTTTTTTTGCTTTTTCTACCCCTGCACGTCAAAACCAGGCCAAAAAAAAAACCCGGCAGACACCGGGTGGTTCGGGACGTATCCAATTGGGCTACAGCTCCAAGTCCCCTCCGGCTTTCAACCATGATCACCTCTGAGCACCAGCTGTTAGGCAAGCGCCGGAGGGGAAGTCGGTTGCGTACTAGTTGAGGCTAGAGGACTCAAGCCTTGTAGGGACTTGAACCCACAGCCCCTGCCACCAGCAGCAGTGTCCCGAACCACCCTGCTAATGGGCCAGCCTGACACAACCTCTTCCCGCAAGTCTCTTGACCTGCCTCGCCGCCTGCCCTACAAGCAAATAGGCATTGTGCACCTGCCCCGAGGCTTAAAAGGGTCAGACAGCCAGCACCTACACTCAAACACACAGTAGCGCTCCACCACTGTGCTCTGCTAAACCCTCTCCTCCTGGCCCCTTGACCTGTCACCTGCACTGTGCACCCCTGCACTGGTTGCTGCGGTGGGCTACATAGCACCCGGGGGCTGCCCTCTCCTCTCCTCTCCCCCTGCCTGGGCAGGGCCCCTCTTTTCCGCCGCTCCCTGGAACGAGGCGGCTCCTGCTGCTGAACCCTGCAGCAACAACCAGCGCACCCCCTGGGCCCTGAGCCCGGCTGGGGCTACAAGAGGGGCTCCCAGGGCAGGCGGCCGCCCCGCGCTCACCCGCTCCGCTGTGTCCCGGGGTAGACAGTGATGTACCGGGGCACGGCCACCCTCTGCACGTTCACCGCCCCCGAAACAGCTGCCGGGTGCAAGGGCCCCGCGCTACAGCCCAGCCCAGCCCAGGGTTTGCCTTTTTCGGACTCTGCACCCTCCTGCCTCGGGGCCTCCCCGGCCCCCAGCTCGCCTCCCCCGGGAGCCTCTCGCCGCGGTGCTGCCCCGGCCTGGGCACGAGGCGATGGCCCGCCGGCCCGTCTCGCCCCGCACGAGCTGCCCTTGCCCTGCCCTGCCCTGCCCGCCCGGCTCCCGCACCAAGGACAGCCCCGGCGGCGGGCGGGCGGGACGAGCTGGCTCGTTGCAGCCGTGCAGGGCAGGACCCGGGGCGGCAGCACCTCGCCCCGGCCGGGCTGGGCCGGGCTCCCCGCGCTCCCCCGCACCAAGCGCAGCCCCGGGGCAGCTCGCTCGCCTTCGGGGAAGGCTGCTCCGGCCCTTCAGCCAGGCCCCGCCCCCCGCCGCCCCAGGCTCCAATCGCGGCTGCTCGGGCAGGGCTCAGCACCAATTGCAGCCCCGGGTCCAAGCCCTGGGCGGGGCTCTACTGCGCATGTTCCGGCTGCTGCCTTGCTGGACGGGCGCGAGGTGCCCCGGGGTGCGCTTGGTGCGGGGGAGCGCGGGGAGCCCGGCCCAGCCCGGCCGGGGCGAGGTGCTGCCGTCCCGGGTCCTGCCCTGCACGGCTGCAACGAGCCAGCTCGTCCCGCCCGCCCGCCGCCGGGGCTGCGCTTGGTGCGGGAGCCGGGCGGGCAGGGCAGGGCAGGGGCAGCTCGTGCGGGGCGAGGCGGGCCGGCGGGCCATCGCCTCGTGCCCAGGCCGGGGCAGCACCGGGGCGAGAGGCTCGTTCGCCAAAAGCCTGGCTCCGAGCATGAGCTGTTACTGCCCCGGGGGAGATGAGCCCGGGGCCGGGGAGGCCCCGAGGCAGGAGGGTGCGGAGTCCGGAGAAGGGAAACCCTTGGTTGGGCCGGACTTCAGCGCGGGGCCCTTGCACCCGGCAGCTGTTTCGGGGGCGGTGAACGTGCAGAGGGTGGCCGTGCCCCGGTACATCACTGTCTACCCCAGCACACAGCGGAGCGGGTGAGCGCGGGGCGGCCGCCTGCCCTGGGAGCCCCTCTTGTAGCCCCAGCCGGGCTCAGGGCCCGGGATGCACATGGGCTGCGCTGGTTGTTGCTGCAGGTTTTAGGGAGCAGCAGAAAAGAGGGACCCTGCCCAGGCAGGGAGGAGAGGAGAGGCCAGCCCACGAGTGCGATGTAGCCCACCACAGCAGCCAGTGCAGGGTTGCATGTCCAGGTCTCCCCCCACTTTTGTGGGGAGTTGCCTTCCTCCTTCAATGGAGGGCCTGGGCGGTGCGTGTCAAGGGGACCAGGCCCGGAACATCTTTCAGCCTTCCCCAGTAGTCTGGAGGTAAGGGTGCTACCCTAGGTGGCAAAGGTGGTGGGTTCAAGCCCCATCTAAGTTGGAGCTGTCGTTCCCCTGGTTGGACAGTGAGTGCCTGGTTCCCTGGTGCCTGTGGCCTGGTGCACACAAGGAGGCTGTGAAAGGTTGTTGGATGGTAAGTGGGGGTAACTAAGCTGGGATGGGGGCAGAGGGAGGTTGGGGGTGGTAAGGGGGGGAAGCCAGGATGGGGGGAGATGTGAGGCAGAGAGAAAAAGGAGGAAAGGATAAGAGAGGAGAAAAAAGACCTCAACTAAGTTTTTTTACACTTTGAAAAGAAGATTTTCTTGCTTTTTTGGGGGGGGGGGGGCCTCCTCTTCTCCTTCCCCACCCCCTTCTCTTCCTCCTGCTCCCACCCCCCCTCTCTCCCTCAGCCCCCACCCCAGCTTCCCCACACTTGGGCCACAGCCCTGCTTGACCTCTTGTGCCTGCACCTGGCCACAGGCACCAGGGACTCACCAACCACTGGCAGGCCCGAAGGCTCCAGCCACAGTGGGGCTTGAACCCACCACCTTTGCCACCTAGGGTAACACCCTTACCTCCAGACTACTGGGGAAGGCTGAAAGATGTTCCGGGCCTGGTCCCTTTGACACGCACTGCCCAGGCCCCTCCATTGAAAGAGGAAGGCGACTCCCCACAAAAGGGAAAAAGATGGGACCTGAACGCTGATCCTCAGCACCCCCAGGGAAACACCCTGCACTGTGCACCACAAGACGTGGCTGGTTTCAGGCCTCACTTCTGGGCCCCTTGACTCTTTCCCTGCAGACCCGCACTGGCCCCACTACAAGGGGAGCCCTGGGAAGGCCATCGCCCCCGCCTGCCTCATGGCCTGGTGGCCAAGGCCCCGTGCTGTCAGGCAGGCCCTGTGGCTTTGACTCCACACAGGGCCAGGGTCCTCTGGGCCTGGCTTTCACTCTTGCTTTCCCCAGCGGCGCTTGCCCAGACACTGCGGGCCAAGGGCCTTCATATTTGCCATGTTGGAAAGGACTTCTTCCAGCTGCCCGCACTCGAGTCCAGAGACATCAGGCTGGAGGCCGGGATCTGGCTTTGTTTCTGGGCATGGGACCTGCCCGGAAAAAGCAGAGCTGCACTGCACGTCCCCCCTGGGCTGCGGGGAAGGGTCTTTTCCAGCTGCTCAGCAGGGACCACTGTGGGGTCCCAGCTCCTGTGCGACCCCAGCCAAGGGGTGCAGAGAAGCGGGGCTCGGAGGCCTCCAGCCACAAAGGAGTCCGGACCCCAAGCCTGTGCTTCACAGCATGGTGCCCGGCCCCCCAGCTCTCAGGGAGACCTGGGGCTGGGGAGCAGCCCTCGGGGAGCTGGCAGCTGTGTCCTGCAGAGCGCGGATACGTGGGGACGCAGGGAAGGCCACCTGCCCACATACCCTTCCTGGGGCCTGGCCCATGGAAAGGCCTATGGCCAAATCTCAGCATAGAAAAGCCCCAGCCACGAGGTGAAGTTTTGTAGACCATTCATTGTGCGACTGTGCACATCTTAGGCCTACCTGTTCCTACTGATTTGATGTTAGCCACGCCAACTACCTTTATGATCGTTTGGACAAAGGACTGTCCTCACAAGCTACAGCCTAAGCAAGCTACAGCCAAACCACAAACAGAATGGAGCACAAACCTGCATTTCTACACTAACACCGAAAACTGCTCAACAACCCTACACACTGCCTTCAGTCACATCTATTCTGATCCATTGCTTAACTAGGCAAACCAAACAACCTGCAAAACCCTTGCCTGGTGCATATCAAACTGCACAACTAGCACAAAGCCTCAACCTCCTTCCACACAATCGGGGACAATGCAAGACCAAGTGCACGGTGCAACTTGAAGCGTGCGGCTGCTTGCTCCCAATGGGCATTTCAAAGTGTAGAGAAGCGTGGCGTGGTGTGGTGGTATTCATCCCACGACTGGGCAGTGAGCATTAGGGGCTATAGGCTCTACAGGCGGGATAGAGAAGGAAGGACGAGAGGGGGTGTTGCACTCTATGTCAGAGAGCAATACACATCTTCTGCCAGCAAAATGGGGTCGGAGGAGATGGAGACACTTTATCGTGCATCAGCAGATGCATGGCGAACAGAACCAAGGAAGTGATACTTCCCCTCTATAGGGCGCTGGTCAGACCGCAGTTGGAGTACTGCATGCAATTTTGGGCGCTGCACTTCAAGAGGGATGTGGATAACCTGGAGAGGGTCCAGAGAAGGGCCGCTCATATGGTTAAGGGCTTGCAGGCCAAGCCCTATGAGGAGAGACTAGGGCACCTAGACCTCTTCAGCCTCTGCAAGAGGAGGTTGAGAGGCGACCTTGTGGCTGCCTATAAGTTCATCCCGGGGGCACAGAAGGGAATTGGTGAGGCATTGACTCCAAGATGAACATGGGCTGACAATGCGAGGTCACGGTTGGCAGGGCTAACCGGACGCTATTGTGCATCCACAGGTGCATCTCAAGTAGGGCCAAGGGGGTGATCCTCCCCCTCTACGTGACACTGGTCAGGCCGCAGCTGGAGTACTGTGTCCAGTTCTGGGCACCCCACTTCAAGAGGGATGTGGACAAAATTGAGAGGGTCCAGAGGAGGGCCACCCGCATGATCGGGGACAGCAGGGCACACCCTACGAGGAGAGGCTATGGGACCTGAACCTGTTCAGTCTTCACAAGAGAAGGCTGAGGGGGGACCTGGTGACCATCTATAAACTCATTAGGGGGGACCAGAAGGGTTTGGGGAGACCTTGTTTCCCCTAGCGCCCCCCGGGATAACAAGGAATAACGGCCACAAGTTGTTGGAGGGTAGGTTTAGATTAGACATCCGTAAGAACTACTTCCCAGTCAGGGCGGCTAGGATCTGGAACCAACTTCCAAGGGAAGTGGTGCTGGCTCCTACCTTGGGGGTCTTTCAGAAGCGCCTTGATGCCTACCTGGCTGGGGCATTTGAGCCTAGTTTCCCTCCTGCCGAGGCAGGGGGTCGGACTTGAAGATCTACAAGGTCCCTTCCGACCCGACTTCTATGATTCTATGAAGCACTCAACAGTCCTCATCTGTACTTCTCTAAGCAGACGTTAAACATTCCCCTTCCTCCTGCCCACCCCAACCCACACTTGTTGTTCCTGAGCTTACTTCTCTTGCTTCTGTTCCTTCTTCTCCACCTGCCCTTCAGGGACCTGCATGAGTACACAAAACAGAACTGGAGCTGGCTGGCAACGAATCCCACAACCCAGGAAAAATAGAGTAAAAAGTATCTCCCAGTGCCCATCGTACTCTGGAGCTTCATGTCCTTTAAAAACAAGGGGGATGTGACAAACCTCCGGTTTACTAAAAGAGGATGAGTACCACCCTAGCACTTACCCACTTATGACAACAGCAGGACCTAAGACACAAATCCTGTGTGTGCGCCTGCCCCAGGGCTCCCACCTTCCACAAGGCGCTAATCACAAGGTCGACAACTTGGGGATGCAACTTGCAGAGGACAGACGCTGTGTCCAAACTCCCTTACCTTTCCCTCCTGCTGGGCGGGCGGGGGTTTCTTCCCTCCTTAGTGGTTAACGCCTGCCCATCTGCAGGCTTGTCTGCTTCTGCTTCTGGGGGTTTAAAAAACAGACAGACACTGAATTTAAGTCACCACGTCAGAGGACGAGACTACAGGCCCCAACTTCTCTCCCTCTTTTACTCTCACCTGGACCCACAGTCACTCTGTCCTCGGAAAACGGGAAGGGCAGACAGCTCTGGGCTCAACTGCTGCTGACATCCTGGCCAGCCAGAAGCTGAGTGCAGCAGACCAGGACTCTGGACAGAACTGCTAGGCGGCACCATGAACGGTTTCGTTTCTAGGCGCTCCTCTCTCTCGCTGTCCACACTCTGACAAGGGAAAAAGTGTTCCCAGACCAGAAAGGAACAATGTGCTGCAAACCGCTTGACCTCAAACCTTACACTGGAAAATCCTCCTCTCCTCCCAGGGGGCAAGAAGGCTGAGACTGGCACCCTCCTTACAGGTCACAGCCCACCTCATCACAGCCAAAGGTCAGAGCCGTCCCTAGAGGCACATTGAGACCTGCACCCTGCTTACAGGGAGGTCCACTGCCGTGCACATCCTCACTGTCCAACAAGATGCACAGGACTCACACCTTTGTTACAGGGTGGTGCAAGGGTCCAGCCGTGGAGTACCAGGCATAGGTGCAGGAGAAAGGACAGATGCCTGGACACAGGGTTCGGAGAGGAAGCCACATGCTTCAACCCAGCCATGGGAAGGTCATCAGGCTCCATGTTGTAAAGAGTTGGCTGTTACCAATTAGACTCGGCTCCTGTCTCCAAGGCTGTCCTGCGCACAACGCGGCAGACTGCTCTGTCTCTCTCAGGCCAGCGGTACGAGGCTACACCCACACTGCTTATAGGGGCTCCTCTCTGACTGGCTGGGAATAGCAATGGACTCTGGCTCCCAATTACAGGACATCCAGTACGACACACGTTCAAATCCACTGTCCTTGTCACGTGGTAGGAGGCAGCATGCCAGAAGGCTGACTGAACAGTGGTTGTTCAGGTGGCGCATTTCAAGGAAGCAAGCGGCCCCACACCTGGAGGACAACAGGAAAAACTAAGGCTTTCCTGACAGAGAAGTCAGAGCTCTCAAAGGACCCGAAAAAGGTTCCAAGTGCCCACACTGCATTGGGGGATGTAATGAAACCCCAGATACCAGCAGTGAGCAGGGGAAGGAACAGCTGCCCACTTGCAGAAGGAACACACTTGGACCTGAGTGGCAGCAAGCTCACAATGCTCACTGTACTAAAGAGCTCCCTGCCTTGGAAAAGAAAGTGGGAGATGACATAACTCGTTTACAGGATCCTGACTACTCCACCTAAAACCTATCCGTGTATGACACCATCAGAAGATAAGACAAATCCTGCTTGGAAGAAAGTGTCAGGAACACAACTTTCTGGGGCCCACCGATTCCAAGGTCTAGGGCTCAGTGATGGAATAAAATTAAAAACACAAAATAAAATAAAAAAGAGTCACCACATCGAAACTCCCTTACTTTTCCTGGGCTAGCATGGCTTTCTTCCCTCCTTGGCAGCTGATGCCTGCTTGTGTGTCATCTTTCCTGCTTCTCCTAACAGGGCTTATACTAAACAGAGACAGACGCTGACCACCTTGGAGGATGGGTCTGGGGGTCACAACTCGGCTCCCTTTCTTACATGAATCTGCTGCCGATCTGTCCTCCGTCGATGGAAATGGGGAAGTGCAGATATCTGTGGGCTCGGCTGCTGACATCCGGGCCAGCCAGAAGGAGACTGCGACGGGCAAGGACTCTGCACAGAACTGCTCAGGTGGCACCATGAACGGTGACCACAAACACCGAAAACCCTGCTTACAGGGCAGTGCTCCCCGCACACAGCTGGCAGCTGGGGCCTGAAGCCCGGGGACAACCTGCAAAGCCCTGAATGACAGCTGACAAGTGCCCCAGGAGGTCTCCATCAGGGGTCAAAGCTGCCCCGTGGGCTAAAGGAGGCCTCCTCCCCCGAGGTCAGAGCGGGTGGGGGTGCAGCCCTGTTTACAGGGTGCGGGGGGCATCTCCTAGTGCCAGGAGCAGCAGAACAGAGGAGCAGAGACCTGGACCCGAGTTACAGGAAGGTCACTAAGGCCGGGCTCCTGCGGGGAGAGACGTGGAGCGAGTCAGCCCCGGCGGAGGCACAGCCCGGCCCGGCCGCCCCATCCCCGTCCCCTCCCCGTCCCGGCGCCCCGCGCTCCAGCCGGCACCCCCGCACCCAGCACACGCCCCGCGCCGCTAGACCCGTCTCCACGCACCGCGCGGCGGGCGCACCACGAAGGACACTGCCGCTCCCGCCCGCTCGCGGACGTTTGCTGTCGCACGGCGCGGAGCCCAGGCCCGCGGGCAGAGCGCTCCGGGGCGCGGCGGCCCGAGCCCGGCACAGGGCGACGCGAGCCGTGCCTGTCCCGCTGCAGGCGCAGCCCGCCGAGCCCCGCTCCGCTCCGCTGCGGCCGCCCTGGGCCTGCGTCCCTGGGCCAGGGCCCGTGCCCTCTGCCCCGGCCGGGCCGGGCCGGGCCGCTGCCTCCGACCCGCCCAGTGCCCGCAGCGCAGAGGGGCCGCCGCTGCCGCTGCCCCGCGCCCCAGCCCCGCCGCGCCGCGCCGCGCCCCGCATACAGCCGCCTCCGCAGTCTCCCGCCCGCGCCCGCAAGCCCCGCTGCGACCTGGTCGCTGCCGCCGCACAAAGCGCCCCTCTGCGCACAGCTGGACGGGGCCGCCGGAGGCCGTGCCCGCAGCGCGGGGCGTGCGGCGGACAGACGCGGCCTGGCAGCCGGGCGGGCCCCGCGCAGCCGCGCCTCCTGTCCGGCCCTCGCCCGCCTCCCCGCGCCGCCGCCACCGCCGCTTGTTGTGGGAGCGCAGGACGTACCCGAGCCCTTCTCCTGCCCCGCAGCGCACAGGGGCTCTGACCGGAGAGGTCGCGGCTTCGCAGCACTGCCCGGGCGGGAGGCGGGTTTCCCCTCGGCGCGCTCACACCGCCGACCCGGCTCCCCCACCCTCTCGGCGCGCTGCTACCGGCCGTGGTAGCAGCATCTCTGGTCTGGCCCTGGGCCAAAATCCCTCCCTGCCCGGCCGGCCAGATCGCTCCCCTTCACACATCCTCAATAGAGCTGCAGACACTGCACCTGGTGCGCTGTGTGAAAGGAAAAGGCTACAGGGATTCTGCCCCCTTCATCCTCCCCTGACTCGATCAGCTTGAAAGAAGTTATTGGTGATGTTGGTATAAGTCGCTGAAGCCTGCTGTGGGCTCATCGTGCGAAACAGAAATCCCTTTTGGGCAGACAAGGGCCTTGCTCAGCAAGGTGACACTGTGGTGTGACCCTGCTCTGGACACTGGGCAGGATATTAAGAACTGACTAGTGATTTGGGGTGCCTAACTGGAGGCTTTGAAAGAGCCCAGGTTTTCAGCAAGTGTGGAAACCCCTGCAGCTGTATGAAAATCACAGCTTTGCCAGGGACTTCATGGCGGGCACTCAAAACCACAGGGCAATGTTGAAACCTCTGCCCCTCCCCACACAGTGAAGATCAAGGCGTGAACTTCTCTATCAGAGCAAAAGTGAGAGCCAGGGTAGCATAGGGAGGAGAGCAGCATTATAACCACGGCTCCTCCGTGCTGGAATAAATGCTGAAACAGCAAGAGCACCGATCCCTTCCCCATTGACTGGCCCTGCACTTGCGGGCAAGAGGAGGAGAGGCATCATCTATTTGGGCTTAGGCTTAAGATGCTCAGCAGCCATGCGGCTGGGAGTCAGCCCACAGGAACACTAGATTTGTATCTTATACACTACGTTAATCAGAAGTCCCTACTTAGTCAAGTGAGGTGTCTTGTTTTTTCAATGGTTACAAGATATTCATGCCCTTCCTGCTGCCAAGTTGCCTGAGAAATGTGCTGGCTGTCATGGACTTAACATTTCCCTAATATTTAAAGGAATGCGTTTGAAAAATCAATTATAGTTCTAAAAATAAAAATGAGAAAATGGGTTTGGCTCCCCCAAACTGAGTAGCTCCTCAGGGATGACATGGGTAGAGCTGGCTGAAAGGCTGCGGACATTACATTGAACAGGCAAGGGGGGCAGAACCACAGCTGGACTTAACAGACTCATGAAAACCTGGAGGCAACTCGGGATCCACACAGTTGTTCTCCTTGCAACAATGACGATGCAGCTTCCCAGCGCCGGGACCCAGCCCTTAGAAAAAAAAGCCCCCACCCTGCCATTAGAAATAGCAAGACTTGTACTAAAGGCTTTGACTTGTACTAAAGACTTGTACTAAAGAGAAGAAGGTCTGTAACACCTGAACTAAAAAAATAAACCAACTAGGTCACAAGTGTACTGAGAATTTTATTTTTATTCGGACCACGTATTCCTTTTGAGACAAGGAGCAGCTGAACTTCAACAGATTACACCGAAGCATCACAACTTCACTATACTTTACCTTAAATAAATCAGGACTGATTTCCTACAGTGCATTAGACATTGTAAACCAATGACTAGGAACCATGCGTTACACATTCTTTTACCACTGGTCCATCACAAGAGGAAATATCTGCATTGCACAAGTAAGAACACAGATCAGATCGGCAGACTGAATGAAAAAGTTCATCTTCAACAGGAAAGGCCCATGGACAAATCACAGCACAGAAAAGCACCAGCCACGAGGTGAAGTTTCTTAGACCGTTTATTGTTCGACTGTGCACATCTAGGGCCCGTTTGCTCCTGGGGGTTTGATGTTGACCACGCCAACTACCTTTATGATCATCTGGACACACGACAAGATCTTTGTCCTTGTGGAGCTGGAGGTTAAACACAAACACCCTGAAGCCTTAACGTACAGATGCAAATATATTACACCACAAACAGCCTCGAATTGGCCCCGCAAGCTACATCCTATGCAAAGCTACAGCCAAACCACAAACAGAACTGAGCACAAACCTGCATTTCTACACTAATGCCGAGAACCGCTCAACAACCCAACCAAGAACATCCTATACGCTGCCTTCAATCGCATCTATTTTGATCCGCTGCTTAACTAGCAAAGCCAAACAACCTACAATTCAAAACGCTTCACTGATGCATATCAAAATGCACAACTAGCACAAAGCCTCAACCTCCCTGCACACAATCGGGGCCAACCCAAGACCGAGTGCACGGTGCAACTTGAAGCGTGCGGCTGCTTGCTCCTAATGGGTGTTTGGAAGTGTAGAGAGGCACTCAACAGTCTCCAACTGTAATTCTCTAAGCAGACGTTAAACATTCCCCTTCCTCCTGCCCACCCCAACCCACACTTGTTCCCGAGCTTACTTCTCCTGCTTCCGTTCCTTCTTCTCCGGCTGCCCTTCAGGGACCTGTGCGAGTACACAAAACAGAACTGGAGTTGACTGGCAATGAATCCCACAACCCAGGAAAAATAGACTAGAATGTAGCTCCTAGTACCCACCGTACTCTTGAGTTTGGTGTCCTTTAAAAACAAGGGGGATGTGACATACTGCCGGTTTATAAAAGAGGATGACTACGGCCCTAGCAGTTACCCGTGTATGAAAACAGCAGGACCTAACACACGAATCCTGTGTGCGCGGCTGCCCCAGTGCTCCCACCTTCCACAAGGCGCTAATCACAAGGTCGACAACTTGAGAATGCAACTTGCAGAGAGGACAGACACCGTGTCCAAACTCCCTTACCTTTCCCTCCTGCTGGGCGGGCGGGGATTTCTTCCTTCCTCAGTTGGTTGTCTGCAGTCTTCTCTGCTTCTCCTTCTGGGGGCTTAAAAACCAGATAGACACTGGATTTACATCAGCACGTCAGAGAATCAGACTACAGGTCCCAGCGTCTCTCCTCTTCTTACCCTTACCTGAATCTGCTGCCAACCTCTCCTCTGTCCATGGAGATGGGGGAGGGCAGACATCCACGGGGTCAGAGGCAGACACCCCGGCCATCCAGAAGCAGAGTGCGATGGGCCAGGACTCTGGACAGAACTGCTAGGGCAGCACCATGAACAGTAACCATAAACACCGAAAACCCTGCTTACAGGACTGTGCTCTCTGCACACAGCTGGCTGCTGGGGCATGGAGCCCAGAGAAAACCTGCAAAGCCCTGAATGCCAGCTGACAAGTGCCTCAGGCGGTTTCTCATAGTTTCATAGTTAGGGCGAGGGTCAGGAGGGACCTGAACAGACCATGCAGCCTGACCCCCTGCCACAGGCAGGAATGAATGCTGGGTTCCCAAGACCCCAGACAGGTGATCGTCCAACCTCCTCTTGAATATGCCCAAGGTAGGGGCGAGGACCACTTCCCTGGGAAGTGGGTTCCAGATTTTCGCCACCCTAACTGTAAAATATTGCCTTCTGATCTCCAACCTAAACCTATTCTCCATCAGCTTATGACCATTGTTCCTCGTCACCCCAGGTGGTGCTGGGGAGAAAAGAGCTCTGCCTATTTGCTGTTGATCCCCCTTGATGAGCTTGTAGGCAGCCACCAGGTCCCCCCTCAGCCTCCTCTTGCTGAGGCTGAACAGGTTCAGGTCCTTCACTCTCTCCTTGTGGGGCCTGTCCTGCTGCCCTCTCACCAAGAGGGTGGCCCTCCTCTGAACCCTCTCCAGGCTGGCCACATCCCTTTTGAAGTGCGGTGCCCAGTACTGGATGCAGTACTCCACCTGCGGCCTGACCAAAGTCGCATAGAGGGGGAGGATCACCTCTCTGGACTGGCTTGAGATGCACCTTTGGATGCATGACAAGGTACGGCTGGCCTTGCTGGCTGCGGTCTGGCATTGGCAGCTCATAGATTCATAGATGTTAGGGTTGGAAGGGACCTCAATAGATCATCGAGTCCGACCCCCTGCATAAGCAGGAAAGAGTGCTGGGTCTAGATGACCCCAGCTAGATGCTCATCTAACCTCCTCTTGAAGACCCCCAGGGTAGGGGAGAGCACCACCTCCCCTGGGAGCCCGTTCCAGACCTTGGCCACTCGAACTGTGAAGAAGTTCTTCCTAATGTCCAATCTAAATCTGCTCTCTGCTAGCTTGTGGCCATTGTTTCTTGTAACCCCCGGGGGCGCCTTGGTGAATAAATCCTCACCAATTCCCTTCTGTGCCCCCGTGATGAACTTATAGGCAGCCACAAGGTCGCCTCTCAACCTTCTCATGCGGAGGCTGAAAAGGTCCAGTTTCTCTAGCCTCTCCTTGTAGGGCTTGGTCTGCAGGCTCTTAACCATACGAGTGGCCCTTCTCTGGACCCACTCTAGGTTATCCGCATCCTTCTTGAAGTACGGCGCCCAGAATTGCACGCAGTACTCCAACTGCGGTCTGACCAGCGCCCGATAGAGGGCAAGTATCACCTCCTTGGACCTATTTGTCATGCATCTGCTGATGCACGATAAAGTGCCATTGGCTTTTTTGATGGCTTCGTCACACTGCCGACTCATGTTCATCTTGGAGTCCACTAGGACTCCAACATCCCTTTCCACTTCTGTGCCACCAAGCAGGTCATTCCATAGTCAGTAGGTGTGCTGGATATTTTTCCTCCCTAGGTGCAGCACTTTGCATTTCTCCTTGTTGAATTGCATTCTGTTGGTTTCTGCCCACTTGTCCACCCTGTCCAGGTCTGCCTGCAGCTGTTCCCTGCCCTCCGGCATGTCATGTTCATCTTGGAATCAATAATGACTCCAAGATCCCTTTCCGTCTCTGTGCTTTCGAGAACGGAACTCCCCAGCCTGTATGTGTGCTGTGGATTCCTTCCCCCCAGGTGCAGCACCCTGCATTTGTCTACGTTGAACCCCATCCTATTCTCATCTGCCCACTTTTGTAGTCTGTCTAAATCTGTTTGCAGCCTCTCTCTCCCTTCAAGTGTGTCCACCTCGCCCCACATCTTAGCGTCATCAGCAAACTTGGACAGAGTGCTTTCCACCCCCTCGTCCAAGTCGCTGATGAAGATGCTAAACAGCGTGGGCCCGAGGACCGAGCCCTGGGGTACCCCACTGGTCACATCTCGCCAGGTTGAGTACAACCCGTCCACCATTATTCTCTGGGTGTGCCCCATCAGCCAATTTTTTACCCATCCAATTGTGCGGGCATCAATGCCGCAGTCTCTTAATCTATTGATGAGGATGGGGTGAGAGACGGTGTCAAAGGCCTTCTTAAAGTCTAGAAAGACTATGTCCACAGCGGCACCATCATCCAAGGATTTAGTTACTAAACCCTCTTGATTAGGGGTCAAAGCTTCCCCACGTCTGGAGCACAAAAGGGCCAAGACTTTAGCCACCTGTCAAGAGAGCCACAGCGCCCAAAGGACTAAACCAGGCCTCCTGCCCCAAGCCATGGTCGGGGGTAAGCAACCCCTGCTTACAAGGGGGAAAGGCAGGGGCCAGGGAAGCTTCTGAAGGGCAGCGAGGGCAGCAGAAAAAAGGAGTCTGGACACCCGAGCCCAAGTTACAGGAAGGTCACGACCCTCAAGGAACCAGCGTCCCCTGTGCAGCACAAACACGGGGAAAGACAGACACACACCCCGCTTACCCCGCTTACAGGAGGGTCTCTCCCGCACCAGCGTATCTAGATGTTTGGCTTCTTGGAATTCTAGGATTGTAAGTATATTATGAAAACAATAGTATTGATTCAAATTTAACTTTTAGTTGTAATTGTAGTTGTTTTTGTAATACTAATTCTTATAGCATTGTTTTAAGGAAGCGCATTTGGAGCATTGTTTCCGATATATGTAGTTATTGGGTTCTTAATGTTTGTGGTATTTCTTAAAGCTAAGCAGTGTTATATGTGTAGCAAAGAATTTTAAAATAAAATTGTGTTGTATGAATTAAGTGTGTAATCATTGTGAAATCGTGCAAGCAGCTAAAAATTTCCCCAGCCAGTGCATCAAACGAATCAGTAAGTTGTGTGGGAGTTTCTCTATACCATAACCCACTAGAGACACCAGCCAGCTACAGCAGCGCTCTCACACACTTACTGTGGGGCAGCTACAATGTACAAGGTGCCGCACAGCTCAGTCTCACCTCTGGGCAGGAAGCAGCAGGCACCCTTTTAACAAGACGGCTGATCCATCAGCAGCCAGCTGCAGCAGGCCCGGGCCCTTGTTATGCGATCGTGGCCACAAGTGAAGAAACATCGAATCAAAGGGGAGACGACAAGGAGGGCAGCTTCCTGCTTACAGGGCAGTCCTCCTTTCACCTGACAGCTCTGCAAGATCAACGGTCTCCAGAGCCGGGACCTGCTTCCTGCTTGCAGGGAGGTCTCAGTGCTCCAAGGGTCCCTCAGCCACACTTTGGCTCTTACGCGACCAAGACTTAAGGGCAGGGCAGTCACTGTGTCCAGAGTCCCTTTCCTTCACTACCCATTTCCCTGGTTGGCTTTCCTCCTGCCTCGCCCCTTCACCGTCGGGGCTTCCGAGGAGTGTAAGAACAAAGACCGAGACTGGCTGCAAGTCAAGGCAGCCTGAGCACACGCCACGGGCCCCGCGCACGGCGGCACCTACCCAGTGTCGCGCACGACCCGCCGTGGTCGCCACAGCACGTGCCGCAGCGCTCCGCGTCCGCCCGCCGGCCCGGCCCAGCAGCACCACGTGGCTCCGCGCCGCCCGTGCGCGCACCCGCGGAGCTCCGGAGTCTGACAGTGAGACCCGGCTCCTGGTCCCGCCTCCCTCGGCACAGGCCAATCAGAGCGAAGAAGGGCGGAGCGGCCGTCACCCGGCCAAGGGGCCGTTCCACCCAATCGCCTCCCGGCTCCTGTTGGCCAATGGGAACACGAGCCTTGGATCCCGGCGCTGGCGCTCTCCCCGGCCCGGAGTCGATGTCGCGCATCGTGTGTCCGCCCGAGCAGCGCCACCCCGCCTGCCCCGGCCGCGGGCACCGCCCGAGGGACCCTCGAGACAGCTTTTGTTCTCCTTCTCTCTCTGCCTCGATCTCCCGCCTGCCCGAGCTGCAGGCGCGGGGCGCGGAGCCGCGTTCTCTCTCCCTGCCCTCAGCTCTCGGCTGGAAACCCTGGCTTGACTCGCAGGGCAGTAGCACGGGGCAGCGGATTCTCTTCTCTGCGTTTACAAACCGGCTGCTCCGCGCAGGGCGACGCGCAGGGAGGGCGGCACGGAGCCGGCTTCGTTCCGGGCCCTTCCCTCCGGGCTCCACGCCCCGCTCCAGCCCCAGGCGGCAGCGCGGAGCCGGCTCGGATGCCCGCCGGGGTCTCCCCGCCGCAATGCCCGGCGCGGCCACAGGAGGGCGGCTCTGAGCAGGGCTTGGGCTCCGACTTCACGGGCTGCAGCAATGCGCCGACGCGGCCACAGGAGGGCAGCACCGAGCAGCGGGGTCGGCTCCCCTCCGCAGCGGTACGAGCGAAGCACCCGAGGGCAGCACTGAGCCGGGTGTCCTTCCTACCGCGGGTGGGTGTCCCGGGGCCGAAGGTCGTGCGGGGGAGGCCTGGAGGAGCTGCCTGCCTGGCGGGACCGGGAGCTCGTCTCAGCCCGGAGCGAGGTGCTGCCACCCCGGGGTGCAGGCAGTGCCCGGGCGGGAGGGCAGGTTAGGGCAGGGCAGGGGCCCCTCGTGCGGGGCAGAGCAGGGCAATGAGCTCCCCCCGCTGAGCCCAGCGAGCCCTGCCTGTGCCCGGGGCAAGCACCCCCGGAGCCGGCGGGTCTGCAGTGCAGCAGGTCCCGGGGGTCCCCCTCTGCAAGAGGGAGATCCTGGCTCCCGGCACGAGTCCAGGGCTCCCGACGGCAGGCCCAGGGCGGGGGCAAGGATCCCTAGGGACGGAGGGGCCGTGCCCAGGACAGCAGGCTCCTGCCTCGGACGGGGCTGGAGGAGGGGGCTGCAGGCGGGTCTGTCTCCAACCCGCCCCTGGGGGTCCTGATCCAGCACGGGGCAGGGCCCTGCCAGGAGGGCAGAGGAGCTCGTGTGCAGTCCTGGGGGCAGGGGGCACCGGTCCCCTGGGCTCAGAGGCCCCCCCAGCCGGAGCAAGGCTCTGCCCCAGCACAGGGCGGAGGAGGACGTCCCACAGCGGGGGCTGCTGGCCTGCCCCTCGCGCTGCTCCTGTGCGCCTTCGCACGCACAAGCTCGTTGTGGCAGTGAGCGGTGTCCTGGACGCAGCGCGGTGAACCCTCTCTGAGGCCAGCAGCCCTCGGATGCTGATCTGGGGATTGCCCATTGGCCGCCTGGCTTGTGGCCCTTTGTATTTTGGGGCCCCAGAGGCAGCTCTGCAGCTGGACCTCGCTTTAGATGAAGCCCCAGGGGAGAATATTTGGGCAGGCGGCCTTCCCTGGGTCCCCACGTGTCTGTGCTCTGCAGGACACAACTGTCCAGCTCCCCCAGGGCAGCCCGAGGCCGCTGCTGCCCCCCAGCCCCAGGTCTCCCTGAAAGCCAGGGGGCCAGGGTATGGTGCTGCGGGCATGGTGCTGCAGGCTGGGGGTCTGGATTCCCTTGTGGCTGGAGGCCTCCAAGCCCGCCTACTCTGCACCCCCTTAGCTGGGGTCACACAGGAGCTGGGTCCCCACAGTGGTCCCTGCTGAGCAGCCAGAGAAGACCCTTCCCCGCAGCCCGGGGGGACGTGCAGCGCAGCTCTGCTTTTTCCAGGCTGGTCCTGTGCCCGAAAACAAAGGCAGACCTCCCGGCCTGTTTCCCAACGTCTCTGGACACAAGCACGGGCGGCTGGAACAAGTCCTCTCTGGCATGGCAAATATGATGGCCTTTGGTCCGCAGTGTCTGGGCAAGCGCCGCTGGGGAAAGCAAGAGTGAAAGCTGGGCCCAGAGGACGCTGGCCCTGCACAGAGTCAAGCCCACAGGCCCTGCCTGATAGCACCGGGCCTTGGCCATGTGGCAGGCAGAGGCTGCGCCCTTCCTGGGGCTCCCCTTGTAGTGGGGCCAGTGCGTGTCCACAGGAAAAGAGTCAAGGGGCCCAGACATGAGCCTCAGTCAGCCAAGTCCTGTGATGCACAGTGCAGGGGTTCTCCTTGTGGGTGCTGAGGGCTGGGGTTCAGCTCCAGGTCTCCCCCCCTTTTGTGCAGAGGTGCCTTCCTCTTTCAATGGAGGGGCCTGGGCGGTGCGTGTCAAGGGGACCAGGCCCGGAACATCTTTCAGCCTTCCCCAGTAGTCTGGAGGTAAGGGTGCTACCCTAGGTAGCAAAGGTGGTGGGTTCAAGCCCCATCTAAGCTGGAGCTGTCGTGCCCTCCGCTTGGACAGTGAGTCCCTGGTGCCTGTAGTCTGGTCCACCTGAGGAGGCTGTGCAGGGTTGTCTGATGGTAAGTGGAGCTGGTAAGCTGTGTGGGGGCTGAGGGAGGTGGGGGGTGGTAAGCTGGGATGGGGACTGAGGGGGGTTGGGTCAGAAGGAGGAGAGGGGAAAAGACCTTGAAATGTTTTTGCACTTTGAAAAAAATCAGAGTCTGGGGGGGCAGAAAAATCATTCTCCAGATTTTAGGGCCTTTTCTTTTCTTCCTCCTCCCTGCTTCTCCCCCTCAGCCCCCACCCCAGCTCCCCCCCACTTGCCACACCACAACCCTGCTCTACCTTCTTGTGGGCACCTGGCCACAGGCACCAGGAACTCACTGACAACTGAGAGTCCTAAGGTCTCCAGCCACAGTGGGGCTTGAACCCACCACCTTTGCCACCTAGGGTAGCACCCTTACCTCCAGACTATTGGGGAAGGCTGAAAGATGTTCCGGGCCTGGTCCCTTTGACATGCAACGCCCAGGCCCCTCCATTGAAAGAGGAAGGCAACTCCTCAGGAAAAGAGGGGAGACCTGGACCTAGGCCCTCAGCACCCACAGAGAGAAACCCTGCACTGTGCACCACAGGACCCAGCTGGCTCAGACCCTCATTTCTGGGCCCCTTGACTCTTTCCCTGCAGACCCACACTGGCCACACTACATAGGGAGTCCCCGCCTGCCTCGTGGCCTGGTGGCCAAGGCCCCGTGCTGTCAAGCAGGGCCCGTGGCTTTGACTCCACACAGGACCAGCGTCAACTGGACCTGGCTTTCACTCTTGCTTTCCCCAGCGGCGCTTGCCCAGACGCTGCGGGCCCAGGGCCTTCATATTTACCATGTCGGAGAGGACTTCTTCCAGCCGCCCGTGCTTGAGTCCAGAGACGTTGGGCTGGAGGCCGGGATCTGGCTTTGTTTCTGGGTATGGGACCTGCCTGGAAAAAGCGGATCTGCACTGCATGTCCCCCTGGGCTGTGGGGAAGGGTCTTCTCCGGCTGCTCAGCAGGCACCACTGTGGGGTCCCAGCTCCTGTGCGAGCCCAGCCAAGGGGGTGCAGAGAAGGGGGCTCAGAGGCCTCGAGCCACAAGGGAATCGGGACCCCAGCCCACGCTTCGCAGCACTGTGCCCTAGCCCACCGGCTCTTGGGGAGACCTGGGGCTGGGGGGCAGCAGCGACCTCGGGCTGCCCTCGGGGAGCTGGACAACCACATCTACAGAGCGCGGATATATGGGGACCCAGGGAAGGCTGCCTGCCCACATACCGTCTCCCGGGACCCGGTCTAAAGCAAGGTCCAGCTGCAGAGCTGCCTCCAGGCCCCAAAAGGCAAAGGGCCATGAGCCGGGCAGCCACCGGACAATACCTGGACCAGCACTCCAGGGCTGCTGGCCTTGTAGAGGGGTCACCGCGCAGCGCCCAGGACGCTGCTCACCACCCCAACGAGCTCGTGCCGTGCGAAGGCGCACAGGAGCCGCACAAGGCCAGCGGCCCCCGCTGTGGGACGCCCTCCTCCGCCCTGCGCTGGGGTCAGAGCCTTACTTTGGCTGTGGGGGCCTCTGAGCACAGGGGTGCTCCCTGCCCCAGGACTGCACACGAGCTCCTCTACCCTCCTGGCAGGGCCCTGCCCGGTGCTGGATCATGACCCCCTGGACGTGGGCTGGAGGCAGACCTGCCTGCAGCCCCCTCCTCCAGCCCCATCCCAGGCAGGAGCCTGCTCTCCTGGGCATGAAAAATGAACAAGAAATACTTTTTTTTTTTTTAATTATATAATGGCACGGAGAATATGAGTTTGGCTCCCCACAAACTGAGCGGCCCCTCAGGGATGACATAGATAGAGCTGGCTTAAAGCCTGCGGACATTACATTAAACAGGCAAGGGGGAAAGGACCACAGCTGGACTCGGGTTCACGAAACCCTGGAGGCAGCTGGGGATGCACACAGTTGTTCTTCTTGCAACGGTGACAATGCAGCTTCCCAACGCCAGGACCCAGCCCTTAGAGAAAAAGCACCCACCCTGCCATTAGGAATAGCAAGTCTTGTACTAAAGGCAGTCGGAGAAGAAGGTCTGAAATACCTGAACTAAAAAAACCACTAAGTAGCTCATAAGTCTCCTGAGCATTTCATTTTCATTGGGACCATTTTTTCTTGTTAGACAAGGGACAGCTGAACTTCAACAGATTATATCAAAGCACCAAAACTTCACTATACTTTATTTTTCAGTGCCACAAGTAAATCAGGACTGATTTCCTACAGTGCATTAAACATTGTCAACTGAAGACTAGAAACCATGTGTCCACATTCTTTCACCACTGGTCCATCAGAAGGGGAAATATTTGCATTGCATAAGTAAGAACCCAGATCGGATTGGCAGCCACAATGAAAAAGTTCAGCTCTCAACAGGAAAGGCCCACGGCCAAATCTCAGCATAGAAAAGCCCCAGCCACGAGGTGAAGTTTTGTAGACCATTCATTGTGCGACTGTGCACATCTTAGGCCTACCTGTTCCTACTGATTTGATGTTAGCCACGCCAACTACCTTTATGATCGTTTGGACAAAGGACTGTCCCCACGAGCTACAGCCTAAGCAAGCTACAGCCAAACCACAAACAGAATGGAGCACAAACCTGCATTTCTACACTAACACTGAAAACTGCTCAACAACCCAACACACTGCCTTCAGTCACATCTATTCTGATCCATTGCTTAACTAGGTAAACCAAGCAACCTGCAAAACCCTTGCCTGCTGCATATCAAACTGCACAACTAGCACAAAGCCTCAACTTCCTTCCACACAATCGGGGCCAACGCAAGACCAAGTGCACAGTGCAACTTTAAGCGTGCGGCTGCTTGCTCCCAATGGGCAGCTTCTGTGCACCTTCGCATGGCACAAGCTCATTGTACTTGTACTAAAGGCAGTCAGAGAAGAAGATCTGAAACACCTGAACTAAAAAAAACCCACCAAGAAACTCATAAATCTCCAGAGCATTTTATTTTTATTGGGACCATTTTTTCTTTTGAGACAAGGGACAGCTGAATTTCAGCAGATTATACCGAAGCACCACAACTTCACTGGGTCTTTTTTTTCAGTTCCTCAAATAAATCAGGACTGATGTCCTGCAGTGCATTAACCATTGTAAACTGAAGACTAGGAACCATGTGTTGCACACTCGTTTACCACCGGTCCATCAGAAGGGGAAATATTTGCATTGCACAAGTAAGAACACAGATTGGATCGGCAGACTGAATGAAAAGGTTCATCCTTCAGCCAGCTCGCAACAGGAAAGGCCCGCGGCCAAATCTTCTCAGCGTAGAAAAGCACCAGCCACGAGGTGAAGTTTCTTAGACCGTTTATTATTTGACTGTGCACATCTTAGGCCTGCTTGCTCCTACCGGTTTCACGCTGACCACGCCAACTCCCTTTAGGATCCTTTGCACACAGGATGAGTCCTTCATCCTCATGGGTCATGGAGCTGGAGATTAAATGCTTTCAAACACCCAAGGAGCCTTAACTACCAGACTCAAACAAACTGCACCCCAAACAGCCTGAAATTGGCCCTGCAACCTACAGCCTAAGCAAGCTACAGTCAGGCCACAAACAGAATCGAGCACAAACCTGCATTTCTACGCTGACACCGAGAACCGCTCAACAACCCAACCAAGGAAAACGTACACACTGCCTTCAACTGCATCTGTTCTGATCCACTGCTTGACTAGCCAAGCTAGACAACCTGCAAAACCCTTCACTGCTGCATATCAATACGCACAACTAGCACAAAGCCTCAACCTCCCTGCACACAATCGGGGCCAACCCAAGACCGAGTGCACAGTGCAGCTTGAAGCGTGCGGCTGCTTGCTCCTAATGGGCGTTTGAAAATGTAGACATGCACACCACTCTCCATCTGTATTTACCTAAGCATACATTAAAAATTTTGCTCCATCCCTCCTGAGCACCGCAAGCCACACTTCTTGTTCCCGAGCTTTCTTTTCCTGCTTCCGTTCCTTCTTCTCCAGCTGCCCTTCAGGGACCTGCAAGAGTACACACAACAGAACTGGAGTTGACTGGCAATGAATCCCACATCCCAGGAAATATAGAGTAAAAAGTATCTCCCAGTGCCCATCGTACTCTCGAGCTTGGTGCCCTTTAAAAACAAGGGGGATGTGATATACGTCTGGTTTACTAAAATAGGACAAGTACGGCCCTAGCAGTTACCCATGTATGGCAACAGCAGGACCTAACACACGAATCCTGTGTGCGCGGCTGCCCCAGTGCTCCCACCTTCCACGAGGCGCTAATCACAAGGTCGACAACTTGGGGATGCAACTTGCAGAGAGGACAGACACCGTGTCCGAACTCCCTTACCTTTCCCTCCTGCTGGGTGGGCAGGGGTTTCTTTCTTCGTCAGTTGGTTGTCTGCCGTCTTGTCTGCTTCTTCTTCTGGGGGCGTAGAAACAGACAGACACTGGATTTAAGTCAGCACATCAGCAGACCAGACTACAGCCCACAATTTCTCTCCCTGTCTTATTCTTACCCAAAACCACAGTCACTTGGTCTGCGGAAAGCAGTGAGGGCAGAAGTCTGCGGGCTCAGCTGTTGACATCCGAGCAAGCCAGAAGCAGAGTGTGATGGGCTGGGACTCTGGACAGAACTGCTAGGGCGGCACCATGAACGGTGACCACAAACACCGAAAACCCTGCTGACAGGTTGGTGCTCCCTGCACACAGCTGGCGGCTGGGGCGTGAAGCCCAGAGACAACCTGCAAAGTCCTGAATGCCAGCTGACAGGTGCCGCACGCGGTCTTGATCAGGTGTGTGGAATCAGAAAAAATAAATGCCTTAAACTTTGATTATTTGAGTTATAAGATGACATAACCGCTTTGTGGAGAATTGCTGGCTCTGTACAGTAGAACAGATAAGGGAAAGTGTTTGTTCTTTGTAACTCTTCTGCAACTGCTTCGCTCACCGCGGCCTTGAGGATAGCAAAAAGTACGTACAACTCTGATTTCCAGGTGCAAGAAGGAGGTTTGTGAACTAACCTCGCCTCCCCCATAGGTTCCCATCCGGATTACAGCAAAGAAGTAATGAAGTAATGTTTATAGCTGCTTTTCATGCTCATTTCACTATATGATCACGTGAGTTGTAAGTGACTGTTAAAAAGTATATAAGCCTCCTGATTTTGCTCTTGGGGGGGAACCCCTTCCAAGTGCTTAGAAAATCCATGTCACTTTGGGGTCCCCCCTACAGCTGTAGTTTCTTTTGAATAAAAGCTTCTGCTGACCTGACCCAAAAGGATGCTGTGTGTGTTTCCATGACAATTCCTGGTGCCGTGTCTTGGATCCAGAACACGTGCTGAGGAAGGAGGACCGCGGACTGCCCCCCCCCCCCCCCCCCCGAACCCCAAGGCGCCAAACTTGAGAGGTAAGAGACCTAATTCAAAATCTCTATTGGGGTTTTGGAGAAAGACTGCCCGTAGGCCTCCAACTTAGCCGCTGTAACTGGATCTGAACCTTGTTAAAACAGGTCTGAACCTTACTGCCGGCTAATATTTTGTATCTGGTAACGTACGTTTTATTCAGGGAGAGGAGAAACTGTTTGAAGCACCTTCATCCAAAAGCATATCGGGCTTGTAGTTAATTAACCAAGGCAGTGTTGGGGAGGAGGTCTGGCCGACTGAATGTATGTGTGTGTGTATTTCGAAAAATGAGCCACTGACCAGGTCTGAAACAGGCTGGGTCTAGCTGCCCCAATTCTGCCTAAAAAGGTAGTGTCGAAAGCAAGGGGCCCAGCTGAAACCTCGTGACCCAGTAGACAGGGCGTCTGAGTGATTTTGTCTTTTCCACCCCCTTGTCCCAGTAGCTTCTGCCTAGAGCAGGAGTGATAGGATCCCTCTTGTGTTTCCCTCCCTGCTTCCATTGTATGAGCCGGTGTCGGGTCAGAAGCCTTTTGTCTGGGCGGTGAAAGACTGCGGGCAAGGCACTGAGCGGCCCGGACATCCTAAATAAGCCTCTCCTACGTCTCCCTGTGTGACTGAAATGAGAACAAGTCAGTCTAAACAAGTTCCTGTGCCCCCTAAAGGGACTCCGGTGTACTTTATGTACACACACTATTCTCCCAAGGCTTGCAAGTACTTGGATAAGTGGAACTGGTATACTAAGGGTGATCCCGTGAAGCAATTTCCACAGGAAGGAACATCTGATCGGGATAAAATAGTGCACTTAAGAGGGGCTTTAGAGTCCCGTGGATCCAAAACACCACAAAACCAGTGGGACGCGTTCTTTTATTAGTATGATGAGATGTCCAAAAGACGGACAGAATCTCAAACTAAAAATCTAAAAAACTCTCAAGAAAAATTAAAACAGCAGTTAAAAGCTGTTCGGGAGAAATTGGCTGCTCCCCCAAAGTACATGCCGGCCACCGCTTCGATGTATCCAGCATTGCCCGGGGCACCCCACCGCCGGAGCCAGCAGTGGATATCCTTGACCTTTGTTCAAACCCTGCTCTCCTGGGACTCCCACATCAGCAACAACCAGTTCAACATCAAGCTGCAGCCCAGGCTAGTAACCCATTAGCTGAAGCTCCTTTGATAAATTCATCCACGGAGCTTAATAGTCCAGACTCATCCACCATATCTGCCACTCAATCATCACCAGTGTGGCAATTTACTCCTGGGTCACAACCCACCACAGGTGTATTTAGAAGAATGAGAATAAGCACGGAAAGATCTCCCATCAATCTTAGATCCCAAGCTGCACAAGTTTACCCGCTAAGGCAAATGCCAGGCATTGGCACCAATGGACAAAATATAGTAACTGTGCATGCACCCTGGACTCCAGGTGATCTCTACAATTGAACTCAAAAATTCCCAAAAATCAGGGAAGACCCAGAAAAATTTCAGGAAGAATTGCAGACTGTTATAAATTGTTATAATCCAACATGGGCTGACATTAATCAGCTCATGCGATCCATTTTGCCCAAGGAAACTATGCTGCGTCTGTACGCTGCCTGTACTTGGCCAGATCAAAACCCAAGGACTGGCCAAGACTTTATTGACAAGAGAAATGCTTTGGTTCGGGCAGTTTTCACAATTTGCCCAAAAAAGGCAGACTGGACCAAAATAAATACATGTAAACAAAACAAAAATGAACACCCCACTGACTATTTGGAATGCCTCAGACAGGCATTTGAACGATATTCAGGAATGGATAACCCGGTCGGAAATGCTAAACAAGCAATAGTGGCAGCATTCGTCCAGGGACTTAACCCTAAAATTGCTGAGAAAATTCAAACAGTAATTATTAGCTGAGAAACTAAAGATTTGACTGAAGTCCTTGCTGCAGCGAACCATTTTCATAACGAATTGGAATAGTCCAAAAACAATGCCGAGTTTAAGTTAACGGCATTACAGATTTCTCAGTTGCAAGGTCCAGGTAGAGGAAAGAGACGAAGACGAGGCAGAGGAGGCCCGGGTAGATTCAGGGAAAAAGATAGATCCTCCGGCCCACAAAACCCAGGCTATGAGAACCAATGTCATTCTTGCAAGCAAGAAGGACATTGGAAATCAGAATGCCCCAACCGCCCCGGCCAAGGACCCAGCCCCCAGCCCCCACCTCCTCTTCCTGTCAATTTTCCCAGTATTGAATAGGACAGCCTGAGGGACAGTGACATCATCGCTCCTTTGCTTGCTACTGACCAATCTGGTCCGTTTGTTAAATGCCTTATTTCTGATAAACCTGTCTCCATCTCTATTAGCCCTTTGTCTGAAAATCATGCCTTTTTTCTTAGCCCCTGTGCACCTGTCAACCTTCTTGGAAAGGATTTGCTGTGTAAACTGGGATGGTTGATTTATTGTAGCCCAGATGGTGTTTACCTTGAGGTACCGGCACATAGGGAAACCGAGCTTGTGGCTTTGCTAAGCCAGGAGTACTCTGATCCTGACACTTCCTACTTGCAAGAGGAACTGTTGGCACGAGTACCTCCACAGCTGTGGTCCACCCATGCGAATGAAGTGGGGCACATGCTGAGTGCTGAACCAGTGCGTATCACCTTAAACCCTGCCAAGCCACTTCCTTGTGTCCCACAATACCCCATCTCAAAGGAAGCTGAAGAAGGGATCAAGCCTGTCATTTCCTCACTCCTTGAGCAAGGGATTATTGTCCCAATATGCTCCCCTTGTAACACACCTATCCTACTGGCAAAAAAACCTGGTAAAGATACTTATCTCTTTGTGCAAGACCTTTGAGCTGTAAATGCTGCTGTTTTACCCACTGTCCCCATGGTCCCTAACCCTGCCACTATTCTTTCCTGTATCCCTTCAGATGCTACGTATTTCACAGTAGTAGACCTTTGTTCTGCTTTTTTCTCTATCCCCGTTCATAAGGATAGCCAGTATCTGTTTGCATTTACTTATCAAAAATTCCAATATACCTGGACAAGACTCCCTCAGGGATATACAGTCCCCCACCCTGTTTTCCCAGATCCTGAAAAAAGATTTAGATCCTATCATGTTCAAAGGGGGGTCCACCCTTGTTCAGTATATTGATGATCTGTTGTTAGCCTCACCCATTTTAGAAGCCTGTAAGCAAGATACTTTGACACTCCTCACAGCTTTAGCTCAAAAAGGCCACAAGGCCTCAAAATCTAAATTTCAGCTCTCTAAGTCTAAGGTACATTATTTAGGTCATGATATCTCAGCAGGAGAACGACACCTTTTCCCTAATAGAGTTGAGTTAATATATCTTCAACATTCCCAAACCTATGACTAGAAAACAGATGAGGGGATTCTTAGGTGCAACGAGTTATTGTACACAGTGGATCCTGGGTTATGCTGCTTTTGCAAAACCCTTGCAAGCATTTACTCATGATACCACCCCGGAACCCCTCCCTTGGACTCCTGAAGCCGAACAAGCGTTTGTGGCCCTTAAGCAAGCCCTCACTGTTGCTCCCGCTCTTGGACTCCCTAATTAGAACAAACCCTTTACTTTGTTTTGTCATGAACGGGAAGGAATCACTTTAGGAGTACTCACTCAGCTGCATGGTGAAAAGCATCGCCCAATTGCGTATTACAGCTCTGCCCTTGATCCCGTAGCTGCGGGACTTCCTCCTTGCCTCCGTTCAGTTGCAGCTGCTGCCTTGTTGGTTGAAAAGGCAGGTTCTCTAGTTTTGGGACACGCTTTAACCGTTGCAGTTCCACATACTGTAATGGCCCTTCTCCTCAAGGGCAAAACTCAGCACATTTCCAATTCCCGTCTTACTAAATATGAGAAACTTCTTTTACTGTCAGCTGCAAATGTAACCTTAAATCGCTGTTCAATTCTGAATCCTGCGTCACTTCTGCCAATCGCCTCTGATGGTGAGCCTCATGATTGCCTGTCTGTCACAACTCAATTGTTAACCCCTCGAACTGACCTCAAGGACATTCCTATCCCGAACTCTGACCTTGTTTTGTTTGTTGAAGGTTCCTGTCTTAGAAACGATGCAGGCAAATTAGTGGCGGGCTATGCAGTATGCACTCAGTATGCTGTTTTGGAAGCCTATTCTTTACCCCAAGCTCGTTCTGCTCAAGTTGCTGAACTCATTGCTTTAACACGTGCTTGCATTCTTGCAAAAAATCAAACCACAACCATTTATACTGACTCTAAGTATGCTTTTAGTGTTGTTCATGATTTTGGACAAATCTGGAAACAAAGAGGGTTCCACACTTCATCAGGGACCCAAATCAGTCATGGTTGTTATGTAAAAGTGCTCTTAGAAGCTGTTCAATTGCCTTCTGCTATTGCTATTGTTAAACGTAAAGCTCATGAGAAACCCTTTGATGATGTCACACGAGGAAATGATCTGGCAGACCGTTCTGCCAGAAACGCGGCCCTTTCTGGCCCACGGGCTCCTAACTCTGTTCTTGTTTGTTTTTCACCAGACCAGTCTCCTTTGGCTAGCCTTTCAAGTCTGGCCCTTCTTCAAAATCAGGCCCTAAAAAAAAAGGAAAAGATGGCTGGCTGCATGCAGGATGTTCACTGCACCCCGACTCTCTCTCGTGCTCCCTGGACAGCCACCTGGTAGCACCTAGAGAGCTTTTGCCACATCTTGCTCGTTTAACCCACTCTGTGGCCCATACGAGCAAAGGGGGGATGATTGCTACAGTACAAAGAAATTGGTTTGCCGCAAATTTTCCTTCCATGGCACAACAGTACTGTAGCTCCTGTCCCATCTGTCTAGCTCACAACATTGGGCAACGGGTAAAAATGACACCCGCAGCCCATCCCCCTCCACGGGGACCGTTTGTGAATCTGCAAATTGATTTTGTGCAGCTACCTAAGTGCTGTTCTTATGAGTACATTCTTGTTATTATTGATGTGTTCTCGGGATGGGTGGAAGCCTATCCGTGCGTACATGCTGATTCCATCACTGTAGCGAAGAAATTGCTCAAAAAATTCATCCCTAGATTTGGATTGCCCCTCACAATAGATAGCGACCGATGCACCCATTTCACAGGACAGATAATAAAAAACATCTGTCAAGCACTCAACATACCGCAACGCCTACACTGTAGTTATCATCCACAATCAAGTAGTGCTGGAAAACATAAAAACTCTAATTTGAAAACACGCATTTCGAAAATTTGCGCTGAAACAGGCCTCAAATGGCCTGATGCGCTGCCCATTGCTCTTATGCACATTAGGAACACTGTTAACAGAAAACATGGCCTAACCCGTTATGAAATAGTCATGGCACGACCCATAAAGATGCCAGCTACACCACTTGTTGCCTCACACCAAACAGACCTACAACTAACTGATGAAACTGTACTAAATTATTGCAAGGCATTAATGAAGTCTGCCAGGTCAGTTCATTCACAGGTCCAAGAAACCTTACCTCAACCACTGGATGTTCCCTGTCACAACCTCGAACCAGGAGATTGGGTCTACGTAAAGATCTATCAACGGAAAAACGCACTTCAACCCAGATAGAAAAGACCGTTCCAGGTACTTCTGACCACTAATTCTGCTGTTAATTGCCAAGGTCACCAAACGTGGACTCACGCCTCGCACTGCAAGAAGGTATCACCTCCGTTGGACCCCAAAGCAGCTGAATTCCAACCAAGGTTGAGATCTTTCCCTGAGGACAAGGACAAAGACCCTCAGGACCTCGCTCAGGCAAGAGAAGAGCATCAGGGTGCAAGTGCTAGTAACCTCTCCCCTGAACCCAACACCTCAGCCCAGCCAGATTCATCAGTTGAAGAATGAAGATATCATCTCCGGCCTCAAAGAAAGTAAATGCTCACACTCGAAAGATCACCACCTTGATCAAGACCAAGAGCCGACGTTAGCAGTCCTTTAAGTAACCTGAACCCAGAAGATGAAGAAAGACTTTAGCTGCCATCCTGGGTTTGGCTAGAAAGCAGCCCAACGCGGTCCGTCCTATACGATGCATGTCAATCGAAAGTGCCGGATATGGCAGAACAACTGTTCAGATTTGAGTACCCTTTCTGCCCCAGGCCTTTACTTGCTCTGTGGAAACAGGACTCATAAAGTCTTGCCCTAGAATTGGGTGGGGGCATGCACTCTTGGACGTGTTATCCCTGGTTTCGAAATGCATAGTGCAATATATCTAAAACAAATAAAAAATTTCAACCATCACATGAAAAGGGCGCTTTACCCCTTAACTACCAGAAACAAAGGGTTCCATCAATTTGTGAGAACCTTCATACCGTGGCTTGAAATAAGAGAATTGGAACTAGCCATAATTAACGTTTCAGCCACAATGGAAGCTATAGGAAATGCCACTGCGGATGCAATGCAGGCTCTGCAAGAAGAGATCTCCCACATCTCACAAGTAACTATACAACACCGCATAGCCCTAGGTTACCTATTGGTATCCCAGGGAGGAGTATGTGCCTTAGTAAACTCCACCTATTGTGTCTATGTCAATCAGGACATGCGAATAGAAACCGACATTCGTAAAATTCGAAATCAGTTAAGGGTCCTACATCAAGTGGCCTCAAAAAAAAAATACTAAGGTCTAGAAAAAATGTGGTCTTAGCTAACCTCCTGGCTCCCAGATTTCGAGACCCTTGGCAAGAAAATCCTGTATAGAATATTGTTTGTCTTCATAGTTCTGACAATGTTTTATGTCTTAGTGCAACTGATCCTCTGCTGCGTGAAAGCAAGCAAGAGAAGCTTTAGCAAGGCAAGAAAACCCACAGCAGAGTCTAGAATAATGGTGTTACAAAAGTGTGAGCAGATTGAAAGAAAACATGAAAAGCTGCATGATGAAATAGAGGGGCTCATGAGAATGGAAGTTTAAGGCTAAAGTGAGACTAAATAGTCTCAAAAGGGGGACTGTGGAATCAGAAAAAATAAATGCCTTAAACTTTGATCATTTGAGTTATAAGATGACATAACCGCTTTGTGGAGAATTGCTGGCTCTGTACAGTAGAACAGATAGGGGAAAGTGTTTGTTCTTTGTAACTCTTCTGCAACTGCTTCGCTCACCGCAGCTTTGAAGATAGCAGAAAGTATGTACAACTCTGATTTCCAGGTGCAAAAAGGAGGTTTGTGAACTAACCTCGCCTCCCCCATAAGTTCCCATCCTGATTACAGCAAAGAAGTAAGGAAGTAATGTTTATAGCTGCTTTTCATGCTCATTTCACTATATGATCACGTGAGTTGTAAGCGACTGTTAAAAAGTATATCAGCCTCCTGATTTTGCTCTTGGGGGGGAACCCCTTCCAAGCACTTAGAAAATCCATGTCACTTTGGAATCCCCCCTACAGCTGTAGTTTCTTTTGAATAAAAGCTTCTGCTGACCTGACCCAAAAGTATACTGCGTGTGTTTCCACGACAGGGGTCAAAGCTGCCCCGTGGACAGAAGGGCCAGACAGGACTGAAGGGTCACGACTTCACTGACATCATTGCACAGCCACTGGCGGGAATATTTGAACACTCGTGGCGTACGGGCCAGGTCCCGGAGGACTGGAAAAGGGCCAGCGTGGTCCCTATTTTCAAGGGGAGGAAGGAGGACCCGGGCAAATATAGGCCAGTCAGTCTCACCTCCATCCTTGGCAAAGTCTTTGAAAAAATTATCAAGGCTCACATATGCGAGAGCCCGGCAGGACAAATTATGCTGAGGGGAAACCAGCACGGGTTCGTAGCAGGTAGATCATGCCTGACCAATCTAGTCTCTTTCTATGACCAGATTACGAAATGCCTGGACACAGGAGGAGGGGTGGATGTCATATACTTAGACTTCAGGAAGGCCTTCGATACGGTATCCCACCCCATACTGGTGAACAAGTTAAGAGACTGTGACTTGGACGACTACACAGTCCGGTGGGTGGCGAATTTCCTGGAGGGTCGCACCCAGAGAGTCGTGGTGGATGGGTCGGTCTCGACCTGGAAGGGTGTGGGCAGTGGGGTCCCGCAGGGCTCAGTCCTTGGACCGATATTCTTCAATGTTTTCATCAGCGACTTAGACCAGGGAGTGAAGTGTACTCTGTCCAAGTTTGCGGATGACACAAAGCTATGGGGAGAAGTGGACACGCCGGAGGGCAGGGAACAACTACAAGCAGACCTAGACAGGTTGGACAAGTGGGCAGAAAACAACAGGATGCAGTTCAACAAGGAGAAATGCAAAGTGCTGCACCTAGGGAGGAAAAATGTCCAGCACGCCTACTGCCTAGGGAATGACCTGCTGGGTGGCACGGAAGTGGAAAGGGATCTTGGAGTCCACCAGACAGCACCTAGAATCCCACGCACGGGACGGTGCCGCCTGCCACCCACCAGCTTCCGTGACGCAAGGCCAAGCAAAAAATGGTTGCTCGGGTGCTGCGGTTCAAGAAAGCAGCCCCACACCTGGAGGATGCGGAAACTACCTGGATGGGCAGAAACTACAGCTTTCCTGACAGAGAAGTCAAACCTCTCAAAGGACCAAAAAAAGGTTCAAAACACCTGCACTCAAGTGGGCGATGTAACAAAACCCCAGCAAGGTGCCCACTTGCGGCAGCCACAGACTGGAAGCCAAGTGACAGCAAGCTCACAACGCCCACTGTCCTAAACAGCTTGCTGCCTTTGAAAAGAAGCTGGACATGATTAACCTCTGGTTTACAGGACCTTCGCTACTCCACCTAAAACACATCTGCATATGACACCATCAGAAGCTGAGACACAAATCCTGCTTAAAAGAAGGTGCCAGCGATCCAGCCTTGTAAGGCCCCCGGATCCCAAGGTCTACAGCTTGGCAATGGAACCAAAACTAAATAAATAAGGCACCGCAAGAAAACTCCCTTACCTTTCCTGGGTTGGCACGGTTTTCTTCCCTCCTGGTCAGCTGACTCCGGCTTGTGTGTCTTCTTTCCTGCTTCTCCTCCCAGGGTCTATAAGAAACGGAGACAGACGCTGCATTTAACTCACCATGTTGGAAGACAAGCCTATGGGCCACAACTTCTCTCCCTCTTTAACCCATACCTCAATCTGCTGCCAATCTGTCCTCTATCCGTGGAGATGGCAGAGGGCAGACATCTGTGGGCTCGGCTACCGACATCCAGGCCAGCCAGGAGCAGAGTGTGAAGGCCAGGACTCTGAACAGAACCGCTACAGCGGCACCATGAACAGTGACCACTAACACCGGAAACCCTGCTGACAGGACGGTGCTCCCTGCACACAGCTGGCTGGTGGGGCATGAAGCCTGGAGAAAACCTGCAAAGTCCTGAATGCCAGCTGACAAGTGCCTCAGGCGGTCTTCTGATTAGGGGTCAAAGCTGCCCCGTGTCTGGAGGACAAGGGGGCTGCAACGCTATCCTCCTGTCACGGGAGGCACAGTGCCCAAAGGAGTAAAAAGAGGCCTCAGTCCCTAAGCCAAGGTTGGGGGTGAGCAACCCCCTGCATACAGGGGGGAAAGGTGGGGGCAGGGAGAGCTTTTGAAAAGCAGCGAGGGCAGCAGAAAAGAGACTAGAGACCTGAGCCCAAGTTACAGGGAGGTCACGGCCCTCAAGGAACCAGCGTCCCCCATGCAGCACAAACAGGGGGAAAGACAGACACGCACCCTGCTTACAGGAGGGTCTCTCCCACACCAGCCAGCTACGGCAGGGCTCTCACACACTTACTGTGGGGCAGCTACAATGTACAAGGTACCGCACAGCTCAGTCTCACCTCTGGGCAGGAAGCAGCAGGCACCCTTTTAACAAGGTGGCTCCTCCATCAGCAGCCAGCTGCAGCAGCAGACCTGGGCCCTGAATACAGGGCTGCCATGTTGTGCAATCATGGGTAGCAAGTGAAGAAACATCCAATCAAAGGGGAGGTGACAGGGAGGGCAGCTTCCTGCTTACAGGGCAGTCCTCCTTTCACCTGACAGCTCTGCAAGAGCAACAGCCTCCAGAGCTGGGACCTGCTTCCTGCTTACAGGGAGGTCCCACTGCTCCAAGGGTCCCTCAGCCACATTGTGGCCCTTACGTGACTGAGACCTAAGGGCAGGGCAGTCCGTGTGTCCAGAGTCCTTTTCCTTCGCACCCTTTTCCCTGGCTGGCTTTCCTCCGGCCTCATCTCTTCACCATCGGGGCTTCTGAGGACTGCAAGAACAAAGACTGAGACGGGTTGCAAGTCAAGGCAGCCTGAACGCACACCGAGTGGCTGCAACTTCTCCCTTTTCAGCCCTGATGTGAAGGGTTTCCAATGCGCTCAGGCTCCTCCAGACGCCTGCAGCCCTCCCTGTAATCCCTAGGTAACACTTCTGCCAAAACCCCATCAAGTAGCCTAGGATTTGGAGAAAGCAGAGCAGGAGACCTCTGCCTCGCTGAGAGACCCAGAGCATCCTGGCACTCCAAGCCTTCCACGACTCACATACCCCTAGTCTTTATCAAAACTCTCTTACCTTTGCCTCCGGGTTGCCTGGCATGGTTTTCTGCCCTTGATATCAGTTAACTCCTATTTGTCTGTCATCTTCTCTGCTTCTCCTTCTGTGGAGAGAAATAAGACAGAAACGCGATGCAAGTTAGCACCATGGAAAATGGGTCTGCAGGCCCCAACTTCTCCTTTTACCCTTACCTGGACCTGCAGCCACTCTGTCCTCTGTCCATGGAAAGCGGGGAGGGCAGACATCTGCGGGCTCGGCTGCTGACATCCAGGCCAGCCAGAAGCAGAGTGTGACGGGCCGGGACTCTGGACAGAACTGCTAGGGCAGCACCATGAACAGTGACTACAAACACCGGAAACCCTGTTGACACGGCAGTGCTCCCTGCACACAGCTGGCTGGTGGGGCATGAAGCCCAGAGACAACCTGCAAAGTCCTGAATGCCACCTGACAGGTGACCCAGGCGGTCTCGATCAGGGGTCAAAGCTGCCCTGTGGACAGAAGGGCCAGACAGGACAGAAGGGCCACGACTTCAGCCTCCCACCACTAATCCCTGGAGAAAACCTGCAGACCTGAATGCCAGCTGACAAGTCCCCCTGGCAGTCTCGATCAGGGTTTAAAGCTGCCCCGTGTCTGGGGACATAAGGGCCATGACATCAGTTTCCCGCCACAGAAGCCACAGAGCCCAAAGGGCTAAAGGAGGCCTCCTCCCCCAAGGTCAGAGGGGGTGGGGGTGCAGCCCTGTTTACAGGGTGAAGGGGGCATCTCATGGTGCCAGGAGCAGCAAAACAGAGGAGCAGAGACCTGGACCTGAGTTACAGGGAGGTCACTAAGCCTCGGGGTCCCAACGCACTCAGTATCCTCCAGAAGCCTGCAACCTCCCATGTAGTCTGTGGGTATCCTCTCTGGCCAACCTCAACAAGTGGAACCAGACCCAACCCAACCCTAATCAAGGGGCCCTGGACCCTGCTTACAGGCTGCAGGCCAGGGGCAGGGGCCCAGAAGAACGGCTGGCCTAGGGCAGGGCACTCGTCTCCAGGGCCTCGGGCAGAGAATACAGTGCCTGCCCCCAAGAAGGAGGGCAGGAACCCCGCGTGCGAGCTATCAAGTGCCAGAAAAAACATTCCAGCCATCCAAAAAGAAGAGGGGGTCTCCCCTCCGCAATCCCCGGCGCAGCCACAGGAGGGCGGCTCTGAGCAGGGCTCTTTCCCCGCCGTCACGGGCTGGGGCAATGTACCGAGCGGACAGTTCGCCTCCCCTCCGCGGCGCCGCTCCTCGTGGCTGCACTGCTGGGAGCGCACCACACGAGGGCAGCACTGAGCCGGGTTTCGTGCGGGGCGTGGCGGCGCCCGGGGCCCTTCGTTCCCACGCGAGTCGGCGGGGACCCGCACACGGGCGCGTCCTTCTCTCGCGGAGGCGGCCGGGTGTGAACGGGACCAAGGTGGAAAGACCCAAGAAGAAAAAGGGAGAAGACCCTAGAAAAAAGGGCAAGGAAGAGCCACGAAGGGGATGAAAAAAGCCCCAAGCATGAAGGCAGCCCAAAGAAGGAGAGAAAGGGGGAAGAAGAGAGGCACCAGGGGAAAGACGGAAGACGACAGGAATGAAGGCGGACCCGAGGGGAAGATCCAAGAATGACGGGGTGAGAAGAGACTGAAGGGTAAGGAGGAAAGACGTCTCCCCAGAACAGTGGTGGTGGGTGGAAGACACCCACGAATGAAGGGAGAGCCCAGGAGGAGCAAAAGACCCAAGAATGAGGAGAAAAGACCCCGAAGAAAAGAAGACTGAAGAATAAGGGGAGAAAAGACTCAAGAGGAAAAGTGGGTGGGAAAGACCCACCAAGAAGGGGGCAGGAAGAAGACCCAAGAATAAGTGGGGGCAGCCCCAAGACTGGAGGGGAAACGAGCCGAGGAGGGAGGGAAACACGGAGGTATGAAAAGGGGAAGCCCCGAGGATAAGTGGGGGAAGAGCCCGGAAGAAGGGGGAAAGACCCAAGAAGGACGGAGGTGAGAGAGCTCAGGAGAAGATGGGGAGAAAGAGCCCAGAATGGACGGGGGGAGCCAGGAAAGAGGAAAAAGCCCCAAAATGAAAGTGGGGAAGAGACCCGAGAAGAAAAGGGGAGAGCAGGGATAGGGGGTGGGGGACTGAAAGACCCCAGGAGAGGGAGATGAGCGCACTGTGACGGGGGGAAGAGCCACGAAGTCACTGGAGCGGGGAGCGGACTGAGGCATGGCGGGGCAGGGGAGAAGAGCCGCAAGCACCAAGGGGGGAAAGAGCCAGGAAGGAGGAACAAGTCCTGGAGCCAGAGGAAGAAGGGCCCCAAGGAGAAAAAGGGGAAGGATGGAGGGGAGGGGGAGGGGGAAGAGACTGAAGAACAAGGAGGAAAAGACCGAGGAACAAAGAGAAACGAAACCCAGGAAAAGGGGAGACTGAAGAATTGGGGGGGGGGGGGAGACCCAAGGGGAACGGGGCGGTTGGGACAAGCGAGAAAGAGCCAAGAATAAGGGGAGAAAACTCCAGGAATAGCGGGGGAGACGAGCCCAGGAGAAGGGAGGGAAACACCCAAGAATCAAGGGCGGGGAAGATCTGCAGGAGGAGGAAAGACCCCAAAAGGGGGAAGAGACTGACTGGAGAGGAAAAGCGCAAGGAAGAAAAGGGAAGAGTCCAAGAAGGAAGCAGGGGGAGACCCGAGAAAGGGAGGAAGAGCCCAGGCGGGAGAACAAGAGCCCAGAAGAGGGGCAGCCCGCAGGGAAGGGAAGGGAAGGGAAGGGAAGGGGCCGAGAGGAAAGCGGGCAGAGAGCAGAGCCCGAGGAGGAAGAGCGCGAAGGAAGGGGGACCCGGCCCGGGGCGGGCGCAGAAAGCGGGCGAGAGCCTGGAGCGAAGCCGCGGAGAGACCCGGAGCGGGGAGCAAGAGCCGGGAGCGGAGGACGAGCCCGGGAAGGGGGGATTCCCGGGAAGAAACGGGCAGAGCAGAGAAGGGAGGGAGAAAAGCGGGGAAAGGGCCGAGAAGAAAGGCGGGACGTGACCGCAGCGGGGAGGAGAAGGAGCCCGGGGCAGAGCGGACTGACGAGGCGGGAAGAGGGAGGGGAAGCACCGGGCACAAGCGGGAGAATCGCCGGGGCTGGCAGGTCACCACTGCCCCCAACGACCCCTACCCCGGGGTTGCGGGAGAGACACGGACACGGGGTCAAACACCTTTATTGAAACGAGCCACACGGACACGGGGGAGCTTTATTGGGGCAAGGGGCGGGCAGAAGCGGGTCCCAGCTCCGGCTTCGGCGGGTCGCGGCTCGGCAGCGGCCCCGGCCCGGGCTCCTGCGGGGAGAGACGTGGAGCGAGTCAGCCCCGGCGGAGGCACCGCCCGGCCCGGCCGCCCCCTCCCCGTCCCGGCGCCCCGCGCTCCAGCCGGCACCCCCGCACCCAGCACACGCCCCGCGCCGCTAGACCCGTCTCCACGCACCGCGCGGCGGGCGCACCACGAAGGACACTGCCGCTCCCGCCCGCTCGCGGACATTTCCTGTCGCACGGCGCGGAGCCCAGGCCCGCGGGCAGAGCGCTCCGGGGCGCGGCGGCCCGAGCCTGGGCCAGGGCCCGTGCCCTCTGCCCCGGCCGGGCCGCTGCCTCCGACCCGCCCCGTGCCCGCAGCGCAGAGGGGCCGCCGCTGCCGCTGCCCCGCGCCCCAGCCCCGCCGCGCCGCGCCGCGCCCCGCATACAGCCGCCTCCGCAGCCTCCCGCCCGCGCCCGCAAGCCCCGCTGCGACCTGGTCGCTGCCGCCGCACAAAGCGCCCCTCTGCGCACAGCTGGACGGGGCCGCCGGAGGCCGTGCCCGCAGCGCGGGGCGTGCGGCGGACAGACGCGGCCTGGCAGCCGGGCGGGCCCCGCGCAGCCGCGCCTCCTGTCCGGCCCTCGCCCGCCTCCCCGCGCCGCCGCCGCCGCTTGTTGTGGGAGCGCAGGGACGTACCGGAGCCCTTGTCCTGCCCCGCAGCGCACAGGGGCTCTGACCGGAGAGGTCCCGGCTTCGCAGCACTGCCCGGGCGGGAGGCGGGTTTCCCCTCGGCGCGCTCACACCGCCGACCCGGCTCCCCCACCCTCTCGGCGCGCTGCTACCGCCCGTGGTAGCAGCATCTCTGGTCTGGCCCTGGGCCAAAATCCCTCCCTGCCCGGCCGGCCAGATCGCTCCCCTTCACACATCCTCAATAGAGCTGCAGACACTGCACCTGGTGCGCTGTCTGAAAGGAAAAGGCTACAGGGATTCTGCCCCCTTCATCCTCCCCTGACTCCATCAACTTGAAAGAAGATATGGGTGATGTTGGTGTAACAGGACAGAATGGAGCTCTCTTTTGGGTAGACAAGTTGCTTATCTGAAGGCAAGGTCATTGTCTTGTCTGCTTGGAGCAGTCGCTGAAGCCTGCCGTGGGCTTGCCACGCAAAGCAGAAATCCCTTTTGGGCAGACAAGGGCCTTTCTCAGCACCTTGCTCAGCAGGGTGACACTGTGGTGTGACCCTGCCCTGGACACTGGGCAGGATATTAAGAACTGACTAGAGATGTAGGGTGCCTAACCAGAGGCTTTGGAAGTGCCCAGGTTTTCAGCTGTGGAAACCCCTGCAGCTGTATGAAAATCACAGCTTTGCCAGAGGCTTCAAGGTGAGCACACAAAACCACAGGGCAGTGTTGAAACCTCTGCCCCTCCCCACACAGTGAAGATCAAGGCGTAAACTTCTCTATCAGAGTAGAAGTGAAAGTCAGGGTAGCATAGGGAGCAGAGCAGCATTATAACCACGGCTCCTCCGGGCTGGAATAAATGCTGAAACAGCAAGAGCACCGATCCCTTCCCCATCAACTCCTCCTCGTGCCTGCAAGTGCAGGGCCAGAGGCATCTTCTATTTGGGCTTGGGCTTAAGATGCTCAGCAGCCAGGCGGCTGTGAGTCAGCCCACAGGAACACTAGATTTGTATCTTATACAATACGTTAATCAGAAGCCCCTACTTAGTCGTGAGGTGTCTTGTTTTTTCAATGGTTACAAGATATTCACGCCCTTCCAGCTGCCAAGTTGCCTGAGACATGTGCTGGCTGTTATGGACTTAACATTTCCCTAATATTTAAAGTAATACGATTGAAGAATCAATATAGTTCTAAAAATAAAAATGAATGAGAAAATGGGTTTGGCTCCCCCAAACTGAGCAGCCCCTCAGGGATGACATAGGTAGAGCTGGCTGAAAGCCTCGGACATTACATAAAACAGCCAAGGGGGGCAGGACCACAGCTGGGCTTAAGGGACTCACGAAAACCTGAAGGCAGTTGGGGATCCACACAGTCGTTCTCCTTCTTGCAACTATGACAATGCAGCTTCCCACTGCTGGGACCCAGCCCCCACCCTGCCATTAGAAATAGCAAGACTTGTACTAAAGGCATTCAGAGAAGAAGGTCTGAAACACCTGGACTGAAAAAAAACACCAAGTACCTCACAAGTCTCCTGAGAATTTTATTTTCATTCGGACCATGTATTCCTTTTGAGACAAGGAGCAAGAAGCTGAACTTCAACAGATTACACCACAACACCACAACTTCACTATACTTTACCTCAAATAACTCAGGACTGATTTCCTACAGTGCATTAACCATTGTAAACCAATGACTAGGAACCATGTGTTACACATTCTTTTCCCACTGGTCCATCAGAAGAGGAAATATTTGCATTGCACAAGTAAGAACACAGATCGGATCGGCAGACTGAACGAAAAAGTTCATCCTTCAGCCAGCTCGCAACAGGAAAGGCCCGTAGCCAAATCTCAGCACAGAAAAGTACCAGCCATGAGGTGAAGTTTCTTAGACCGTTTATTGTTCGACTGTGCACATCTAGGGCCCGTTTGCTCCGGCTGGTTTGATGTTGACCACGCCAACTACCTTTACGATTGTTTAGACACAGGACAAGATCTTTGTCCTTGTGGAGCTGGAGGTTAAACACGAACACCCTGAAACCTTAACGTACAGATGCAAATATATTGCACCACAAACAGCCTCGAATTGGCCCCGCAAGCTACATCCTATGCAAAGCTACAGCCAAAACAAAAACAGAACCAAGAACAAATCTGCATTTCTACACTAACGCCGAGAACCGCTCAACAACCCAACCAAGAACATCCTATACGCTGCCTTCAATCGCATCTATTTTGATCCACTGCTTAACTAGCAAAGCCAAACAACCTACCAAACCCTTCACTGCTGCATATCAAAATGCACAACTAGCACAAAGCCTCAACCTCCTTGCACACAATCGGGGCCAACCCAAGACCGAGTGCACGGTGCAACTTGAAGCGTGCAGCTGCTTGCTCCTAATGGGTGTTTGGAAGTGTAGAGAGGCACTCAGCAGTCTCCATCTGTACTTCTCTAAGCAGACATTAAATATTCCCCTTCCTCCTGCCCACCCCAACCCACACTTGCTGTTCCCGAGCTTTCTTCTCTTGCTTCCATTCCTTCTTCTCCACCTGCCCTTCAGGGACCTGTGCAAGTACACAAAACAGAACTGGAGTTGGCTGGCAACGAATCCCACACCCCAGGAAAAATAGAGTAGAATGTAGCTCCTAGTACCCACCGTACTCTTGAGCTTGGTGTCCTTTAAAAACAAGGGGGATGTGACATACTGCCGGTTTATAAAAGAGGACGACTACGGCCCTAGCAGTTACCCGTGTATGAAAACAGCAGGACCTAACACACAAATCCTGTGTGCGCGGCTGCCCCAGGGCTCCCACCTTCCACAAGGCGCTAATCACAAGGTCGACAACTTGGGGATGCAACTTGCAGAGAGGACAGACACGGGGTTCAAACTCCCTTACCTTTCCATCCCGCTGAGCGGGCGGGGATTTCTTCCTTTCTCAGTTGGTTGTCTGCTGTCTTCTCTGCTTCTCCTTCTGGGGGCTTAAAAACCAGATAGACACTGGATTTACATCAGCACGTCAGAGGACCAGACTACAGGCCCCAGCGTCTCTCCTCTTCTTACTCTTACCTGAATCTGCTGCCCATCTCTCCTCTGTCCATGGAGATGGGGGAGGGCAAACATCCGTAGGCTCAGAGGCAGACATCTGGGCCATCCAGAAGCAGAGTGCGGCGGGCCAGGACTCTGGACAGAACTGCTAAGGCGCCACCACGAGCAGTGACTACAAACAGTGAAAACCCTGCTTACAGGACTGTGCTCTCTGCACACAGCTGGCTGCTGGGGCATGAAGCCCAGAGAAAACCTGCAAAGCCCTGAATGCCAGCTGACAAGTGCCTCAGGCGGTCTCTCTATTAGGGGTCAAAGCTTCCCCATGTCTGGAGCACAAAAGGGCCAAGACTTTAACCGCCTCTCATGGGAGCCACAGTGCCCAAAGGACTAAACAAGGCCTCCTGCCCGAAGCCGAGGTCGGGGGTGAGCAACCGCTGCTTACAGCAGGGAAAGGCGGGGGCCAGAGAAGCTTCTGAAGAGCAGCAAGGGCAGCAGAAAAGAGGAGTCTGGACACCTGAGCCCAAGTTACAGGAAGGTCACGACCCTCAAGGAACCAGCGTCCCCTGTGCAGCACAGACACGGGGAAAGACAGACACGCACCCTGCTTACAGGAGTGCCTCACCCCGCCAGCCAGCTATGGCAGCGCTCTCACACACTTACAATGGGGCAGCTACATCGTACAAGGTACCGCACAGCTCAGTCTCACCTCTGGGCAGGAAGCAGCAGGCACGCTTTTAACAAGACGGCTGATCCATCAGCAGTCAGCTGCAGCAGCAGGCATGGGCCCTTGTTATGCAATCGTGGCCAGCAAGTGAAGAAACATCGAATCAAAGGGGAGGTGACAGGGAGGGCAGCTTCCTGCTTACAGGGCAGTCCTCCTTTCACCTGATAGCTCTGCAAGAGCTGCAGCCTCCAGAGCCGGGACCTGCTTCCTGCTTACAAGGGAGGTCCCAGTGCTCCAAGGGTCCCTCAGCCACATTTTGGCTCTTACGCGACCAAGACTTAAGGACAGGGCAGTCACTGTGTCCAGAGTCCCTTTCCTTCACTACCCATTTCAATGGCTGGCTTTCCTCCTGCCTCGCCCCTTCACCGTCAGGGCTTCCGAGGAGTGTAAGAACAAAGACCGAGACCGGTTGCAAGTTAAGGCAGCCTGAGCACATGCCGAGTGGCTGCAACTTCTCCCTTTTCCGCCCTGACGTGAAGGGGTACCAATGTGTTCAGGCTCCTCTAGAAGATTGTAGCCCTCCCTGTAATCCCTAGATAACACCTCTGCCAAAACCCCATCAAGTAGCCTAAGAATTAGAGAAAGCAGGGCAGGAGACATGTGCCTTGCTCATAAGCTGGGGGGCCCACGAGGTCCTGGCACTCCAAGCCTTCCACGACTCACAGATGCCTAGCCTTTACCCAAACTCTCTTACCTTTGCCTCCAGGTTGCCTGGCATAGTTTTCTGCCCTGGTTATCAGTTAACTCCTATTTGTCTGTCGTCTTCTCTGCTTCTTCTTCTGGGGGAAGAAAGAAAAAGACAAAAACGGGATGCGAGTCAGTGCGATGGAAAATGTGTCTGCAGGCCCCAACTTCTCTCCCTCTTTTACCCTTACCTGGACCCGCGGCCACTCTGTCCTCTGTCTGCGGAAAGTGGGGAGGGCAGACATCTGCGGGCACAGCTACCAACTGTAGCAGGCAAACCGAGTCATGCTCAGGCTCTCAGCATAACTTTAGGCCTTCCCAGAGCTAAGCAATTAAATTGTACAGAGCGCCTTATAAGGCCCTGGGAAAAATGAATGCTGTGATTGGTGTGGTGGGCTAACCAGGTACAGCAGTTTCCCTAAGAGGAAAGAAAATCAAAAAACAGAATAGGTTTGGAGTACCTATTCTGTTTTCTGTACCTATTCAAAGTTCACTTGATACCAAATCAGATGAGGGGCCGTGTCAATCCTTGGGGCCTCTGTTAAAAGAAATCCTTGCGGCAACACTGACATCCCGGCCAGCCAAGGGGGAATATTCTGCCCTGGTCCAGTCCTGCAGTGGGCAAACCAGGAAAGCCAAGGCTGCAACTCAACTCCAGCTAGCTTCAAGGATCAAGGAGTATAAAAAGTCCTTTTTCAGATATGTGGGGAGCCGAAGGAAAAGGAAGGGCAACATTGGACCCCTGTCGAAACATATGGGACACCTGACAACTGACGCCCAAGAAAAAGCCAACCTTTGAAATGGGTACTTTGCGTCGGTCTTTCGTCAGTCCCATGGGACACCCATGCTCACTACAGGACAGGGAGGTCCAGGTGAGGGATATTTCCTGCTCGCCATCAATGCTGACCTCATGAAGGGACACCTTGAGAGGCTGGATACCTTCAAGTCAGCCGGGCCTGACAGTCTACACCCCAGGGTACTCAAGGAGCTGGCGAGCATCATAGCTCAGCCTGTGGCACGGATCCTTGGCAGCACCTGGTGCTCTGGTGTAGTGCCTGAGGACGGGAAGAAGGCCAATGTGGTGCCTATCTTCAAGAAAGGATGGAAAGTGGATCCGGCAAACTACAGGCCCATCAGCCTGACCTCTATCCTGGGGAAGGTCTTAGAAAAGTTTATTAAAGAGGCCATCCTTAATGGACTGGCTGATGGCAACATCCTGAGGGATGGCCAGCGCGGTTTTGTTGCGGGTAGGTCTTGCTTGACCAATCTCATTTCCTCCTACGACCAGGTGACCTACCACCTGGACAAGGGAGAAGAGATTGATGTCATATATCTTGATTTCAAAAAAGCCTTTGACCTGGTATCCCCTGACCACCTCTTGGCAAAGATGGCCAATTATAGCCTTGGGTCCACCACAATCCGCTGGCTGGGGAATTGGCTCCGTGGTCAGACCCAGGGGGTGGTGGTTGAGAGAAGCCTCCTCACCCAGGGTCAGAAGGGCTGGGGGTGGAGTCCTGCTGAAAGGGTGCAGTGTGAAGCCTTCTCAATAGTGCCAGGAGCAGCAGAAGAGAGGAGCAGAGACCTGGACCTGAGTTACAGGAAGGTCACTAAGCCTCAGGGTCCCAACGCACTCAATGTCCTCCAGAAGCCTGCAGCCTTCCCTGTAGTCTGTAGGAATCCTCTATGGCCAACCTCAGCACGTGGAATAAGGGGACCTGGACCCTGCTTAAAGGCTGCAGGCTGGGGGCGGGGGTGCAGAAGAATGGCTGGCCAAGTGCTAGGGCACTCACCTCCATGGACTTGGGTAGGGGATACAGTGCCTGTCACCAAGAAGGATGGCAGTAAGTCTTCAAGTGAGCTACCAAGTGGCCAAGAGGACATACTAGCCACCCTAAAAGAAGGGGGCAAACACCCATGCCCTGAGATACAGGGAGGTCGTGTGCCCAAAAGTATTAGAGGGGGGCCCTAAGGCTCGCTAAGGCCAAAAGACCTGAAAATCTATACCGGTGTTTATCGCCCTAGGTATGGAGGTGGGAGGAGAAGGCTACGAGGATGCATCGCGCCCCTTTCCCAGCACTGAGAAGAAAATAAAGTACGCTGCAGTGGTTTTAACAACAAAAAGAAAATAACAAACGCTTTCGTTCCTAGGCGCTCCTCTCTCTCGCTCGCCACACTCTGACAAGTGAAAAAGTGTTCCCAGGCCAGAAAGGAGCAATGTGCTGCAAACCGCTTGACCTCAAACCTTACACTGGAAAAACCGATTCCAAGGTCTACCGCTCAGTGATGGAATAAAATTAAAAACACAAAATAAAATAAAAAAGAGTCACCACGTTGAAATTCCCTTATGTTTCCTGGGACGGCATGGTTTTCTTCCCTCCTTGGAAGCTGATGCCTGCTTGTGTGTCATCTTTCCTGCTTCTCCTACCAGGGCCTATAATAAACAGAGACAAACGCTGACCACCTTGGAGGATGGGTCTGGGGGTCACAACTTGGCTCCCTTTCTTACCTGAATCTGCTGCCGATCTGTCCTCCATCAATGGAAATGGGGAAGTGCAGATATCTGTGGGCTCGGCTGCTGACATCTGGGCCAGCCAGAAGAAGAGTGTGACAGGCCAGGACTCTGCACAGAACTGCTAGGGCGGCACCATGAACAGTGACCACAAACACCGAAAACCCTGCTTACAGGACAGTGCTCCCTGCACACAGCTGGCTGCTGGGGCATAAAGCCCAGAGACAACCTGCAAAGCCCTCAGTGCTACCTGACAAGTGGACCAAGTGGTCTTGATCAGGGGTCAAAGCTGCCCCATGTCTGGGGACATCAGGGCACGACTTCAGCCTCCTGCCATGGGAGCCACAGAGCCCAAAGGGCTAAACGAGGCCTCCTCCCCCAAGATCAGAGGGGGTGGGGGTGCAGCCCTGTTTACAGGGTGCGGAGGGGCATCTCATAGTGCCAGGACCAGCAGAACAGAGGAGCAGAGACCTGGACCTGAGTTACAGGAAGGTCACTAAGTCTCAGGGTCCCAGCGCACTCAGTGTCCTCCAGAAGCCTGCAGCCTTCCCTGTAGTCTGTGGGCATCGTCTCCGGCCAACCTCAGCAAGTGGAATGAGACTTGATACGAATCAAGGGGAGCGCTCAGCGGTAGGGCAGCACTGAGCCGGGTTTCCTCCATGCTGGGTGCGGATGCCTCATGACATGTGTGATACCCGCACTAACGACACACACTCGTGTGCGGTGCTGTGCAAGCGTTAGAGTTGAATACCTACATCACTATCACCATGGACAGAGACAGAGGGACACACGTAGTAACAGGATCACTGTGTTAATGAGGGTGTGTAACACACACACACACACACTATCTGCATGTCTGCTCGCTGGAGAGGTTTCAGCGCCGGCCGAGAAGCAAAGGCCCGTCGTGCACCCCCTGCACCACCGCCCACCACGTCGAGGAGCCAGGGAGGCTGCGCAGGCGGCAGGCGGGGAGGAAAGGGGCCCCGGGACAGACAAGCAGCTTCGCGCTGCAGCACCCCCGCAGAGGAGAGCCCCACGGGCCCCGCGCACGGCGGCACCTGCCCAAGCTCCCGCACGACCCGCCGTGGTCGCCATAGCACGTGCCGCAGCGCCCCGGGTCCGCCCGCCGGCCCGGCCCAGCAGCGCCACGTGGCTCCGCGCCCCCCGTGCGCGCACCCGCGGAGCTGCGGACTCGGACAGGGAGGCCCGGCTCCTGGTCCCGCCTCCCTCGGCACAGGCCAATCAGAGCGAAGGAGGGCGGAGCTGCCGTCACCCGGCCAAGGGGCCGTTCCACCCAATCGCCTCCCGGCTCCTGTTGGCCAATGGGAACACGAGCCTTGGATCCCGGCGCTGGCGCTCTCCCCGGCCCGGAGTCGATGTCGCGCATCGTGTGTCCGCCCGAGCAGCGCCACCCCGCCTGCCCCGGCCGCGGGCACCGCCCGAGGGACCCCGAGCGAGCGACGCCTTTTTCTCCTTCTCTCTCTGCCTCGATCTCCCGCCTGCCCGAGCTGCAGGCGCGGGGCGCGGAGCCGCGTTCTCTCTCCCTGCCCTCATCTCTCGGCTGGAAACCCTGGCTTGACTCGCAGGGCAGTAGCACGGGGCAGCGGATTCTCTTCTCTGCGTTTACAAACCGGCTGCTCCGCGCAGGGCGACGCGCAGGGAGGGCGGCACGGAGCCGGCTTCGTTCCGGGCCCTTCCCTCCGGGCTCCACGCCCCGCTCCAGCCCCAGGCGGGCAGCGCGGAGCCGGCTCGTGTGCCCGCCGGGGTCTCCCCGCCGCAATGCCCGGCGCGGCCACACGAGGGCGGCTCTGAGCAGCGGGGTCGTCTCCCCTCCGCAGCGGTAAGAGCGAAGCACCGGAGGGCAGCACTGAGCCGGGTGTCCTCCATACCGCAGGTGGGTGTCCCGGGGCCGACGGTCGTGCGGGGGAGCCCGGGAGGAGCCGCCTGCCGCGCGGGGCCTGGAGCTCGTCTCAGGCCGGAGCGAGGTGCGGGCCGTGCCTGGGCGGGAGGGCAGGGCAGGGCAAGGCAGGGGCCCCTCGTTCGGGGCAGAGCAGGGCAGGGAGCTCCCCCCGCTGAGCCCAGCGAGCCCTGCCTGTGCCCGGGGCAAGCACCCCCGGAGCCGGCGGGTCTGCAGTGCAGCAGGTCCCAGGGCTCCCCCGCCCCGAGAGGGAGCTCCCGGCTCCCGGCACGAGTCCCGGGTCTCGGGGGCAGGCCCGGGGCGGGGGCAAGGCTCTTTGGGGCGGAGGGGCCATGCCCAGGAGAGCAGGCTGCTGCCTGGGACGGGGCTGCAGGCGGGTCGTGATCCAGCACCGGGCAGGGCCCTGCCAGGAGGGCAGAGGAGCTCGTGTGCGGTCCTGGGGGCAGGGGGCACCGGTCCCCGGGCTCAGAGGCCCCCACGGCCGGAGCACGGCTCTGCCCCAGCGCAGGGCGGAGGAGGGCGTCCCACAGCGGGGGCCGCTGGCCTGCCCCTCGCGCCGCTCCTGTGCACCTTTGCACGCACAAGCTCGTTGGGGCGGTGAGCGGTGTCCTGGACGCAGCGCTGTGAACCCTCTCTGAGGCCAGCAGCCCTGGGGCGCTGATCTGGGGATGCTGACCTGGGATGCTGATCTGGGGATTGCCCAGTGTCTGCCGGCTTGTGGCCCTTAGTATTTTGGGGCCCCAGAGGCAGCACTGCAGCTGGACCTTGTTTTAGATGAGGCCCCAGGGGAAAGTATTTGGGCAGGCGGCCTTCCCGGGGTCCCCACGTATCTATGCTCAGCAGGACATGACTGTCCAGCTCCCCGAGGGCAGCCCGAGGCTGCTGCTGCCCCCCAGCCCCAGGTCTCCCTGAGAGCCAGGGAGCCGGGGCATGGTGCTGCGAAGCACAGGCTGGGGGTCTGGGTTCCCTTGTGGCTGGAGGCCTCCAAGCCCGCCTACTCTGCACCCCCTTAGCTGGGGTCACACAGGAGCTGGGACCCCCCAGTGGTTCCTGCTGAGCTGCCAGAGAAGACCATTCCCTGCAGCCCAGGTGGATGTGCAGCGCAGCTCTGCTTTTTCCAGGCTGGTCCTGCGCCCGAAAACAAAGGCAGACCTCCCGGCCTGCATCCCAGCATCTCTGAACTCAAGCACGGGTGGCTGCAAGAAGTCCTCTCTGGCATGGCAAATATGATGGCCCTTGGCCTGCAGTGTCTGGGCAAGCGCTGCTGGGGAAAGCAAGAGTGGCAGCCAGGCCCAGAGGACGCTGGCCCTGCACAGAGCCAAACCCATGGGCCCTGCCTGATAGCACAGGGCCTTGGCCATGAGGCAGGCAGAGGCCGCAGCCTTCCCAGGGCTCTCCTTGTAGTGGGGCCAGTGTGTGTCCACAGGGAAAGGGTCAAGGGGCCCAGAAGTGAGTCTGTCAGTCAAGTCCTGGGGTGCACAGTGCAGGGCATCTTCCTGTGGGTGCTGAGGGCCTGGGTTGAGGTCCCAGCCTGCTCCCCTTTTGAGGGCACGTGCCTTCCTCTTTCAATGGAGGGGCCTGGGCGGTGCGTGTCAAAGGGACCAGGCCCGGAACATTTTTCAGCCTTCCCCAGTAGTCTGGAGGTAAGGGTGCTACCCTAGGTGGCAAAGGTGGTGGGTTCAAGCCTCACTGTGGCTGGAGCCCTCGGGCCTGTCAGTTCTCAGTGAGTCCCTGGTGCCTGTGGCCAGGTCCTCGCACAGGAGGTCAAGCAGGCATGTGGCACAAGTGGGAGGGGGGAAGCTGGGGTTGGTGGCTGAGGGAGAGGGGGTTGGAGCAGGAGGAGAAGTGGGGAAGGGGGTAGTGCAGGAAGAGGAAAGGAAGAGGAGACCCAAAAAAAAAGATTTTTGTTTCTTGTCAAAAAAGTGCTGGGTCAACTGGTTGTCGAAGTGCAAAAAGAACTCTTCAAGGTCTTTTTTAACTCTTTCATCTTTCCCTCTTTGTCCCAACCTCACATCTCCCCACTGTCCCAGGATTCCACCCCCAACCTCCCTCAGCCCCCATCCCAGCTTACTTACCCCCACTTAACATCCGACAACCCTGCAGAGCCTTCTTGGGTGCACCAGGCCACACACACCAGGGAACCAGGAACTCACTGTCCAGTCAGGGGCACGACAGCTCCAGCTTAGGTGGGGCTTGAACCCACCACCTTTGCCACCTAGGGTAGCACCCTTACCTCCAGACTACTGGGGAAGGCTGAAAGATGTTCCGGGCCTGGTCCCTTTGACACGCACCTTCCAGGCCCCTCCATTGAAGGAGGAAGGCACCTGCCCACAGAAGTGGGGGGAGACCTGGACTTGCACCCCTGCCCTGGCTGCTGTGGTGGGCTACATCACACTCGTGGGCTGCCCTCTCCTCTCCTCTCCTCTCCTCACCTCCCTGCCTGGGCAGGGCCCCTCTTCTCTGCTGCTCCCTAAAACCTGCAGCAACAACCAGCGCAGCCCATGTGCACCCCGGGCCCTGAGCCTGGCTGGGGGCTACAGGAGGGGCTCCCAGGGCAGGCGGCTGCCCCGCGCTCACCCGCTCCACTGTGTCCCGGGGTAGACAGTGATGTACCGGGGCATGGCCACCCTCTGCACATTCACCGCCCCCGAAACAGCTGCCGGGTGCAAGGGCCCCTAGCTGAAGTCCAGCCCAACCAAGAGTTTGCCGTCTCCGGACTCCGCACCCTCCTGCCTCGGGGCCTCCCCAAGGGGCAGGGGTTTCGGTTGAAGCGCAGGGAGGGCGGCACGGAGCCGGCTTCGTCCCGGGTCGGCATCTCCGCGCTCCCAGCCCCGCTCCAGCCCCAGGCGGCAGCGCGGAGCCGGCTTGGGTGCCCGCCCGCGTGTTCCCGCCGCAATGCGCCCACGCGGCCACAGGAGGGCAGCCCCGAGCAGCCGGTTTGTCTCCCCTCCGCGGCGCCGCTCCAAGTGGCTGCAGTGCTGGGAGCGCACCACAGGAGGGCAGCACTGAGCCGGGTTCCCTCCATGCTGGGTGCGGATGCCCCGTGACACGTGTGATACCCGCACTAACGACACACACTCGTGTGCGGAGCTGTGCAAGGGTGAGAGATGAACACCTACATCACTATCGCCATGGACAGAGACAGAGAGATCATTGTGTTAATGATGGTGTTTATTACACACCCACACACCCACACACCCACACACACAAATGCATATCAGTATCCACACACAGCCGTACTGGATACATCTCTGTACCATGTAAGATTTCCAAAGTACGCACGCACTGAATAACAACGTCCCTTCAGCTCCCTGTTCTCAGTTTTAAAGTATTTTTGTGTATCTGACATGCTACATTAATCAGAAGTCAAATCAAACACATTTTTGTTTCAATGGTTAAAAAAATATTCATTCCCTCCTTCCATCCAAATGCCCTGGAAGTGCACTACGTGTTTTCCCCAATATTTAAAATAAGAAATACATTTGAAAAGGTATTTTTTTTTAGAAATAAAAATATATTAAAACCAATTATATAATAGTGCTGAGAATACGAGTTTGGCTCCCCCCAAACTGAGAAGCCCCTCAGGGATGACATGGGTAGATCTGGCTGAAAGCCTGCGGACATTACATTAAGCAGGCAAGGGGGGCAGGACCACACCCGGGCTTACAGGACTCACAAAAACCTGGAGACAACTGGGGATCCACACAGTCCTTCTCCTTGCAACAATGCAATGCAGCTTTCCCATCGCAGGGACCCAGCCCTTAGAGAAAAAGCCCGCAACCTATTAGAAATAGCAAGACTTGTACTAAAGGCAGCCAGAGAAGATCTGAAACACCTGAACTAAAAAAAACCCACCAAGAAACTCATAAATCTCCAGAGCATTTTATTTTTATTGGGACCATTTTTTCTTTTGAGACGAGGGACAGCTGAACTTCAACAGATTATACCAAAGCACCACAACTTCACTGGGCCTTTTTTTTCAGTTCCTCAAAGAAATCAGGACTGATGTCCTGTAGTGCATTAACCATTGGAAACTAGGAACCATGTGTTGCACACTCCTTTACCACTGGTCCATCAGAAGGGGAAATATTTGCATTGCACAAGTAAGAACACAGATTGGATCGGCACACTGAATGAAAAAGTTCATCCTTCAGCCAGCTCGCAACAGGAAAGGCCCGCGGGCAAATCTTCTCAGCGTAGAAAAGCACCAGCCATGAGGTGAAGTTTCTTAGACTGTTTATTATTAGACTGTGCGCATCTTAGGCCCGCTTGCTCCTACCGTTTTCACACTGAGCACACCAACTCCCTTTAGGATCCTTTGCACACAGGATGAGTCCTTCATCCTCACAGGTCATGGAGCTGGAGATTAAATGCTTTCAAACACCCACGGAGCCTTAACTACCAGACACAAACAAACTGCACCACAAACAGCCTGAAATCGGCCCCGCAACCTGCAGCCTAAGCAAGCTACAGCCACGCCACAAACAGAAACGAGCACAAACCTGCACTTCTACGCTGACACTGAGAACCGCTCAACAACCCAACCAAGGAAATCCTACACACTGCCTTCAACTGCATCTGTTCTGATCCACTGCTTAACTAACCAAGCCAGACAACCTGCAAAACCCTTCACTGCTGCATATCAATACGCACAACTAGCACAAAGCCTCAACCTCCCTGCACAAAATTGGGGTCAACCCAAGACTGAGTGCACGGTGCAGCTTGAAGCGTGCGGCTGCTTGCCCCTAGCACTTACCCGTGTATGACAACAGCAGGACCTAAGACACAAATCCTGTGTGCGCCTGCCCCAGGGCTCCCACCTTCCACAAGGCGCTCATCACAAGGTCGACAACTTGGGGATGCAACTTGCAGAGGACAGACACCGTGTCCAAACTCCCTTACCTTTCCATCCCTCTGGGCAGGCAGGGGTTTCTTCCCTCCATAGTGGCCAATGCCTGCCCATCTGCCATCCTGTGTGCTTCTCCTTCTGAGGGTTAAAAAACAGACAGACACTGCATTTAAGTCACCACGTCAGAGGACCAGACTACAGACCCCAACTTCTCAGCCCTCTTTTACTCTCACCTGGACCCACGATCACTCTGCCCTCAGAAAGCAGTGAGGGCAGACATCTGCAGGCTCGACTGCTGCCGACATCCAGGCCAGCCAAAAGCTGAGTGCGACGGGCTAGGACTCTGGACAGAACTGCTAGGGCGGCACCATGAACGGTGACCACAAACACTGGAAACCCTGCTGACAGGGTGGTGGTCCCTGCACACAGCTGGCAGCTGGGGCACAAAGCCCAGACACAACCTGCAAAGTCCTGAATGCCAGCTGACAGGTGCCCCAGGCGGTCTTGATCAGGGGTCAAAGCTGCCCCGTGGACAGAAGGGCCAGACAGGACAGAAGGCCCATAATTTCAGTCTCCTGCCACGGAAGCCACAGAGCTCAAAGGGCTAAAGGAGGTCTCGTCCCCCAAGGTCAGAGGGGTGGGGGTGCAGCCCTGTTTACAGGGTGCAGGGGGCATCTCATAGTGCCAGGAGCAGCAGAACAGAGGAGCAGAGACCCCGACCTGAGTTACAGGAAGGTCACTAAGGCTCGGGGTCCCAACGCACTCAGTGTCCCCCAGAAGCCTGCAACCTCCCATGTAGTCTGTGGGTATGGTCTCTGGCCAACCTCAACAAGTGGAACGAGACCCAACCCAACCCGAATCAAGGGGCCCTGGACCCTGCTTACAGGCTACAGGCCGGGGGCGGGGGCGCAGAAGAACGGCTGGCCTAGGGCAGGGCACTCGTCTCCAGGGCCTCGGGCAGGGAATACAATGCCTGCCCCGGGAAGGAGGGCAGGAACCCCGCGTGCGAGGGACCGAGCGGCCGAAAAGACATGCCAGCGTCCCAAAAAGAGGGGGTCTCCCCGCCGCAATGCCCGGCGCGGCCACAGGAGGGCGGCTCTGAGCAGGGCTTTGTCTTCAACTTCACCTGCTGCGGCAATGCCGCGACGCGGCCACAGGAGGGCAGCACCGAGCAGCCGGTTCGCCTCCCCTTCCGTGGCGCCACTCGTCGTGGCCGCAGTGCTGGGAGCGCACCACACGAGGGCAGCACTGAGCCGGAGTTCGTGCGGGGAGTGGCGGCGCAGTGCGCAAGTGGAGCCGGCGGGGACTTGCCGCGGGGAGGAGCGGCCCCGGCCCCGGCCCCGGCCCCGCACACGGGCGCGTCCTTCCCTCGCGGCGGCGGCGGCGGCAACAGGAGCGGCCGGGTGTGAGTGGGGCTTGCGGCGCGGCTCGGGGCGGGCTCGGGCGGCGGCTCCGGCGCGGCCGGGCTGGGGCGCAGGGGAGACGGCGGGAGGCGGCAGCGGTCCGGGCTGCTCCAGCGGCGGCTGCTCCGAGGGCGGGAGCTGCAGCGTCCTGCGCGCTGATTGGCCGCCCGTGCGCTCTCTGCCCCGATTGGTCCGCCTCGGGTCCGGAGCGCGCTGCAAGGTGCTGGCTGCGGGAGCGGTGCGGGCGGGCGGGCCAGTGCGGTGGGCCAGTGCCGGGGCTGCTTTGGGCAGACAAGGGCTTATGTCAGCACGTCAGCAAGGTGACGCTGTGCTGTGACCCTGCCCTAGCCCCTGGCCGGGATAGTGAGAGCTGACGAGTGATCAGGCCCTCTCAGAGGTCGAAAGAGACCCCAGGCTACTTCCATTTCTTGAGGCTCAAAATACAATGCAATCATTTGTAATAATTGTTCCTTTTTTATTTAACAATTGGCTTTCTAGCTTTTTTCTTCTTCTTTCAATCCTGTCAGTGTATCTCTGTGTCTGTATGTAGAACCTCATTTGGAGACAACAACAAAAGTCTAAATTTGAGGCCCTCCGTGGCTGAGAGGCCCTGGCCAAATGGTCCTCCTGGCCCCCCATGTGATAGGCCCTGGTGGTGATGTTGGGTGCCTAAGCGCGGGACGTGGAAGAGCCCCGATTTTCAGAAAATGTGGAAAACCCTGCACCCGTGAGACGACTGTCACAGCTCTTCATGGTGCTTAATGGCAGGCACTCAAACCCACCAGCCCGCGGGGAAAGCTCTGCCCCTGCCCCCGGTGCGAAGATGAAGATGAAGATGTGAACTTCCCGGTGAGAGCACAAGCGACGGGCAGGGGAGCGCAGGGAGCAGAGCGGCGTGTGACCCACAGCTCCTCGGGGCTGCAGGGAACGGGGACGCAGCAAGAGCACCTGTCCCTGCCGGGGCTGCAGCCAGCACTGGGCCGAGCCCCTTGGAGCTGTGTGCGCGGGCACGAGGACGAGAGGCGTCCGCGATGGGGCTTGGGCTCAAGAAGGCTCAACAGCTAACCTGATGTGAACCAGCCAAAGGCAAGAGGGGACATGTATCTTATATGTTACATTAATCAGAAGGCTCTACTTAATCAAATGCATTTTTGTTTCTATGGTTAAAAAATATTCATTTCCTCCTTCCAGCCAAATGCCCTGGAAATGCGATGCGTTTTCCCCAATATTTAAAATAAGTAATACGTTTGAAAAAAGAATTCACTGCTTAACCCGGGGCACAGATGTCCAGAGGGGGTCCAGCTAGGCCGGGGTTTGAACTCCCCACCTTTGCCACCTTGGGCAGCATCCTAACCACCATAAAAAAAGGAAGGCTGAAAGCTCCTGCTGCCGTAGGCCCCTTGAGACGCAACAGCCAGGCCCCTCCATTGAAAGGGGAAGGCGCCTCCCCACAAAATGGGGCAAGGCCAGGACCTGAACTCAGGACCTCAGCACTCACAGGGAGCAGCCCAGCACTGTGCACCACAGGCCCCAGCTGGCTCAGGACCTCACTTCTGGGCCCCTTGACTCTTTACCTGTGGACACACACCAGTTTCCCCAATATAAGCTGATGACTTTTCACCTAATTAGCAGGGGTTGACCTGCAGTTGATCTCAAATGTGACCTCAGGTGACCCCAAGTTGAACTCTCTGTGACCCCTGGTTTCCCCAAAAATAAGTTGGTGACCTTTCACCTAATTAGGGAGGATTTGACCTGTAGTAACCCCATGTTGACCTCTCTGTGACCCTGCTTGCCCTGAAAATTGGGCTGTGACTTGAACCCTCTGTGCCCCCCCACCCACCCAGGTAGGCTGGGGTTGACCCTGCGTTGGCCTCACAGCGCCCCCTCCTCCTGCCGTGACCCCAAGGTGCCAGCCCTCAGCCTCAGCCGGTCACCAGGGAAGGGGATGTCATGCGCTCATGAATGCGCCGCTCCGGTTGCCATGGACTTGTGAACTGGAGGAGGGAGGAGCCGACTCCAAGGATAGAGCAGGGTCCTTCTTTGACTCCGGTCATGTGAGCAGCGAGAAGCCGTGGAAAGGCCATTTTAATTCTTCTCTACCGTCCAGATGAAAAATGCCTCCCCCTCTGAACCTTCATCACTAGGAATAATGAGCCCAGGAGGAAAAGACCCAAAAATGAAGGGGGAAGAGCCCAGGAGGAGGAAAAGACCCAAGAATAAGGAGGAAAGACCTGGAAGAAAAGAGGGAGTCTGAAGAATAAGGGGAGAAAAGAGTGAGGAAGAAAAGGAGGGTGGGAAAGACCCACCAAGGGGAAGGAAGAAGACCCCCGAGACGCCCCCCACACCGCGCAGAAAGGAGAACAGGCCAGAGGCAGAGCAAAGGAAGAAAAAGGAAGCCCCCCCAACCCAATCCCCGCGCTCATGTGGACCCGGGCCCGGCGGCTCCAGCAGGCCATGTCCGGAGCGGCTGCGAGCGAGCAGAGGGGCAGCAGCAGCGGGAGAAGGGGGCAAAGGGATGGGGGGTGGGGAGCACAGGGGGCCCGAGTGGGGCCAGAAGGGACCCAAGGCCAAGGCGAAAGACACAAATACAAAGGGAGGAGAAGACCCCAGAACAAGGAGGAAAACCCCCAAAAGAAAAGGGGGAAAAGCAATGACTAAGGTGGAAAGACCCAAGAAGAAAAAGGGAGAAGACTCAGAATAAAGGGCAGGGAAGAGCCACGAAGGGGGTGTAAAAAGCCCCAAGAATGGGGGCAGCCCAAAGAAGAAGGAGAGAAAGGGGGGAGAGGCCCAGGGAAAAGACAGAAGAAGACAGAGGAATGAAGGGGGACCCCAGGGGAAGCTCCAAGAATGAGGGGGTGAGAAGAGGCTGAAGGGTAAGGAGGAAAGACCTCCCCCCAGAACAGTGGTGGTGGGTGGAAGACACCCACGAATGAAGGGAGAGCCCAGGAGGAGCAAAAGACCCAAGAATGAGGAGAAAAGACCCTGAAGAAAAGAGGGAGACTGAAGAATAAGGGGAGAAAAGGCTCAAGAGGAAAAGTGGGTGGGAAAGACCCACCAAGAAGGGGGCAGGAAGAAGACCCAAGAATAAGTGGGGGCAGCCCCAAGACTGGAGGGGAAACGAGCCGAGGAGGAGGGAAGGAAACACGGAGGTATGAAGAGGGGAAGCCCCAACGATAAGCGGGGGGAAGAGCCCGGAAGAAGGGGGAAAGACCCAAGAAGGACGGAGGGGAGAGAGCCCAGGCGAAGATGGGGAGAAAGAGCCCAGAATGGACGGGGGGAGCCAGGAAAGAGGAAAAAGCCCCAAAATGAAAGTGGGGAAGAGACCCGAGAAGAAAAGGGGAGAGCAGGGATAGGGGGTGGGGGGACAGAAAGACCCCAGGAGAGGGAGATGAGCGCACTGTGACGGGGGGAAGAGCCACGAAGTCACTGGAGCGGGGAGCGGACTGAGGCATGGCGGGGCAGGGGAGAAGAGCCGCAAGCACGAAGTGGGGAAAGAGCCAGGAAGGAGGAACAAGCCCCGGAGCCAGAGGAAGAAGGGCCCCAAGGAGAAACAGGGGAAGGATGGGGGGGAGGGAAAAAGGGAGGAAAAAGATTGAAGCATCAGGAGGAAAAGACCCAAGAAAAAGGGGTGGAGGGAGGCAGGAAGAAGGTGGAAAAAGCCCCAAGGAGAACGGGCAAATGAGCCGGGAATAAAGGGGAAAGCACCTAAAAATGAAGGGAGGAAGAGCCGGAAAGTGAGGGGGAAGAGGCCCAAGAACGAGGGGGGAAGGGCCCCAAGAAGCAGCAGAGACACATGCCAAAAATGAGGTGGGGGATGTGAAAAGGGAGGGGGAAAACCCAAGAAGGAAGCGGGGAAGAGACTGAAGAACAAGGAGGAAAAGACCGAGGAACAAAGAGAAACGAAACCCAGGAAAGGGGGAGACTGAAGAATTGGGGGAGAGACCCAAGGGGAACGGGGCGGCGAGCCCAGGAGAAGGGAGGGGAACACCCAGGAATCAAGGTGGTGGTGGGAGGAGATCTGCAGGAGGAGGAAAGACCCCAAAAAGGGGGAAGAGACTGACTAGAGAAGAAAAGCGCAAGGAGGAAGAGGGAAGAGTCCAAGAAGGAAGCAGGGGGAAGACCCGAGAAGGGGAGGAAGAGCCCAGGCGGGAGGACAAGAGCCCAGAAGAGGGACAGCCCGCAGGGAAGGGAAGGGGCCGAGAGGAAAGCGGGCAGAGAGCAGAGCCCGAGGAGGAAGAGCGCGAAGGAAGGGGGACCCGGCCGGGGCGGGAGCAGAAACGGGGCAGGAGCCAGGAGCGAAGCCGGGGAGAGACGCGGAGCGGGGAGCAAGAGCCGGGCGCGGGGGACGAGCCCAGGAAGAGGGGATTGCCGGGAAGAAACGGGCAGAGCAGAGAAGGGAGAGAGAAAAGCGGGGAAAGAGCCGAGAAGAAAGGAGGGACGTGACCGCAGCGGGGAGGAGAAGGAGCCCGGGGCAGAGCGGACTGACGAGGCGGGAAAGAGGGAGGGGAAGCACTGGGCACAATTGGGGGAAACACCCGGTCTGGCAGGTCATCCCTGCCCCCAACGACCCCGACCCCGGGGGTGCGGGAGACAAACGGACACGGGGTCAAACACCTTTATTGAAACGAGCCACACGGACACGGGGGAGCTTTACTGGGGTAAGGGGCGGGCAGCAGCGGGTCCCAGCTCCGGCTCCGGCGGGTCCCGGCTCGGCAGCGGCCCCGGCCCAGGCTCCTGCGGGGAGAGACGTGGAGCGAGTCAGCCCCGGCGGAGGCACCGCCCGGCCCGGCCGCCCCATCCCCGTCCCCTCCCCGGCCCGGCGCCCCGCGCTCCAGCCGGCACCCCCGCACCCAGCACACGCCCCGCGCCGCTAGACCCGTCTCCACGCACCGCGCGGCGGGCGCACCACGAAGGACACTGTCGCTCCCGCCCGCTCGCGGACATTTCCCATTGCTGCGGCCGCCCTGGGCCAACGTTGTGTCCCGGCCCAGGCGGCCGCGCGGAGCCGGCCTGGGTGCCCGCCCGGGTCTCCCCGCCGCAATGTCCCTTCATGGGACACAGGAAATCCCACCATCCCAAACGCCCGAGGCTCATGAATCCTGGGGTGTACAACTTAGTGGTGGAACCCGAGGAGAGGGCACTTCCTGGGTCAAAATTATCTTACTTTTGCCTCCTGTTAGGATGGCCTTTTTTCTTCCCTCCCGGTCAGCTCACTCCTACTCGCCTGCCGTCTTGTCTGCTTGTCCTTCCAGGGGCGATGTGCATGGACCCCCAAAGGGGACCGGTTTCGCGGGATTGAGGGCTGCAGCCTCAGGTGGCCAGTCCAATCTCCGACACTTGACCCCCAGCGAGCCAAGTCAAGCGACGTCTGCCACTAATCCCTTTTCAGCAAGGGATTCAGCGCCCTGGCTGACCAGCTTGTAGGCACTTCGCACGCAGTGGCCACAAGGGAACCACTGCAGAAATGAAAGAGGGCAGCGGGCGGGGAAACTTGGAGGTGAAATGACAGGAAAGGAGAGTTCCCAATTTACCACAAAAAAATCACCACAATTGTCCTCACAAAACACTCACCACAGTCCCACACAGCTACCAAAGCACCACACTATTTTCCAACTGAAAAGAGATTGTTTCTGGGGATTATTTCATGATTAGAGGTAGTGTTTAGTGAAGCGTTAGTGTTTGCATTCTTCAAGCTCTCTCCACGCCAGCAGGGGAGTCTCCTCGCGCCCTCCCTGCCGCTCCCCTCGGCCCCCCCGGCCTGCGCAGGCCTGTGCCCAGGGACTCGGGCAGGGAATACAGTGCCTGCCCCCAAGGAGGAGGGCAGTAACCCCGCGTGCCTGGGACCAAGTGACGGAAAGAACAGCCCAGCCACCAAGAGCGGCTCTCCCTGCCGCAATGCTCAGACGTGGCCACCGGAGGGCAGCACCGAGCAGCCAGTTCGTCGGCGCTCCGCGGCGCCGTTCTCGTGGCTGCAGCGCTCGGAGCGCACCACACGAGGGCAGCACTGAGTCGGGTTTGCCTTCATGCTTAGGAGAAGACAACTCCCTGCTCAGAGCCGCCCTCCTGTGGCCGCGCCGGGCATTGCGGCGGGGAGACACGGGCGGGCACCCAGGCTGACTCAGCGCCTGGGGCTGGAGCGGGGCGTGGAGCCCGGAGATACCGACCCGGAACGAAGCCGGCTCCGTGCCGCCCTCCCTGCGCGGAGCAGGCGGGGTTTAAAGACAGAGAAAATCACATGGAGGAGACAGGGAGGCTGCCCAGGCGGCAGGCGGAGAGAAAAGGAGCACCAGGACGGACAGACAGCTTCACGCTTCAACACCTGCCGCAGAACAGAGCCCCACAGGCCCCGCGCCCTGGGAACGCGGCGTCCCGCACGACCCAGAGGTCGCCAGAACATGCCGCCGCAGCTCTCCGGCACCGCCCGCGTGTGCGGGGCTGCAGCGGGACGTGGGCTCCGGGCACAGCACACCCGGAAACCGAGACACCGCGAGCCGGCCGGGGCCGCTGCGGATCGGAGTCGGACCAATCGGCGCACAGATGCCTGCACACACCCACCATACCCTGGCAGCCAATCAGAATGCAACGGGGGGGTGGGGAGCCTTGGCCCCGCCCCCTCCTGGCCAAAGCCAATGAGAGAGAAGGGCGGGGCGACTCTAAACCCGCCCATGCGGCTACTCCACCCAATCGCCTCATGTCTCAAGGTGGCCAATGAAAACGCGAGCCTCCGATCCCGGCCCGGCATGAAGGTCCGTGACTCGTGTGTCAGTCCCGGCCGCGGTCACTGCTCTAGTGGCGCCCCGAGCGAGCGAGCGAGGCCGTTTTTCCTCCTCTCTCTCCGCCTTTCTCGCCCGGCTGCAAGACCCACAGCCCGGCCGCACCGATCTGCTTGCTCCGTCTCGGCCCCTTGTCGCCCGGCTGCAATGCCGCTGTGCAGCACGGGGCGGCAGCACCGGGCCTGGTTTTATTTCTCCGGCTGAATTTCCTGGCTGCCGTGCCCAGCGCAAAGCTCCGGACCGCGGCACTGGGCCCGTTTTGTGACGTGCCAGGATCCCCAGCCGCGAAGCCCCGACCGAAACGCGCCGGCGGCCCCGACCCTTTCCCTCCTTCTCCGCCCTCCTCTCCTGGCTGCAATGCGGAGCGCGACCCACAGGAGGGCAGCACTGAGGCATTCCTTTCATACACGGCACCACAGGAGGGCAGCACCGAGCAGCGGGGTCATCTCCCCTGCGCGGCGCCGCTCCTCGTGGCTGCAGTGCTGGGAGCGCACCACGGGAGGGCAGCACTGAGCCAGGTTGCCCTCCTACTGCGGGTGGATGATCATGACGTCACTGCGTGTCTGCCCAGACGGTCCTGGAGCGCTCCGGCACCTCTTGCGGCGACCGCGGCGGGTCCTTGCGCTGCCCGCGGGCCCAGGGGCGAGGGGGAACTAGCTGCCCCAGGGCTCCTTTGTAGCGGGCCCAGGGCACGGTGCCCCCGGAGGGTCGAGGGGCCACCCCCGTTTAGCAGCCAGAGGGAGTTTGGAGCTGTAGCCCACTTGGATCTGTCCCGAAACACCCAGCAGTGGTCTGCCTTCCTGTTTGGCACCGTTTGTGTGTGCCGTGGCAGAGAACTGATGTGCAGGGTGGAAGCTAAAATGCCACTGCTTAACTCAGAGCACAGACAGGCAGGGGGCTGGCCTTCCCAGAACAGCCTCCTTGCACACCCCTAGCAAGCAGTGCCACCAACTCACTAAAACAGAGAGGGCTCCACCTAGGCCAGGACTTGAACCCATCCCCTTTGCCACTGAAGGCAGCACCCTTACCACCAGACTACAGAAGAAGACTGAAACCTTTTACGGCCCTGGGCCCCTTGAGGCACAGCGCCCAGACCTCCATTGAAAGAGGAAGGCGCTTCTCCACAAGACAGAGAGAGGCCAGAACCTGAACTCAGGCCCTGAGCACCCACACGGAGAGCCCCTGCACTGTGCACCACAGCACCTGGTTGGATGAGACTCACTTCCAGGCCCCTTAACTCTTTCCCTGCGGATACGCACTGGTTCCACTACAAGGGGCACCCCAGGAAGGCCACAGCCTTTGCCTGCCTCTTGGCCTGGTGGTCAAGGCCCCGTGCACTCAGGCAGAGCCTGTGGGTTTGACTACACAGGGCCAGCATCCTCTGGGCCTGGCTTTCACTCTTGCTTTCCCCAGCGGCGCTTGCCCAGCCGCTGCAGGCCAAGGGCCATCATATTTGACATGCCAGAGAAGACTTGTTCCAGCCATTCATGTTAAAGTCCAGAGACACTGGGCTGGAGGCCGGGAGGTCTGCCTTTATCTTCCTTTGTTTGCAGCCATGGGAGCTGCCTGGGAAAAGTGAATCCGCACGGCACGTCCCCTAGGCTGCGGGGAACGGTCTTCTCTGGCGGCTCAGCAGGGACCACTGCGGGGTCCCAGCTCCTGTGCAACCCCAGCTAAGGGGGTGCAGAGAAGCGGGGCTCAGAGGCCTCCAGCCACAAGGGAATCCAGACCCCCAGCCCTCACTTTGCAGCACTGTGCCCCAGCCCCCTGGCTCTTGGGGACACCTGGGGCTGGGGGGCAGCTGCGACCTCGGGCTGCCCTTGGAGAGCTGGACAGCCGTGTCCCGCAGAGCGCAGATATGTGGGGACCCAGGGAAGGCCGTCTGCCCAAATACTCTCACTGGGTCCTGGTTAAGACCAAGGTCCAGCTGCCTCTGGGCCCCAAAAGGCAAAGGGCCACGAGCCGGGCGGCTGCTGGGCAAAACCCAGACCAGCACCCCAGGGCGGCTGTCCTCGTACAGGGGTCACCGCGCTGCGCCCAGGACACCGCTCACCGCCACAATGAGCTTGTGCGTGCGAAGGCGCACAGGAGCGGCGCGAGGGGCAGGCCAGCGGCCCCCGCTGTGGGACGCCCTCCTCCGCCCTGCGCTGGGGCAGAGCCGTGCTCCGGCCGGGGGGGCCTCTGAGCCCGGGGACCGGTGCCCCCCGCCCCCAGGACTGCACACGAGCTCCTCTGCCCTCCTGGCAGGGCCCTGCCCGGTGCTGCATCACGACCCCCCGGACACGGGCTGGAGACAGACCCACCTGCAGCCCCCTCCTCCAGCCCCGTCCGAGGCAGGAGCCTGCTCTCCTGGGCATGGCCCCGGTGCCCCTACCCTGCCCTGCCCTGCCCTGCCCTCCCGCCCGGCACTGCCCACACCCCGGGGCGGCAGCACCTGGCTCGGGACTGGGACGAGCTCCCGGCCCGGCGAGACAGGCGGCTCCTCCCGGCCTCCCCGCACGAGCTGCGGCCCCGGGGCACCCACGCGCAGGGTGGAGGAAACCCGGCTCAGTGCTGCCCTCCCGTGGTGCGCTCCCAGCACTGCAGCCCCGAGGAGCGGCGCCGCCGAGGGGGGACGACCCAGCTGCTCAGAGCCGCCCTCCTGTGGCCGCGCCGGGCATTGCGGCGGGGAGACCCCGGCCGGCACCCAAGCCGGCTCCGCGCTGCCGCCCGGCCCCGAGTGCGGAGACGGGGTCCCGCGAGGTGCTGCCGCCCCGGGGTGCGCGCAGTGCCCGGGCGGGAGGGCAGGGCAAGGCAGGGAAGGGCAGGGGCACCTCGTGCCCGGGGCAAGCACTCCTGGGCACAGCGCGGTGACCCCTGTACGAGGACAGCCGCCCTGGGGTGCTGGTCTGGGTTTTGCCCAGTGGCCGCCCGGCTCGTAGCCCTTTGCCTTTTGGGGCCCCAGAGGCAGCTCCGCAGCTGGACCTTGGTCTGAACCAGGCCCCAGGGGAGGGTATTTGGGCAGGCGGCCTTCCCTGGGTCCCCACATATCCGCTCTCTGCAGGACACGGCTGTCCAGCTCTCCAAGGGCAGCCCAAGGTCGCTGCTGCCCCCCAGCCCCAGGTCTCCCCGAGAGCCGGGGGCCAGGGCACGGTGCTGTGAAGCACAGGCTGGGGGTCCAGACTCCCTTGTGGCTGGAGGCCTCTGAAATTGTTGAGCGGGAGCAATAAGAAAGAGGGAAAAAATGAGAGACTGGAGAAAATAAAAATGAATGAGAATGAAAAGAATGAAAATGAAAAAGAAATAAAAATGATTTTTTAAAATTATATAATGGCACTGGTAAAATGGGTTTGGCTCCCCCAAACTCAGCAGCCCCTCAGGGGTGACAGGGGTAGAGCTGGCTGAAAGCCTGCGGACAATACATTAAGCAGGCAAGGGGGGCAGGACCACAGCTGGACCTAAGGGACTCACAAAACCTGGAGGGAACCGGGGATCCACACAGTTGTTCTCCTTGCAACAATGCAATGCAGCTTCCCACTGCCGGGATCCAGCTCTTAGAAAAGAAGACCCCACTATTGCTATTAGAAATAGCAAGACTTGTACTAAAGGCAGTCAGAGAAGAAAGTCTGAAACACCTCAACTAAAAAAAACACCAAGTAGCTCATAAGTTCCCTGAGCATTTTATTTTTATTGGGACCATTTTTTCTTCTGAGACAAGGGACAGCTGAACTTCAACAGATTATACCGAAGCACCACAGCTTCACTGGGCCTTATTTTTCAGTTCCTCAAATAAATCAGGACTGATTTCCAGAGTGCATTAGCCATTGTAAACTGAAGACCAGGAACCATGTGTTGCACACTCGTTTCCCACTGGTCCATCAGAAGGGGAAATATTTGCACTGCACAAGTAAGAACACAGATCGGATCGGCAGACTGAATGAAAAAGTTCATCCTTCAGACAGCTTGCAACAGGAAAGGCCCGCGGCCAAATCTTCTCAGCATAGAAAAGCCCCAGCCACAAGGTGACTTTTTTTAGACCATTCATTGTGTGACTGTGCACATCTTAGGCCCTCCTCTTCCTACCGATTTGACGTCGGCCACGCCAACTACCTTTATGATTGTTTGGACTCAGGACAAGATCTTTGTCCCTGTGGAGCTGGAGGTTAAACACTTTCAAACACTCACAGAGCCTTAACTTACAGACACAAAGACATTACACCACAAACAGCCTCAAAGTGGCCCCATAAGCTACGGCCTAAGCAAGCTACAGCCAAGCCAGAAACAGAACTGAGCACAAACCTACATTTCTACACTGACACTGAGAACTGTTCAACCCTACACACTGCCTTCAATCACATCTATTTTGATCCACTGCTTAACTAGCCAAGCCAGACAACCTGCAAAACCCTTGACTGCTCTATATCAAAATGCACAACTAGCACAAAGCCTCAACCTCCTTGTACCGCCCTAGCAGTTACCCGTGTATGGCAACAGCAGGACCTAAGACACAAATCCTGTGTGCGCCTGCCCCAGTGCTCCCACCTTCCACAAGGCGCTAATCACAAGGTCGACAACTTGGGGATGCAACTTGCAGAGAGGCCAGACACCGTGTCCAAACTCCCTTACCGTTCCCTCCTGCTGGGCGGGCGGGGATTTCTTCCCTCCTTAGTGGCTAACACCTGCCCTCTGCCGTCTTGTCTGCTTCTCTTTCCAGGGCTTAAAAAACAGACAGACATTGGATTTAAGTCAGCACGTCAGAGGACGAGACTACAGGCCCCAACTTCTCTCCCTCTTTTACTCTCACCTGGACCCACAGCCACTCTGTCCTCTGTCTGCGGAAAGTGGGGAGGGCAGACATATGCAGGTTCGGCTGCCGACATCTGGGCCAGCCAGAAGGAGAGTGCGACGGGCCAGGACTCTGGACAGAACTGCTAGGGCGGCACCACGAACGCTGACCACAAACACCAGAAACCCTGCTGACAGGGCAGTGCTCCCTGCACACAGCTGGCGGCTGGGGCATGAAGCCCGGAGACAACCTGCAAAGTCCTGAATGCCAGCGGACAGGTGCCGCAGGCGGTCTCGATCAAGGGTCAAAGCTGCCCTGTGGACAGAAGGGCAGACAGGACAGAAGTGCCACGACTTCAGTCTCCCGCCATGGAAGCCACCGAGCCCAAAGGGCTAGTAGAGACCTCCTCCCCCAAGGTCAGAGGGGTGGGGGTGCAGCCCTGTTTACAGGGTGCAGAAGGGCATCTCATAGTGCCAGGAGCTGCAGAACAGAGGAGCAGAGACCTGGACCTGAGTTACAGGAAGGTCACTAAGCCTCGGGGTCCCAGTGCACTCAGTATCCTCCAGAAGCCTGCAGCCTTCCCTGTAGCCTGTGTGTATCATCTCTGACCAACCTCCGCAAGTGGGACGAGACCCGACCCGGAGAAGCAAGGGCACCTGGACCCTCCTTACAGGCTGCAGGCCAGGGGCGGGGGCGAAGAACAGCTGGCCAAGTGCCAGGGTACTCGTCTCCAGGGACTCGGCTGGGGAATACATGGGCTGCCCCAAGAAGGAGGGCAGGAACCCCGCGTGCGAGCTACCGAGTGCCCGAAAGAACATGCCAGCCACTCAAAAAGTGGGGGTCTCCCCGCCGCAATGCCCCGCCGCGGCCACAGGAGGGCAGCACCGAGCAGCCGGTTCGCCTCCCCTCCTCGGCGCCGCTCGTCGTGGCCGCAGTGCTGGGAGCGCACCACACGAGGGCAGCACTGAGCCGAAGCTCGTCCGGGGAGTGGCGGCGCCCGGGACCGCTCAGTGCGCACGCAGAGCCGGCGGGGACGTGCCGCGGGGAGGAGCGGCCCCGGCCCCGCACACGGGCGCGTCCTTCCCTTGCGGCGCCGGCGGCGGGAGCGGCCGGGTGTGAGCGGGGCTTGCGGCGCGGCTCGGGGCGGGCTCGGGGCGGCCGGGCTGGGGCGCAGGGGAGGCGGCGGGAGCCGGCGGTTGTGCGGGCTGCTCCAGCGGCGCCTGCTCCGAGGGAGGGAGCTGCAGCGTCCTGCGCGCTGATTGGCCGCGAGTGCGCTCTCTGCCCCGATTGGTCCGTCTCGGGTCCGGAGCGCGCTGCAAGGTGCTGGCTGCGGGAGCGGTGCTGACCAGTGCGGTGGGCCAGTGCCGGGGCTGCTTTGGGCAGACAAGGGCTTATGTCAGCACGTCAGCAAGGTGACACTGTGCTGTGACCCTGCCCTAGCCCCTGGCCGGGATAGTGAGAGCTGACTAGTGATGTTGGGTGCCTAAGCGCGGGACGTGGAAGAGCCCTGATTTTCAGAAAATGTGGAAAACCCTGCCCCCGTGAGACGACTGTCACAGCTCTTCATGGTGCTTAATGGCAGGCACTCAAACCCACTGGCCCGCGGGGAAAGCTCTGCCCCTGCCCCCGGTGCGAAGATGAAGATGAAGATGTGAACTTCCCGGTGAGAGCACAAGCGACGGGCAGGGGAGCGCAGGGAGCAGAGCGGCGTGTGACCCACGGCTCCTCGGGGCTGCAGGGAACGGGGACGCAGCAAGAGCACCCGTCCCTGCCGGGGCTGCAGCCAGCACTGGGCCGAGCCCCTCGGAGCTGCGTTTGCGGGCACGAGGATGAGAGGCGTCCGCGATGGGGCTTGGGCTCAAGAAGGCTCAACAGCTAACCTGATGTGAACCAGCCAAAGGCAAGAGGGGACATGTATTTTATATGCTACATTAATCAGAAGCCTCTACTTAATCAAATGCATTTTTGTTTCAATGGTTAAAAAATATTAATTCCCTCCTTCCAGCCAAATGCCCTGGAAATGCGATGCGTTTTCCCCAATATTTAAAATAAGTAATACGTTTGAAAAAAGAATTCAGTGCTTAACCTGGGGCACAGATGTCCAGAGGGGGTCCGGTTAGGCCGGGGCTTGAACTCACGACTTCTGCCACCTCGGGTAGTGCCCTAACCACCATGAAAAAGGGAAAGGCTTAAAGCTCCTGCTGCCGTAGGCCCCTTGAGACGCAACAGCCAGGCCCCTCCATTGAAAGGGGAAGGCGCCTCCCCACAAAATGGGAAGAGGCCGGGACCTGAACCCAGGACCTCAGCACTCACAGGGAGCAGCCCAGCACTGTGCACCACAAGACCCAGCTGGCTCAGGGCCTCACTTCTGGGCCCCTTGACTCTTTACCTGTGGACACACACCAGTTTCCCCAATATAAGTTGATGACCTTTCACCTAATTAGGGGGGGTTGACCTGCAGTTGACCCCAAATGTGACCTCAGGTGACCCCAAGTTGAACTCTCTGTGACCCCTGGTTTCCCCAAAAATAAGTTGGTGACCTTTCACCTAATTAGGGAGGATTTGACCTGTAGTAACCCCATGTTGACCTCTCTGTGACCCTGCTTGCCCTGAAAATTGGGCTGTGACTTGAACCCTCTGTGCCCCCCCACCCACCCAGGTAGGCTGGGGTTGACCCTGCGTTGGCCTCACAGCGCCCCCTCCTCCTGCCGTGACCCCAAGGTGCCAGCCCTCAGCCTCAGCCGGTCACCAGGGAAGGGGATGTCATGCGCTCATGAATGCGCCGCTCCGGTTGCCATGGGCTTGTGAACTGGAGGAGGGAGGAGCCGACTCCAAGGATAGAGCAGGGTCCTTCTTTGACTCCGGTCATGTGAGCAGCGAGAAGCCGTGGAAAGGCCATTTTAATTCTTCTCTACCGTCCAGATGAAAAATGCCTCCCCCTCTGAACCTTCATCACTAGGAATAATGAGCCCAGGAGGAAAAGACCCAAAAATGAAGGGGGAAGAGCCCAGGAGGAGGAAAAGACCCAAGAATAAGGAGGAAAGACCTGGAAGAAAAGAGGGAGTCTGAAGAATAAGGGGAGAAAGAGTGAGGAAGAAAAGGAGGGTGGGAAAGACCCACCAAGGGGAAGGAAGAAGACCCCCGAGACGCCCCCCACACCGCGCAGAAAGGAGAACAGGCCGGAGGCAGAGCAAAGGAAGAAAGAGGAAGCCCCCCCAACCCAATCCCCGCGCTCATGTGGACCCGGGCCCGGCGGCTCCAGCAGGCCATGTCCAGAGCGGCTGCGAGCGAGCAGAGGGGCAGCAGCAGCGGGAGAAGGGGGCAAAGGGATGGGGAGTGGGGAGCACAGGGGGCCCGAGTGGGGCCAGAAGGGACCCAAGGCCAAGGCGAAAGACACAAATAGAAAGGGAGGAGAAGACCCCAGAACAAGGAGGAAAACCCCCAAAAGAAAAGGGGGAAGAGCAATGACTAAGGTGGAAAGACCCAAGAAGAAAAGGGGAGAAGACCCAGAATAAAGGGCGGGGAAGAGCCACAAAGGGGGTGACAAAAGCCCCAAGAGTGGGGGCAGCCCAAAGAAGAAGGAGAGAAAGGGGGGAGAGGCCCAGGGGAAAGACAGAAGAAGACAGAGGAATGAAGGGGGACCCCAGGGGAAGATCCAAGAATGAGGGGGTGAGAAGAGGCTGAAGAGTAAGGAGGAAAGACCTCCCCCCAGAACAGTGGTGGTGGGTGGAAGACACCCAGGAATGAAGGGGGAAGAGCCCAGGAGGAGCAAAAGACCCAAGAATGAGGAGAAAAGACCCTGAAGAAAAGAGGGAGACTGAAGAATAAGGGGAGAAAAGGCTCAAGAGGAAAAGTGGGTGGGAAAGACCCACCAAGAAGGGGGCAGGAAGAAGACCCAAGATTAAGTGGGGGCAGCCCCAGGACTGGAGGGGAAACGAGCTGAGGAGGAGGGAAGGAAACACGGACGTCTGAAGAGGGGAAGCCCCAAGGATAAGCGGGGGAAGAGCCCAGAACAAGGGGAAAAGATCGAAGAAGGACGGGGGGGAGAGAGCCCAGGAAAAGAGGGGGAGAAAGAGCCCAGAATGGACGGGGGGAGCCAGGAAAGAGGGAAAAAGCCCCAAAACGAAAGTGGGGAAGAGACCCGAGAAGAAAAGGGAAGAGCAGGGATAGGGGGTGGGGGACAGAAAGACCCCAGGAGAGGGAGATGAGCGCACTGTGACGGGGGGAAGAGCCACGAAGTCACTGGAGCGGGGAGCGGACTGAGGCATGGCGGGGCAGGGGAGAAGAGCCGCAAGCACGAAGTGGGGAAAGAGCCAGGAAGGAGGAACAAGCCCCGGAGCCAGAGGGAGAAGGGCCCCAAGGAGAAACAGGGAAAGGATGCGGGGGAGGAGGAGGGAAAAAGGGAGGAAAGAGATTGAAGCATCAGGAGGAAAAGACCCAAGAAAAAAGGGTGGGGGGAGGCAGGAAGAAGGTGGGAAAAGCCCCAAGGAGAACGGGGCAAATGAGCCAGGAATAAAGGGGAAAGCACCTAAATATGAAGGGAGGAAGAGCCAGGGGGGAGCCCCAAGAACGAGGGGGGAAGGGCCCCAAGAAGCGGCAGAGACACATGCCAAATATGAAATGGGGGATGTGAAAAGGGAGGGGGAAACCCAAGAAGGAAGCGGGGAAGAGACTGAAGAACAAGGAGGAAAAGACCGAGGAACAAAGAGAAACGAAACCCAGGAAAGGGGGAGACTGAAGAATTGGGGGAGAGACCCAAGGGGAACGGGGCGGTTGGGACAAGGGAAAAAGAGCCAAGAATAAGGGGAGAAAGCCCCAGGAATAGCGGGGGGAAACACCCAGGAATCAAGGCGGGGCGGGGGGAGATCTTTAGGAGGAGGAAAGACCCCGAAAAGGGGGAAGAGGCTGACTGGAGAGGAAAAGCGCAAGGAGGAAGAGGGAAGAGTCCAAGAAGGAAGCAGGGGGAAGACCCGAGAAAGGGAGGAAGAGCCCAGGCGGGAGAACAAGAGCCCAGAAGAGGGACAGCCCGCAGGGAAGGGAAGAGAAGGGAAGGGGCCGAGAGGAAAGCGGGCAGAGAGCAGAGCCCGAGGAGGAAGAGCGCGAAGGAAGGGGGACCCGCCCGGGGCGGGCGCAGAAACGGGGCAGGAGCCAGGAGCGAAGCCGGGGAGAGACCCGGAGCGGGGAGCAAGAGCCGGGAGCGGAGGACGAGCCCGGGAAGGGGGGATTGCCGGGAAGAAACGGGCAGAGCAGAGAAGGGAGGGAGAAAAGCGGGGAAAGAGCCGAGAAGAAAGGCGGGACGTGACCGCAGGGGAGAGGAGAAGGAGCCCGGGGCAGAGCGGACTGACGAGGCGGGAAGAGGGAGGGGAAGCCCCGGGCACAAGCGGGGGAAGCGCCGGGGCTGGCAGGTCACCACTGCCCCCAGCGACCCCGACCCCGACCCCGACCCCGGGGGTGCGGGAGACACACGGACACGGGGTCAAACACCTTTACTGAAACGAGCCACACGGGCACGGGGGAGCTTTATTGAGGCAAGGGGGGGGGGGGGGGCAGCAGCGGGTTCCGGCTCCGGCGGGTCGCGGCTGGGCAGCGGCCCCGGCCCGGGCTCCTGCGAGGAGAGACACGGAGCGAGTCAGCCCCGGCGGAGGCACCGCCCGGCCCGGCCCGGCCGCCCCCTCCCCTCCCCTCCCCTCCCCTCCGCCGGCCCCGCCCACTCGGGGTCCCAGGGTCTCGGGGAAGCCAAGTCAAGTGATGAGCACAAGTCGGAATATCTAACTAAACAACCCACCTCTTCCCATCGGGTGTGAACAGGGGAATCCTCCGCACCAGCAGGCAAGTGGCTCCTACCAGCTTCCTCCCCCCAGCCAGCAAAGGTGAGAGAGACTCTGTGCAGAGAAGCTGGACTGGCACAGAGATGAGCGCTGCTTCGCATGCCTTGGGCGTCAATACTACCAGGCTGGGCTCAAGACTGGTCTCTTGTCTCTTTATCCAGCTCGGGTGGTAGCAATCCCTCAGCTGTACAGAGGGAATGGAGGATCTCTGCGAAACGTGGTTGTATCTGGACGTGGTGTACAGAAGGGGTCATCAGGAAAGGGACTGTCACCACCCCTGAGTTCTGGGTCTCGACTTGCAGACAATCCTGATCCAGCAGGAGATATACGCACTTGTACACCGAGGATAAGGTAGACTCCAGGTTCCTGACTCTGTGCAATGGATGCAGCCCCTTCCCAGCAGGGATCACAGCTGTAGCTGACAGACATCCCAGTGTGGAAGGCTTCTAGGCCCTGGGCGGTGTGCTTCCTATTGTCTAGGGCTGGAGGTGGAGGGCACGGCCCCACTGAGCCAGGGGAGAGAGGAAGGAGAGCGGGTCAGTGAACAACTCACCTTAAAAGTGAAGAGCAGCCGGATTCACAAAGAGGAGGAAAATCCCCCTCCAGGCAGACTTGTTACATCAAACTTTGTTGAGCTAGCAACTCAAGACATGCTAGGATGATGTGGGCACACCTACCTAAATATCGCTCCAGCCCAGAAATGGAAGGACCCCATTGGGCTACTTTCCTACCCCCGGATATGCCCTTCAGTGTCTTTGATATGTATAAAATGTACATGTCTTCATTAACAGCAGGGATTATCCATCATTGGGACACTTATAGAGCTCTGTGTCAGGGGTCGCCTACCACAGGGACTGGTGCAGGAGAGGCAGGGGGAAGTCCAGGCAGAAGTTTGCATTTTCCATGTTGGCCGCTGAAAGCCGATGCAAGCCGATGCCAGGATTCCCAGCAAGTTCACTTACCCGTCCATGCACGGCCCTGCCAGGTATCACCCATCCCAGTGACCAGCCGGCAACTGTGAGTCGTGCTTACCTAGACTGCAGGTTGGGGCAGGAGGAGCCCAGGTGCCATCGTCCCGGCACTGGATCTCATAGCTGCCCTTCAGGACATAGCCATCGTTGCATTCAAAGCTCACTTTATCGCCACGGTCATACACAGAGCCGTGCCCCTCGAGTTTCCTTCCATTCCGGATCTCTGGGTTTGGGCAGCAGGTCACTAAAAATGAAATCATGGTTGACAAAGGGTGTTTCACCTGACTTGCCTCTTCTCCACGCACGTACGGGCAAATCTGCTTGCAAAGGGTGGAGCACAGAGAGCGGGGAAGCAGGAGAAAGACAAGGGAGTGAAACAAAACAGAGGTGCTGGTCCCCTTTGACTCAGGCCACAACATGTCCTGCCCCGCTGTGGCTGGTCCTAGATTGGACCATCAGACCACACAGAACACCAACTGCACACTCAAAAGCTCTTTCATTCCTGAAAACCTACCTATTCTACCTGAGCAGTCAGGTCAAAGAGGCAGCAGCATCACCAAGCACGAGGAACCACGAACACCTGAGAACAGCAGTAATTACCAGGGGACACCTGAAAGGTGAGGCATCTCCTCCCCCGTGTCGTTGCCTTAAGGCCTGTTCTTTCCGCATGCTGGACGCTGCTGCCAAGTCTGACGGAGAGCTCTTCCTAAGGATGTATTTCTGTACAAGAAGTCACCCAACCCCAAAATCCCCCTCAGGGAGTTTTTATCCCTCTCCTCCCCATCCAAACATAACTCAATTTATATGCTGTGAAATACGGTACTCCAGTTCTAAGGTCATTGGAATTACATGCCAAGGTGAGACCAGAGTGAAACCCGTTACGCTTCAGTGTCGATCATAACACCATTAAGGTCAGCTTCCATTCACAGAATGGAAACCTATTTGGTCTACCAACAGCAGTTCCTACAGTCCAACCTGGGCCACGATATACCCGGATTAATTGGTACTTAAGGGAAGAAAATAAAGGGTTGACTTTCTTATACAAGTAAGAAAAGAACTGAGCAACAGTTTAGAAAAAATGGCTTTATTCTGTCAATGAGTGAAGCTATGCCACCAAGCAAAGCCATCCCTGCTATGCAAGGTGACCTGGTCAATGCCAGAAGGATCAAGAAGACATACAAAAACCTAGAGCTCTTGGTTCCAAAATTATACCTTTTATTAGACCAACTGGGAAATCACAAGAACATCGTTCTTTTTTGCAAGCTTTCAGGATCAAAATCCCTTCATCAGGTGGTGGGGAAAGTATACATGGTATAAGATGGTAAAATGTCTCCATAGGGAGGAAATAAACTTCATTTTTGCAGAGAGAGAGCTGAAGATGAAGACAGATCAAGAAGTGCTAACCATTTCTGATAACTTTTAACAACATGTTAACAACTTATTTTATATCAGTTGCATTTCAGGTTTTACAAGCAAGTCTGTGATTTGAGCAATGGTGAGCAGGCTGGGTGCGAAAAAAGCCATCCTCAAGAACCTTGTGTCATTTCTTCACCATATGGTCCCCTTCCAAGGTTGATGTTTTGAAGGTCTGCTACTTGAGACATCCAATCTAGTTCTACTGATATGTTGTGGACTACTAGTTGAATAAAGGCCTGGGTTGTTATGGTGATGAACACTAAGCTGCAGTCTGAACTTGATCACCATGTGCCCAGGACGAAGAATAATCCCGTGGGTTCCCACCTCAGTGCAGTCACAAAGGAAAGGTTGGTTGTCTGAAAAAGATGAAAACAAACTCTTCCCTTTCCCACATTAAAAAAAAATCCAGTTATGGGTAACATTAAATTTACCAGTCAAGGTCATGAACAAGGAATATTATATTCAAGATCAGCTATCCATGGTTTCCTGAAAATAAGCTTCTTGCTCCATTTTGTGGGTGTGTTGGGCTTAGTTAGTTATTTGACGTACCCCTCTATGCTCCAGTTTCTTCAAGTTAATTTGCATTTTCACATAACAGGGCTCTCCCATTTGAAGGGAAAAGGAACGCTTTTTACTGTCTTTTCTTTCTGTCATCGCTCGACTTCCAAGGTTGATGGTATCTAAAGTTAGCTGTGCCAAATGCCGGTTTCAGCTTCTGTCCACTTGGCCAGTTTTATTTGCAGCTGCTAAATACATTGCTTCCAGGTTAATAAAGTTCCTTAGAAATCTGCTGCGGCAATTATTGCTTCTCATTTTGCTGGCACATCCATGGGTCACATTTCGGGAAGTCTCATTTCTCTTTCTGTCATCAATTGAAAAGAGACTGAAATTAGTCATTTCTTGTGGATGGATTTTTTTGGTGGTATCTTTTATTGGACCAAGTGAGAGATGTTAGACAAGGTTTCAGACACAAAGTGCCTTCTTCAAGTAATCCTTTGAGAACTAGGGGTGGTTTTACATCCCGAGCTATCTGATTTTTTGTTCACTTGACTAAAGAACCTTTGAGGGCTCAAGTAATTTTTTCAGCTTGTTCAGAAGCTGAAGCTAGTTATGGCATATGAAATCTTTGTTTCACACCCATCCCTTGATGTGATAGTTTCATTACAGATCCAGTGAAATCAAGTCCTTGATCAGTTCCCTGTAGGGCTTATTTTTAGTAGGGAAAGTCTCTATCCCTTTAGTAATAGTGGTTTTATTCACCAAAAGATGCCTAGCTGCCTGGGATAGTGGGTAGAGTCCTGGATGATTCATTTCATTACCAAGATCCCACAAAATGTTGCCTTAGAATTGGTCATTTCTCCCCATTTTTAGCATTTACAGCAACACAGTCGAAACACCCTTGAACATCTCATGGAATATCTTTGCAATCTCGCCCCTAAGCTGTTCGAGTTCATTTGTCACAGGTGACCTTAATTCCCAAATTTCTTCTCTTCGTTTAGCCGAGACAGCCCAAACCCAGTGGTTTTCAGGTTTGAGAAAAGGATACATTTCTTTACAAGATTTTTCTACCTACTTGTCACCACCTTTGACCTCAGACACAACACCTTTCTTGTGACAAGCTTTTAATTCCTTTAAATCTAGCTATCCCTGCTAAATGCTGGATTTCTCTCTGGCTAGTTGCTATAACCATTTCAACACTTAATTTCCATCCTTCCCCTTTCAGAGAAGCTGATGTGGTTTCTTAATCTGTGCTGTAATTCCAGTGTGATGACTCTGGGCTTTTCAAGTGCTTTTACTGTTTTTATAAAAGTTTTTTTTTTTTCTGTTTGGGATTTTAAAGGCTTTAAAATAGCTGCACATCGTCCATAGTGACTAATGAGCTGCATGGGGAAGCTTCCTCTTTGCCCACTCTCCTATCCAGTAAGCTAAGGCAGAAACTACCTATTTGGGGTCAGAAAAATAAATACGAATGTTTGCCTCGGGGTGTCATTTTTTCATGCATGTACAGCTCCAGCCATTTCTGCAGACCGTGCTAAATTTACTGAACAACTTTTTTACGCAGTGTTTGAAGCTGGACCAGGGAGCTGAGCTTGCTCTACCCTTGACACCCAATCTTTAAGTAGCTTTTTTCTGTGGTCGACCCCTGATAATATTCTCATACTTCCCCAAGACAAAACATAGTTTCTAGTAAGGCCAGCTGTTGCAACCTTCTTGAGCCATTTTATAAGCTTCTTGTCATGACTGGGTCCTTTAGGCCTTGAAGGCTGGAATACGGTTTAGGGGTTTACTGCTTTTGTTAGTGGCTACTGCAAACTTTTCCTTCTCCTTCCCCCCAAGGTTTATTTCCATCTCATCCTAGTCCCCGAGCCTTTTCCACTGCCTCTTGCACTACAGAGATACAGGTGACCTAAACAATACAACTTTTGCTTTAATTTTGGGTGCATCTTTTCAAATAAAAGCTGTTTATAGACCCCTACATAGTTTCTTCTCCCTTCTTTCCCACCACCTGTGGATTTATAGATGTTATACTAATCACAGCACTTATATTAATCAGTAATTCATCAGGAAGTAAAGGGATTCTTTAATTTCCCCCTAATAGGCAACTCCAGCTTCCGATCTTATGAGACAGTGTTAGCTAAAGTTGCCCCAGTTAAGAGGTTGTGTTATTCTGTATGTAGACTATTTTTTTCAAGTTGGATCTATTGCTCAATGTAATATTCAGTGTTGGTCAGTTATCCATCACTCTCTATTTCCAGAAAAGGAAAAGGACATTGCCACAATATTTCCTTGGTCAATATACCCATTTCTCCTACCATTAATTTACCCTTCAGGGTGAGGAGAACATTCCTCTTTCTCAGTTTCATATAACCGGCCATTATACCACCGAGGGCCCTTCTTAACCACCTACTTATAAGTTAACAGCAGCTGTGGGGTCAGGTATGTAATGTATTGTCATGGGGATAAACATGGCCCCAGGTCATCTGGACACTTACATCATCCGATCCCAATCCATTTTCAAGATCAGGCTGGTTACTTGCAAGTTGTCCGCTTTTAGCGGAAAGAGGAAATGTTGTGGTTACAGCTCCTACAATGCCTTGCTCAGAGTTGGGCTTTTGAGGGGGAAATTTAGAGTGGTCTGGGCAGAGAGTGTAGCATTGCACGGCACTAAAAGAGCCCAAGCAGCTTCGCACTGAAACTCCACCTCTCAGGGTGCTCTTGTAAGCAACCGAGGTGCTCCTGCCGTGTCATTCGCAGGGGACGAGAACAGGACTTGGCTGTCAAGAGATGCAGGCACACCTACCACTTTCACAGCTGGGGACTGGAGGGTCCCATCTGCCCCCAAATTGGCACTGAGACTTCTGGGTGCTGGTGGGGATGTAACCATCATCACAGCCCACTTCAACAATGTCTCCGGGTCTGTAAACAGGCTGGAACTCTATTACTCCTCCATTCTCAATTTCTGGACTTTCGCAGCTAACAACTGAAAGCAAAAGTGTAAAGCGGTCTTAAGAGAATCTAAAAGACTCTCCTTGAAGTTTCCCCCTGAATTCTTCTTCTTGGAGCTGGTCACTTCATACCCATTCATACTTCAAGTGCATTTCTACACTATTGCACCTTCTTGCCACCTTTACAGATGGCTGCAGCACCTGCATCGTCCACCTGCACTGGGGGATAAGGGAGGTGGTTTCCTGGAGGCAGGTGGAGCGCCCCTTCCCGGGAGGGACCTCCGCCCTTGCACATCTCACTGGGAGTTGAATCGTTACAGTCATGCAGCTGGTGGCTCGTCTCAGGTTCTCTTCCCTGTTGTGTGTCCAACCCACCCAGAGGCTCAGTGGGCATTAGTTAGCGAAAAGAGCACATACACACCTGTACATCGAGGGAGGGGGCGGCTCCAGGCTCCGGACACGGTACAATAAATGGACGCCACTCCAACCAGGGCGTAACCAGGTTTACAGGTGTACAGAATAGACGTTCCTGAGTTAAAGGTGTCTGTGGGCTTGGCACTGTGCTTCCCATTCGCTATGGCTGGAGGTGGAAGACACTGCATTGCTAAAAAGAGGGGAGAGGAGAAGCAAATAATTCAGTAACAACCATGTATAGGCACAATTACTGCAGCCTGTGTGGCCAGGCCCTAACTAGACTTAAGCAAGGAAGCTGAGGCTCCGATAGCAGTGTATACCTTAAAAAGAGAGGAAAAAAACAAAACCCCCCAAACCTCAAGACGCTTACAACTCTGATTGAAAAGAAGCAGGGTAAAACGGGTCCACTGAGCAGACCAAGTATTCTCCAGAGCTCAGTATGGGGTGCTGGAAAGTGTGCATGGGTTCATTTCCCCTTTGATGACCACATTATAGGTACAGAGCTCTCAAGAGACCTCAGGGCTGGGGTCAAACCTCCAACCCAATTCCCACAGATCTCTGCATTTCAGGGAGGGGGACAGGGGGTCACCTATCAGAGATCAGTGCACTAAGGAGGCAGGGGTTTCTTGGCCAGGGATCACTTGCAAGCAAAGGCAGTATTTTTACAACTGTCCACCAGGAAAAGCCTCACTGGCTCATGCAAGCTGTACAGTCCTTCCTGTACTTTGGGTTTCCCCAGGTGAGCCCCAGGTTGGGAGTGACATTAAACCCATGCGCAAGATGGGCTGGGCCACAATTCATCAGGGCTCTTCTGAAATGTTCACCTCTCAAGAAACCAAAGATGAGAACAGAGGTTGGGGAAACTTCACAGACTGGCAAATCTCAATATTTCCTTCTTCAGCATTTAAAGCTGGTCTTGCAGTGTGGGCTTTTCCAGTCCCCACATACTTGCAACAATGGGATCTCAGCGGACCGGGCAGCCAACTTCAGTTCACTTACTGGTTGCACAGCTGGGGACTGGAGGGTCCCATGTGCCCCCAGCTTGGCACTGGGATACATGGGTGCCCTTCAAGATGTAACCAGGATCACACTCCACAGTCACGGTGTCTCCAGGTCTGTAGCTGAGCTTTCTTACGGCTACTCTTCCGTTCTGAACCACGGGGGCTACACAGCCGATAGCTGAAACTAAAGCATAAGGAAACCTGTAGCTGTCGAAGTGTGTGGCACAGTCAGGAGCTTGTCCACAGAGCCATACCCTTTACCCAGCTTCTAGCTTCATTCCCATACACATTTCCACATCACTACCTCTTGCTGCAGTCTAACGAATCCTGCATCACCCACACAACGCAGCTGCACTCAGGAGGCCTCTAAAAGTCTCAGCTCCAGCTGTGACATGCGTTGGGCAGGAGGCTTACCTTGAGGTTCTCAGTCAAATTCTGTGGTTTAACACACCCAGAAACTTCCCCCCACAAAAGAAATAGCGATGAGCAGAAAAACACAATTTTGCATCAAGGAACAGGGTACCACCAAGTCCCAGACATCATACAATGAATGGTAAAGCAGTAGTGCAGTTCAAAGCTGTAAGCAACAGCTGTTCCAGTGGAGGAGGAGATTGAGATCTGCCTACTACAGTTCCTTTGGTGATGGAGAGAGGTAAGGGATGTGTCAACAGTGAGAAAGGGCAGGGGGAAAATTGCAGGAAATCCCTAACATAAAAATCCCAACCATGGGAAAAGGCATACGGCCACCTGAATCAAATCATTACAGGAATGACGCAGCCCCCCCACCTTGATGTCTCTCTGCCCCAGCAACTCCTTAACCACAGCATGCTGCTCCCTCACTCCCCCTGTTCTTCTCCCCATCCAATATTAGACTCTAAACCTAAATGTGAACAAGGAAAAAAAAAGAAAGACTTGCATAGATTTTGCCCACATTTTTTAGATATTCTTTCTATGTTTCCAGCAGCAACTTCATTCTTTTTACTGCTCGTGAAGGCGGCCAGGAATGGATGGCCCCACTGGGATTAAGAACAGAGGAGGAGGAGAAGGAAGAAAAGTGTCCATGCAAGGACTGGAAAGGGAATCAAAACTTGTGGCAGAGGTGATGTCTTTTATTAGACCAACTAGATACTTGCAAGAAAATTTCGCTGGCAAAGAAGAATTTTTTTGCCAGTATCTAATTGGTCTAATAAAAGACATCACGTCTGCCATGAGGTTTGATTTCTTTTTCCTCTAGACCAATATAACTACAGCCTGGATAGCATGCAAGAACTGTGCACACATTTAACTGAGACATGCTGGGGAGATGGGTCTGCCTGGACATCCATTACCTTCAGAGCCTTTCACACGCTCTCCATAAACATTTCCCACCCCACTCCTCTTCCTGTAACTTCGATCCATTTGCACCCTGGGACTGCAACCCCAAGGATGAGAGTGCATTGGTCCACTGTAGGAACCGGCCCTGCCTCTGCCACTGCGAAGGTGCCACCTCCCGCAGTCACAGGAGGGCTCATCCTCAGGGTGAATATTGCTGCATCTACAAGTCCTTTTGCTCTCGTTACCCCTCTGTGTGGAATAAACCGTATCATGGACCAGCCTCAAGCCTGAAGGAAGAATGAAGAAGCTGAGAGCACCCAAACATACCTTTGCATTGAGGGGCAGGGTGGCTCCAGGCTCCAGACTCTGTACAATGAAGCTGTGCTTCCCCGATCAGAGAGTAGCCAGGGTCACACCGGTAGCGGACAGACATCCCGCTGGTGAACGCTTCCATGGCCTGGCCGTTGTGCTTCCCATTGGTGATGGTTGGAGCAGGGAGGCACTGCACCTCTACAGGGAAAGGGAAATAATACACGGACAAAAGCCTCAGTAGAAAGCAAGCCTCAAACAAAGCACCCCCAGAACGTCCGCCAGCAAACCATGCAGCAAACACATAAAACCCAACACCTGTAGCAGATGTACACTTTTCAGGTAAGTATTTTTAGCAGTTTCTCTTGCTCATGGTCTATGATCAAGGCAGACCTTAGAGTTACCCGCAGCTGGAAACAAGCAGATCTGTCCCCTGTCCCTTCTCCCCCCCGATATATACTGGGTGCCAAAGTGTATTTTCTAGTGGCCACAAGGCACAAGACAGTGACACATCTTAATTTTTCAAACTGCTTCTCATTTACAGCACGTTCACCCCACCCAATCCCAGCTCAGAAGTGCAGGACCAGTAGCTATCGCAGCCAAAAACTAATCCAGTTTGACAATTATTAGACCTGCAGCAGGCAGACAAGAACATGTCTAATTCCAGGGAAATTTGTTGAGAGTTCACGGGATGGCCAGATGAACGGCAGGATTCAACAGAAGAAGCCGAAGAACCGGCAAAAGTCAACGAGAGACGCTGGGAATTTGAGCAGAGGAAAGTGGAAGTGCCCTGCTCTCAGCTGTAAGGAAAGAGCAACAAACCCCGAGCGCGGAGGAAGGGAGGAACCCATTTACTCCAGTTCTCCGCAGAGCAGAGAGGTGCGTGTGTGAGAAATCGCGGCCTCTCGCTATGTTGTGGAAAAACACAAGGATCACAGCAAGCAGCAGGGAAAGGGAATCCTGCAAAAATGAGAGACCCGTGCAACGCAGCTGCGTGTAACCACAGCAAGGTACATCCCTGACCTTTGGGACCATTCTTCTTCTGTGCGAACAAGCAAGCAATGTCAGTCAGTCTGAGCAGATGAACAAGCAGGAAAGGTCCAGCCCAGTTTAGTTTTGGGCAAGTACATGGAGAGAACCCCTGGATCTACCTGAATGCTGTATCCACAGGGAAAATTTTTTCTTCTGTGAATTCACTTGGTTTGGAACAGGATTCCTGACACGCGTGGGCAGAGGAGCACTATCAAACTGCTCACAGGCCCATCCGCTTGTGGGTCAGCACCATCTTTAATGGCCACGTCACACAGCCCTCTCCCAGCCCTGCAGAGATGCCTTTATGGGTGCATCAAATGCATGGCCCCCCCACTCGTAATCTATATCTTCTGCCCCAGTGCTGCTCAGTCCGTCCGCCATAAACCACGGGAAATTCTTCAGAAGGTCTGAGTTGGAATGAGAAGCAAAAACAATGCAACTCTCCTATATGCTGGTTTGTCAAAGCCTGGCCTTTCAGTATGGCAAACAACAGGAAGGGCTGGATTGCAGACAGACGCACACGCCTACCTGTGCACTGCGGGGGAGGCCCGCTCCACACTCCAGTTTGCCCATCCTTGGTGGTGCAGTAAATAAAGTCCTCTTCAATGAGCTGATAACCTTCGCTGCATGTGTAAGTCACGGATGACCCATACGAGAATTCTTCCTTGAGGTGGTGGTTGCGCTTCCCATGGAGGATGGATGGAGGTGGAGGACACAGAATAACTGGACAGACACAGAAGGAGAATTCCAGAAATCAACGATAGCATCAAAGCGTTTTCACTTGACAAGTCTGATGCATGTCCTAGCTTTGAAACACATGGACTGATCTAGACCGCACAATACTGCCCCTGAGTAAATAGCCCCATAGTTTCTTGCTCACTAATGACACATATATCAGCAAGATGAGACGGTCTTAAGAGAAAAATGGACTACAACAACCTTTTCTCTCCAACATACTCTTTAAAGTCTATTTGTTTTATCCCTATGCACTCTAAGGAAAAAAAACAAGAACAAACAAACCACAATTTCCTTTGTGCATCCTGAGATGATGGACAAACTGCAAGGATAAATACAGCAATTAGCTCCATGTTCACGAGGAATATATTAGACAAAGCTGTTATGCGACTTGAAAATCCACAAGCCGGGGTGGGAAGTGACCAGAATAACAAATATAGTGGTGGCTGGCAATATCCCTTCAGATCTGCTGGTGTGCAGACTGAATGCACAGTAAAAGAAGTTTTCTTTGTGTTGAATGTAAGGCTGCTTCTTTAATGAAAGATAGAATGAAAGATATCCTCCTTCTTAGCTGCTAGACTATATTATATAGCGTTCAAAGCGTGGAAGGAATCACGTCCCCCTCCCTAAGATACATGCAAAAATATGGGACACCCTGGGAAAAGGGAAAATGTCTCATGAGGTTAGACTATTAGAAAAGATGAGAGAGAGAGAAATACAGAACACATTCCTGCCCTAGGCAGAGGATAAAAGTTCATCAGACAGCCAACCAGAGACTCTAGACCAATGTTAATGAATGTCATCCTTATGAATATATCAATCAGCACAGGGATAACAGCAGCATAGCGATGGGGCCAGGTGCCCGGGGCTGTGGCAACTTTCCATTGTCCCCATGCCACAGGCGCCAATGCAATCTCGACCGCACGGTAGTAAAGATGTAATAGCTTCAACTGTGTGAAGTCCTGTGCATTTCTCCTCAGTTGGGATTTGCCCCAAATGAAATAAAAATCTACAACAGGCAGTCACCATCCTGGTGGTTCATTTTTCCTCCACCTTTTAATGTTACTTATTCTTAAAAGAAAGAACAAATTCCAGCTGCCAAGAATCTGGCACTACTCCCTGCTGTCCCAACTCCAGAGGACAGTCCTCATTTTAACACCCAGGTCCCAGGGCCTGGGTGATGTGGGTACAATCCCTGGCTCTAATGTGGACACACCAAGTGACCTTCCCACAGATGAGGGAAATTCATCTGTGTGGGTCTCATTACCTAGCTTGAGTGAAAATGACAATTCATGTCTCTCTGCTTACTATCATTTGTGGGACTTTCAGTTCAGGAAGGCATGGGGCCATATCACACCCAGACAGGGAGGTGTGACCAGGGCTGGATGAAAAACATGTTTTCCAGCCCAAACAAAGATTTTGCAACCTGTGTAAAGAATCCAACCAAGACATTTTATATGGTTTTGCAAATAAATAAATAAATTAATAAATAATCGTCATCATCATAAAACTGCCAACCCTCCCCTCCCCTCCCCTCCCACCCAAGAGATTCCACCCTGAAGAAGGGGAAACTCTTCTGGATTAAAGCCACCATTTATTCCATTTCAGTGAACTGGCAATTTCTAGAGGCAAAAAAATGTTTCATGGAACAATTTCTGACCAGCTCCAGTCATGACCCACTTACTCTGGCAGATGGGAGCATCGCCACTCCATGCAACATGCTTAGCAGAAAGCTCACATTGCCTCTGAGGCTGTCCGATCAACACGTACCTGGAGGCAGACAGAAGGAGTCAACAGACAACACCAAGTCAAGTAAATCCGCACCTCCCTCCCAGCCATGGGAGCCTCAGGCAGCACTCCTGACTTTTGAGCTGTTCCCTTTAGGTTATAAGATCCTTTCCGGGCCAGACAAGCTCAGCCATGCCTAGCAGCCAGCTCCTGCTACAGAGCCCTGCAGAGGTCCAATGTACTGGTATTCTTTGAGGCAGGTGGGCTCCCAAAGTAGGTTTCAAACCTAAACAACTTCAAGGTTTTCCCTGCTAATGGCCAGCAAGATTCTTAGCTCCAGACAAAGACTAAGTTGCTTAAAAACTCACCCCTCTTCACATATGTAGTTCACTGTTGAACCAAAGAGAAGATCCGTTCCGACAATGACTCTGCCATTCTCTGGTTCTTCTAGGTGAGCGCACGATTTCCCTTGGAAAGAACAGGGCTCATGTGAGGCTTTTCTCCTCCCATGTCACGTGCATAAAATGTGCAACATGGACGAAACGATCACAAGAGTCTGCCCACGTTTCAAACCTCCCCAAAACAGGAAGTATTCAAGGAAGAGAATGTACCGAGTTGCATGGCTTTCCTGGTCGCGCACTAACTACGCAACCAGATTAGCAACTAACATTTTGTGTAGCATTGACAAAAACCTACTTTTACAGAACTCAGGTGCTTCTGACCACGTTCGATTCTGGAGGCATGTAATGATGTGGGATAGTCTCGGGACTTTAAAATATCCAGGCAGGCAAGCGAAGCTTACGGACTTCCCAACAGGAAAACCATTCTGGGTTTCACTCTCATTTCTTAGCTTAGCAAAGCTTAACTTGGGTGGGTCGCCACAGCCATCTAGCCAAAAAGGAGATGCACACAAGAAATTAGAACCATTTCTAACTGTGTTGGCATGTGAAATATGAGGGTGGCAGGTCCAGGTACATAAGGCAGACTGCCACAAGGAAAGAACTGTTCAGTTCAGCAGGTTTGTTGCAATATTCTCATTGCCTTGATTGAAATCCTGCTCTGTGACTGATGCACCTACAAGCATGAGGAGGAAATCAAGGCACCTGTGCATTGAGGATAAGGCAGACTCCAGGTTCCAGACTCTGTGCAATGGATGAAGCCCCTTCGAAACAGGGAGTAGCCAGGATCACAGCTGTAGTGGACAGACGTCCCACTGGGGAAGGCTTCCAGGGCCTGGGCGCTGTGCTTCCCATTGGCGATGGCTGGAGGTGGAGGGCACTGCACGACTAATGGGGGAGAGGGTTATTTCATGAAAATTCACGCAGAAGCTATATTGCAATGGGAGTTATCACAGTCAGCTGGAGGACTCTGACCTTACTTTCATCTCAAACCACTCCCCAGACCCATCCTTTCCTGGCTAGCCCACAGGTCTTTAACAGGTGATAATCCAACCTGCTCTGAGGGCAGAGTTCCTCAATAGGAGCATCACACAGAACCAGTTGCAAAGCAAACCTCCCTTACACCATTCAGGTCCACTATAGGCTCCCAGTCCTTGCACCTCCTAGGCTATGGGCTCCTTGGCCCCCTCGGGGTCCAGCTTTGAACCCCAGTCCTCAGCTCCTTTCTCTGGCCCTGGCCCTCCTAGGCTTCTCTGGCTCTGTCAGCCTCTGCCTGTGACCCTGCTTGGCCTTTCATCCCCCTCTGGGCCCTGGTCCTGCTCCTGGGCCACTGAGACCTTGGGCTCCTGGGCCTTGCTGACAACCACCCACCCTGGGCTACAGACCTCTGGGCTATAGGATCACCTGTCCCTGTTCCTAGGTCCCTCTCTTCCAAGGCCTGGCCGCTCCAAGCTATGGGCTCACCTGTGTTCCCAGCCCTTTTGCAGCTTACCCCAGCTCAGCTGTTCTGCTAGGAGCCCTGGGATCTCCTCTTTCTCTGCCTAATGGGGATAGACTCCCTGACCAGCTCCAGCCCTGGACTTATACATCACAAGCCTGGCCCCTTTCTGACCAGGGGTCTCCTTAATTGGCCCCTTCCATACCTGCAGGCTGCTTCTCCCACAGCCTTTCCTCTTAGCGATAGGTGTGCCAAGCACCCTGTCACACATGTACACATGCATATGCACAGACCCCACCTGCACACTCAGGAAGTGGCCCGCTCCACACTCCAGTTTGCCCATCTTCCGTTGTGCAGTAAATAGAGGCCTCTCCGGTGAGCTGATAACCAAGGTCACATACATAAATCACAGCTGAGCCATAATAAAAGCCTTCCTTAAGTGGCTGACTGTGCCCCCCATGGCTGATCTCTGGTGGTGGAGGGCATGGGATACCTGGAGAGACACAGAATATTTTAAAATCACCTCACAGAGAAGCAGGTCCAGTTACTTGCTGGAGGAAAAGAAGGACAAAAATAATTTGTCTCAACTATGAGACAACTGGAAGAAGCTGGGATGACAGATGATGCCCCCTTCCTAACCGAACCTCATTTTCCAGGGCACAAATTCTATGTGAGCCACCACGCTGACGTATTAAAGCAAGGTCCTTATCGGGAAGGAGCAGCTCTCTCCCTTTTTTTTAAAACATTAGTTTCCCCACTACAGCACGAAGCTGTGTGCATACTGCAACGGTAAGGCAGGTTATAAGCATTACGTGTATCTTTACATGAATTCATTGGAGGCAACTGTGCTCAGCGAATTAAAAATCCAGAAGTCAAGACTGACTCTGCAGATGTTGATGCGGGTGAAGGGAGCAGTACTGACGGAAGGTTAATCTCTGTCTTTGTATATGGCTTGGTGAATTGGATGCATCTTCAAATGTTACATTTGCTAATTTGAATTAGTTAATAATGTTATTAAAATCCTGAGGGGGCAGGCCACAAAGCATCCTGGTGGTTCATTTCCCCTGTACCCAGTGTCTCCTTTAAATGGCCTCAGATTCAGAGAGAGAACAAATTCTAATTGCCAAGACCCCAGCACAGCTCACCTGCTCCTGGGGTACCAAACCCCCAGGCTACTCTTGTAACTACAACTTTAACTTTTATCCCTTACACAGCTATCGTGTGATCTCTGTAAGCAGCTCCACCTCACTTCCCCATCTACAGGGACTGTGGGGCGAAGGTAGAGAGGGTAATATATCTTCTTCCCCTTTTCTTAAACTTCTGAGATGCACAGAGATCAGAGCACAATGGGCCACACAGCCATAAGACAGGCAGCCAGGACAAGACCCGAAGGGAAAAATCCGTTTCCAAAAAACTTTGAGGTTTTAAACCTTTCCCTTTTCCAGACAGGGGTAATAACAGGACATTGTCACATTTTCTGCTGGAAAAGAAACACAACAATAGGCCTGAGATGCCTCTCTCTGGGTCAGGTTATTTAAATGGTACGTCCCAGTGAGCTGTTATTTCAGGGAACGATTGCTGACCACCTCTACCTGTGACTACTTACGCTGACAAACAGGAACCTCTCCGCTCCATGCAACCCTCTGCTGAGAAAGCTGACAGTGCCTCTGAGGCTGTCCAACCAACCTGTGCCTGAAGTGAGAAAAGGGGTTATTGCTTGACCCCACATCACTTGATTTGAGCCCCCACTTCCTCCCAGGCACAAGAGGTAGCCACCAACCCTCCTGACTTCCGATCCAGGGCCTCAAGGAAAAAGCATCCTTGACATTTCAGACGTGCTAACTAACTGCAAGCCCCAAATATAAAATTCTGGAATCAGACCCCAGAAGTTTGAGAGCTGGGATGTTCAGGATGTAGATCCCCTCGCCACACCCCCATGAGGACAGACAAGGATCTCAAATGACTCAGGGCTGCAATGCCAAAGCAGGTTTCAAACAACTAATACTATAGCTTCCCCTGCTCACTTGGATCCACCTCCTGCAGGACCTTGGCTCCTGTTCCCTCAGCACCTGCAGGCGGGCGCTGAGCTGGACACAGCACCCCTCACCTTGCAAAAGCCACTGCAGAGGGCAGGCAAGGAAAAGAGTGAGATTGTGCTCAGGCAGCTTTCTCTGCAGGGAACAGCGCTACAACTGAGACCAAAACACCTGTCTTGGCTTCCTGTGCAAAAGTAAGCTGCACGTGGGAGCAGGGGGACAAAGCAGGAATGCACTGCAGAGCTCCAAGCTAAGCGTAAGCAGTGCGCTCAGACAGCCCAGACTCACCCTTCCTCGCAGGTGTAGTTCACGGTGGCCCCAAACAGGATATCTGATTGGACGATGACTCTGCCGTTCTGCGGCTCTTCCGGGTGACCGCACGATTTCCCTGGGAAAGATAAAGGTGAGTGTGAGGTTTTTCCCTTTCTGGGTCACTGTGCAGTAAGTACAACAATCTGGCCATGTTTCAAACTGCCCACGGAGACGGTATCCTCAGGAGCAGAGAGCAGGATGAGCTGCCTGGCTTTGCTAGTCACACACTGACCCATTTAACCACAAAACATAAACCCAGCAAACAACCATTACCGTTATGTTTTTGCAGTGTGGGCAAGACCTAGTGCCCGGAGGGCCTTTTCGGACACCAAAGCAATGGAGCTACTCACTTTTACAGATGTCAGGGGCTTCTGTCCACTCCCCACTCTCAAGGCAAGTAATGGAAAATGGGACTCCTGGATGCTTAAGGTACCCAGGCTGGCACGCGTATTTCACAACGTCCCCAACCGAAAAGTTGTTCTGATCCTTATACTCGCTCCTTAGTTCACCCAAGCTTAATTCTGGTGGGGAACCACAGCCATCTGAGAAGAAAGAAGGTACAGATGAACAGTTAGTGCCATAATTTAGAATCAGACAAAAGTAGGGCTGGACAGGATCTCAAGAGGCTGTCTAGTCCAAACCCCTGCTGCAAATGTTAAAATACCCTGGAGAGACCCAAGGAAGAGGACCTAAGGAAGAAAAACTTTGCAAAACTCATGACAGAGCACAAACAAGGAAAAGAGAGAGAGAGAGAGAGACAGATTGTGCTGATACATCTCTCTCTGCAGGACATCATGCCATAACTGGAACCAAGAAACACTATCTTGGCTTCCTATGAAGACTACGTAGGTGCTGGCACTTGGGCCAGCTGAGTGCTCAGCCTGTAGATGTCGAGGGAAGAGAGGCAAGGTCCAGCTGAGGCATGGATCCAAATGAATAGGGGAAACTTTGGTGTTGCTTGGCTATGAAACCTGCTCCAACACCACAGTCCTGAGTACTTTGACACCATTGTCGTTGCTCATGGGACTGAAGAGAGGAGATCTACATCTCAAGCCTTCCAGCTGCTTAATTAAACATCCCTAGGACTCCGCAGTCAGGTCTTGTGGGTTAGTTAGCACATCTGAAATGGCAAGAAACCTTCTCCCTCAGACCCTAGATCAGAAGTTGGGAGGGTTGGTAGCTACCTACTGTGGCTGGGAGGAAATGCAGGCTTGGTGTCAAGCAATAACCCTTTCTTCTGAATTTCAAGCACAGATTGATCAGACAGGCTCAGAGGCAGTGCAAGATTTCCCAGGGCTGCATGGAACGGAGGCGTTCAATTTGTCAGCCTAAACCGGTTTCAATTAGAGGTCTCCAGAAATGACTTGGTGAAATAGATTTGATTTTATTTCAGTTTAACTTTGGTGCTTTTCCTTACACCTAATTATTATTATACGGGGGTCCTCTCTCCAACCGTTACACTTCCTTAGCTTCTTTTCATTCTACCACTGTTTCCATTAGTCTGCTACTTTCTGCTTTAGGGTTTACATTAGCGCTCCTCATCACCTGCCTTCTCAGGAGAGAAAAACCAGCAGAGTGAGCAAGATGTTTTGTGAGCAGGAAAGACTCTTTCCCACTCCCGCCTTCCCCGATTACCGGCCTCTGTTTCTGGAGTGGGAGCTCAGAAGTCATTTAACTAAAGTTACCCACCTGCGTGGCACTTTTCCCCACGCCAACACCTGCAATACGCTGCTGATGGCACAAAGTGATATTCCTTAGTTTGGAGAAAACCAGTGTATATGGAAATGAACACAACTCGAGCCCGAGGGACTGTTTTGCGTCCTTCTAACAGCCACGCAGCTAAAGTTGCGAACAGCCGCGGCTAGCCTACGGGGGGTGGGAAGGGAAAGCACCATCTGGAGAAAGTGAAGAGAGGAGAAACCTGAACCGCTTGCAGTTTCTGAGCAGCGTGAATTCAAGAGGGGAAAGATCCTTGGAAAACAAACCCCTGAAAACCATCACTGCCCCCCCGCAGGTAATTGCTGCGGTGCTTACCCAGCGGCTGGCAACAAGAGGAGAAGATTTTGGCTAACAGACATCCCCCCCAGCCCCCTTACACTGCAGCTGCTGCCAGGGCTTCCCCAAGGAGCTTCCTGCTGCTTGGTACCCACCCAGCCCTTGGCTCAGGGGCTGGGAGGGAAGCCCCAAGCCCATCTCCCCCCAGCCCTTTCCCCTGGGGCTCCCTGCCCTTCTCGAGGCAGAGCTCCCCGCACAGGGGCAGGAGGCAGAGGCTGGGCTGGGTTGGGCTGGCCCGGGGGCTCTTTCCCTGCCAGGGAAGAGCCTGGAGGCTGCTGCAATGCTCACCTGTTGCCTGAACAGCGGCGGCGGCGGCCAGGAGCAGCGCGGCGGTGGGCAGCATCCTGCAGCGCAGCGCCGAGCACCCGGGATCCCTGCGGCTCCGTGCCCGGCGAGGGGCGGGGAGGAGGAGGAGGAGGAGCCGGGGCTTTCCGGGAACTGTAGCCCGTGCGGGAAGCCCCTGCCCAGAGCTGAACCCTGGGGCACTTGCTTGCACCCCTTGGGCTCCAGCTTCACCCCAGCTGCAGGGTGGCACTTGACCTACATGAGAGAGTCGGGGCTGGTCCAGATGTGACCTCCCGAGGTCCCTTCCAGCCCCCCTCTTCTGTGACCCCCTGGCTCCTTGTCATCCACCCCATTCCTATTAAACTCGTCACTCCACAGCGGTTCACCGTCACGGGCTTTATGCTTCACCCCTCCAGAGCGCCGGCTTTCTGCCCCCAGTCACCAAGCGTCTCTTTGCCAGCCCTGCTGACTGGTTGGAGCTCATTCCAGTGATGCTATATCACGCTGTGCTTCCATCTTCAACTCAGGCAGGCCCCTTAGTAAAAGCTCCTAGTTTATTTTTAACTGGAGGGAAAATAGGTGCTGGGCCCTCTGGGATGATGCGCCTCACCGTCTGTACAATCCTAGATCTGTCCGTGTTCCCGTCTCTGACTGCTGTTGCTGCGCTGCCCCGAGCATGCAATCCCAGGGGCCATTCTCCTTCCCCACCTTACGCTGTTCAGAAAAGTCCCTCTGTGCCACCCCTCTGATATCACTGCCGACCCTGAGCTAGTGCCAAGCCACGCTGAACGGCCATCCTGCTTCCAGCTGATGAGGACCAGATGCCAGCAAAGCTTCTCCGTCCAGGCCTCTTCTAAACACCGGGACAGGTACTGTGAAGTGCAGGTGGCACGGCCGTACCCTTTACCCTGCTGCCCTCTCCCCCCACACGGACCTCCAAGGGAGCTGGGGTCAAGAAAGGAACGTGTTAAGCAGTGCCCCTGCCCTTTTGTTCCCAGCAAAAGGAAATGTTTCAAGGGAGTGACCACACTGCAAACCTGATTAAAAGTTCAACACTTATGAATACAGCTAGCACATACTTGAGAATGCAATACAGATAACCCCTCTCATGAATGTCTAGATCTACTCTAAACCCATGCTCAGTTTAACAAAACACAAGCAAGCTTGCAACTTAGTATTGCTTAAGCCTCTAAAGCCTCCAATTCCCAACAGGTGGCCAGCCTCTCAGAAGGATCTCCCCCAAAATCGGAGACTAAGTACCAAGAGGGACAGGATCCTCAAACTCCCTGTAGATGGAAACTCAGCAAGGGATGCAGAAGGAACATCTCTCAGGTGACCAACCCCTCCTTTTACCTGCTCCTCAGGAAAAGTTTCCACCCATACTTGATAGAAACTTCCTTCAAACTTCTGGCAACTATGGTCAGAAAGATGTTCTCATGTCATCCTGTTGGTCAACACACCAACTTGAAACCCTTAGTCAGGATTAGATGTCCTATCTTTCAAAAAGTTTTTCAACAAGTTTCTCTTCCCACAAATGTTGTTCCGTTTTATGCTACTTCCCTTCCCCTAACTTCTGCTAATTTAAGTATACTGGTATACCAGACTACAAGTGCCAGAAGATCTATAAACTTTTTTATAACAAAGGTTATAAAAGTTAAAGAAAAAGTTAACGGTTCAGCAGCATATTTACACAGGGTACACAAAACCACCTCTCTTTCAAAGCAGACAGAGGAGTCAGACTGCTAGCATCTTTATTCAGGGTTTTCTTTATTTAGGAAGGTTTAATTTTTTTTTAAAAGCATTTGCATTCCACGCTTGTTCAGGAAGTTTCATTCAAATTGCCAAATATATTTCTATACAACTTGAGTATATGCAGAAACAGAAATAAATTGATGTTACCAGCATTGACAGCAGAAGATGCGATAATGATGATGATTCAATAAAAGGGATAGCTTTTGTGTATTTATACTCTTCTCCCCCACCCCAGACAGTTTAAAAAAAAAAAAAATCTTCAGCACTCATTTCCAGCTAGATGTTAAATGTAGGCACGATTTGTCAGTGCAGACTTTGCTCACAGGTACAACTGTCTTACTAGTTACATACTCACTGCTGGCATAGAAAAACATGAGTTGCTATTCTTCTCTGCAGAAGCATGGTTTTTAAACGTCGGCATAGATTCTGAGCATCTTTCAAGTAACGTGCACATCCACACACTTCACCTTCTTATGTTCCCATGTACATATAACAGGTTGTAAGAAATAACATTTTAAAGTTAAGTGGAGATGGAAATAAAGAAACATGGACATTCTTACATTAACAGAGGGTAAATTTATAAGGTTCGCAGACAAGACTACAGCACTTCAATACGAGTATCTTTGGTATCATTAGAAAATAACATTGCACTTGGTGGAAGCGTACAAAAAAACCCTCTCTAACGATATTAGCTTAGAACACACCACTCAGACGGATTAAAGTACTCCTTAAAGGATGATAAATAAATAAATAAATATGTGTAGTGTAACACAGTAGAGCGAAGTATAGCATCTGCTGCTTGTTCACAGGGACATGCAGTTCTCTCAGATGTTTCTCCCAGCTTTGTTTTGCTCCAGTATAATGGATCTTCACTTGTATTCTAGTTCATCAGAGAAGAAAAGGGCAGGGGGAAGGCCTGCAGCAAGAGCAAGAGGAGTTTTACTTTGATTATAGTGCATTGAGTTTAAAAATCAGGAGATGAGTCTCTTCAGGCTTTCTCAGCTTTTCTTCCATATTAAATGAGATAATAGATGTGAAAGGTGATAAACAGCACTGCCACCATGAGGGGCATGCTTCCTGCAAAGCCAAAATGAAGAGAGTTAGAACCAAAATAAAAACACGCCCCACGTCTTCAGGCTTTACTCGGGCTGGATGCAGGATTCCTCTCTCCCCTCACGGTCTGCAATACCATTTTTGCCCAATTGTTCTTAGAGTTGCCTCAGAACTAAGAGTAATAATAAGTACTACTGCTACTAAAGTTCTGGCTAATTAAGCTTTATTTAAAACAGCTTTTTTTGAAAACAGAGTACAAGCCATTTCTGTTACAGAGACCGTGTACTAAAAGAGGAAACTGGCAAAGAACCAGCAAACTGAATTTGGTCACTGTCTTTCTGCAGCTCCTGACCAAGAAATGTTAATGGTTGTTATTGCATCAGATACAAATTCTGGAGGATGCCTGCTGCCTCTTCCTCTCTAAATAGAGGCACTGCAGAGCTGGCTTTCCCTACTTCATTCAGGGCACTGCACAGGCGAGGGGTCATCTGTCCACAGTTGGATGCCAGCGTTTTAAGAAAGGTTACTTTCTTTCAAGGAAGAATCACACTGGATAGGAAGTGCATTTCATGATGGGCCTTGGAAATAGGCCAGAGTATTGCCAAGCCCCTGACAATACTGTGCACAGCACTGTCAGGATCCACAGATTCAGAAAGAAGCCTCACTACGAAGTACGGAGACCACCACCTATGCTCTTTGACACTTAGATCTGCCTCAGGCCCTTGCAAAGCCTCCGGAACATTTTGGTTCAACGCGCATTAGATTAGCACATCCACCGTGACTACCGCTCTTTGTATTTTTATATTTTCATGTTTTTCAAAACTCAAGCTAGATTTTCTCCCAGCACATCTGTAGATCATTGCCTAAACCTACAGTGCAAAGAATGAGCAAAATAATGGTTGAACCCCCGCGAAAAATTCTGAATAAAAGCATTTCAGAACTTAAAATTCAGAACAGAAAATTCAAGTAGAATCATTAAAGTGACTCAAATACAAAAAAAAGAAGAAGAAGATATGCAATAGTAGGTGGGAAATTATTTTCCAAGGAGTAACAGTGGTGCCTCAAATGACTGTGGCTTTCCCAACTAGCCCAGCAAAGTGCTAGACGGTGGACATAAGTAAACCACCTTGATCTTACAAAGACAGAAAAGACCCACTGGATCTTTCTCTCTCAGTCCCAAACATGTATTGCTATGAATTTAAAAAAACAAATCATTACATGTTATTCAACTAGTAAACTAGGGGATTGAATAGTAAACTATTCAAACTAGTGAACTAGGGGATTAAAATGACATTAGTTTTTAATTTTTTCCCTACATTTAACTTAAGTCTCATGCAATCCAGAAATAAACAAAGCAGGCAGAACACTAATTTTCCTGTCTCACATGCTGGGCTTTAGCTCAAACTCATATGGGGCCATGGTAAGTATTTCCAAATCACATGCCTTTCTTAATATTAAATGCAAAAGGAATAAATACAGTGTTTGTAATCACTTTGACCCAGATCATTTCTCCTACTAAGTTGCAGCATACATCTCCATTTCCCCCCACCAAAAGAGAGTACCCGGATTTTTTTTTTTTAATCATAAAAGCATTCATAAAACCATGCAAGGAGAAGGTGCTCATTCTCTACAACTCCAGTAAAGAAATAGTCTGTCTCCTGCTCCCTATTACAATTAACCTGCACCTGAATCTTGACCTGGGTTCCTAGCAGGGAACTCGGCTTAGGGAAATCTTGCGAACAAGTCAAAATACAGACAGGCAAAATACAGATTTCTATCATGGCATCTGCTCCAAATTAAGCACCTCACTACTTATGCTTGCTGCTAGACAGTAAAATACAGTAATGTTTTGTATGTGTCAAACTGTTCTCTATTACTTACCAACAGAAACCATGGTAGCAGCACCTGTATTCCCTGGAAAAGAAGAGAACGACACAAGCTAAAATCTGAGTTTACATGACTGCCAACTAGCTACAGCCATCCATCAAAAAAAAAAAAAAATATCAGTGCAGCATGAAAGTGTTATTAAGGATGCAAAGCAAAACTTAAGACAGCGAGATACAGAATAAGCAAGAGTTATTGAAAACTCGGATCTGGCCAATGGATAATCCAACACCAAAGGGCGAAGGAAGCTTTTCCAGATATTTTAAGTACACTACTACTGACCTGATGACCACTGGGTGGCAACTCATTTTCAAAGCTTTTTTTGTATTCTGAATTTGAGGAATGGATACTTCCCTCCTTGGGGTGCTTATGCATCCTTCCAGAGCCAAAGGAACTTCTCTTTCTCGCGCACACATGCTCTTACTTCAAGGCTCTCCTCCACCAAACGCAGAATTGGTCAGATGCATTATTTCTTAAACTACAAGAGCCCCTTTAGCATATAGGTTAGGTATCACAGAACGTGCCCTAACAAGTAACCTGAGAATGTCACTAACCTATGGCTATTTGCAGATGGATTCTTTTTCAGGAGTGGGAAAGCAGAAGCAAGAGAGGAGCAGAGCTGCCTTTTGCCACCTTGTCTGTACCAGAGTCAGTCTCCTCAACCTTAATTATTAGGGAGAGAAAGCTACATTCTAAAGACACCCAGAAGTGGGGTTTGTGCCTTCTGCAGGGTGAGTTGTGGGTGTTGTGTGTGTAGTTGTATCTATGGCAAAAAGGGGAAGAAACCCCGGGCATTAGAGTTTTCTGCCACAGGCACTCAATGTAAGGGCAAGTGGTAATGCTAAGGAGGGACCACTTTAAGTGCAAATTCCTCACAGTTCATTCCAATCCCCTTCTCTCAGAAATGACATCCCTGCAAAAGCTTATACTTTACAGCCCAAAATTCTTCTGACTCACCAGAAGCAGGTTTTGTTCCTTTTGAAGGGCGAGTTGTAGTTGCAGCTTGTATAATTGGACCTATGGCAAAAGGGAGGAAATCTTGGGTAGTACAACTTTCTACTATGGCCACTCTAGGCTACACCTACTCTATTAACAACTACTGGCCATGCTGAGAAAGTGCAATTTATGTGCAGGGCCCCTGCAATCCATGCTTATCCCATTCGACTGGAAACTACATCCTAAAAAGCTGTTGCTTTTGACAGCCCAAAATTTTTCTGACTCACCAAAAGGAGGTTTTGTTCCTTTTGAACCAAAGGGAGTTGTGGATGAAGTTTGCGTAGTTGAGCCTGTGCCACATGGGGGAAGAAGGCAGTGCCATTACCTTGTTCTGCCCTGAATAGCGAAACCACAGAGCGTCCCGTTTCCTCGTAACAGCCTGCAGCCCTGGAGCAACTGGATGCAGCTCTGCTGGTGCAAGTTCATCTCTGCCAACTCTACACCAGCTCCCTTGAATGGCAGATGCTTCTTCCACCGACAGAGCTGCATCCACTCCGGGGTTGTGTCAGAAGGACTATGTGGCACAGACAAAGCCGCAACTGTCAGCTTCCAAAGCATTGCTATTTTTGAAGGCTGAACACGGTTGTTCAAGATGCCCTTATCAACAGACTTGTTATACTTACTTGAGACGCAGGTTGGCAAAGGTGGCACCCAGGTACTGTTTGCTTCACACCTAACTACGTTGTCGCCCTTTATGCGATAGCCAGGATTACACTCAAATACTACTGCGTCATTATAGGAATAGTGAAGCTGAAAGCCGCTCGTTTTTTTCCCATTCACGATGTCTGGATTTGAACAATGGACCGCTGAAAATTAAAAGCATCAGCATAAGACCATTTGGCATAGAGAAGGATAGCAATAGCAGCACATACACTGCACAACAGTCACCTTTGCACGTAGGGGCAGGCCCGCTCCAGACACCATTGACTTTATCCTTTGTTGTACAGTGAATGGAAGGATTTCCGACGAGGGAGAGATCACCGTTGCACTTGTAAGTTATTGATGTGCCAAAGACATAATTTTCTGCTTCGTTCGTAATGGTTCCATTGGTGATGCCAGGAGGCAGGTTGCATGGTATCACTGAAGGAAAGGATGTTAAACAAGACTACTGATGAAAACTTCATTGAAGGATGATATGACACCTCTTTTTTAATAAGAACTAATGATTTGTCTCTGATCCCGGAAAAATAAGAGCTAGATACAGTTCAGTGAGGACAGTTTGGAACCATACCCTTACAACTCTGGATGTTTTCTGCTTTTACTCTTTTACCCAGCATCTACCAAACAAGCCCAAGGACGATGCCCTAGGATTAATGAAATTCCCACCCAGAGTAAACCTCTTCCCAACATGTGTCTTAGGGGAGCCGGGGCCCTCTGCCCTGCTTTCTGCTGGCTGTACTGTTCCACCAGCTAAATATAAGCCACACTTTTTTTTGTCAGAGTAGCTGGTTCCAGACCAGACACCAGCATTATGGACAGACCTCAAAACCCACAGGCTAGAGAAAACTGCAAATGCACACACAAAAGGTCTCTCATTCTGGAAGATCCTCATGTTGCGGTGGTCAGGTCAAAGAAGGGGCGGGATCACCAAATACAGGGAATGTGAAACTATTCTGAAAGCAGAAAGTTTAGGCCCACACCTCCCAGCACGGCTGCATGTCATTGCCATACGACCTGTTCTTTCATTATATTGGAAACTGCTGCCAAGTGAACAGCCCGATGGAAAGCTGTTCTTAAGGATGGAGTTCTGTACCAGGAGATGCCCAGCACCACGAGGACCCTCAGGATGTTTTCATCCCTCTCTTCCCCAGGCAAAAAGAACCACTCCAGCTCTAAGGTCATTGGAATTGCACCCCAAGGTCAGGGCAGAATGAAAACTCCACAACATCATTTATACTCCAGCACCCTCACTGCAGTGATCCACTCTAAGCCATGAAGATCAGCTTACCATCACAGATCGGAAAATTGTTATCCCAGTTGACGCCAGAGTCCTTAATCACACACTTGACAGATTGCACCCCAATTAACCTGTAACTAAAGAAAGAAAGAAAAAAAAAATCAAGTTTGCTTTATGCAAGAAAGCAGAGAAGCAGGCAAGAATCCAGAAAAAATGGGCTGAGATTTCAGTGTGCCCCTAGGTGGTGCCACATCACCAAGCAAGGCGAGCGCTATGGCTTCCTGTTTGAAATCTCTGGGTTTGTTCTGTGAATCATGTAGGTGTTTCCACACCTAGCAGCAGGAAATGCACCTCAGGGAACCCTTAAAAGGAGGTGGCAGCACCCTGGTTGAGAATTACTGGACTGGAGCTAGGAAACAGGTGAATGTAAGCTTGCAAGAAGGTTAAGCACGTGATAATCCTCACCTCTGGTCTTTCTCAGTCACAGCCTTGGAGTTTTTCTTGACTCTTTCCCAAGGAGAAAATAAGGAACCACTCCCTTAAAAAACCTGTGCGACCACTTATTGCCCTCAACTGGTGCAAGAGGGCTCTCACCAGTCCCTGCTACTGGTGACCACTGGGCAGGAAGCTAAAAGTCCTAGAGCTAGCTAGTCAGCTTGCAGCTCCGTCACGTGTACCAGGGGTTCAGAGTTGCCGAATACAAATGTGCAGCTGGTCTTAGGTCTCTGATGTGCATATTTTTATGCTCACGCAATGCTATTGATTTGTATCCTCAATTGCAAATCATCTGTTCAGGCCAAGAAGCCGCATAGGTTTACCCAGGTACACCTAAAGCAGCACCTGAACAAATGCAAGCAAGTGAACTTGACACCAGCCAGGGAAACTCCTTATGTCTGTAAGTGAGGAATGGACAAACCCCAGCATCAGAAGAGGACTACTACACTGACCGGGTGTCATCTTCTATAGGCACCAGTGAACCACCCAGCCCCAGAACCTCTTCAAAACACCAGCAGCAGAACACCAAAGAATAGATGGCACCAGTCAGCGAGTGCCATGTCATCCCACCATCATGGCTCAGCTTTTACTCATGACCCATGGTCCAGCCTTCTGGATGACCTGCCTGGGCTCCTTCGGAAAAGCCCGGGTGCCCTCATGCTTTACTCCCATCGAATGTCACCGTTTGACTCTGACGAAAGTTTGCAGAGTATGTTTGTGAAGTCAAACCAGGTTTCCTGCTCTCAATCGCCAAAAGTCTGCTGCCAGTTTTCCCTCCACCACAGTTCTGCCACTTACCCTTCATTGCAGGTAAAAGAGATTGTGGCACCAAACGTGACATCTAATGCATTCACAAGTCTGCCATTCTCCACTTCGTGACGTGCACACTCTTTGGCTATGAGAAAACAAGGCCAGCATTAGCTTTGCTTCTTGTCTTCTTGATGGAAGGAGAAAAAGGTATATGTCAATTTGTACCACTCCACCTAATAAGAGTCACTCCAGCTCAAACCAATGGCTCTTCAGTCCAGCATCCTGTCTGACGGTGGACAGTTCAAGATGCTTCACAGGAAGATGAAGACCCCACACGGTGGATAACTATGCAATATTATGACTGCCAGAAGCAAGGGGAAAGAAGATTCTTCCTAATCCCGCACAATTAGGCATTACTTGATATATCCTACAGCAGGACAATTTAGGGGCCTTTTTCAATTTACCGAGCGTTCATCCCTGCATATTGCCCGTAATGTTTTGCAGGTCTGGGTCTCATGGATACATTTATTTGTGTGGATACCCAGCAACTAGAAACAGAAGGCAGTAGCATGTAACAACATATAACAAATAGGAAGAGTAGAAAACTAAACTACAGCAATTCATTAATACAAAAAATTATAAGTTCTGAAATGTAGAAAACTAATTAGGGAAGTCAGAGACATCAGAAGCCAATTCACACCTGACAAAAAAATAGGCAAGAAGTTATTTTAGTGCTGGCAACAAAAGAAATGTTAGCAACGGTATCGGTTCATTACTTCATGGAGGTGGAGCAATACACTCTGATCCTGCAAGGGTGAGAAAACACTTCCTGCGCTGCTTGTAAGGGAAGAGGATATTTAACAACATCTGGCAAGAATAAACATTTTAAGATGAATAAGTGCAGGTAACTTGTATCTAGTGCTCTACTCCTGCTTTGGTTGCGGCTCTTAAAACAAATGTTAGTGCTCTTCCTGTTTTCTAAAGGAGCATCAACATTTAGAGAGGGCCAGCAGCACAACCCTGGGTAAACTCAGCGATTCAGAAAAGACCCAAAGATGAACGTCTTGCATTCAAAACCTTGTCTAAGCCTATCCCAACCACGCACTTGGTCTGGCAAATGAGATCACCCGCAACAGTCCTTGTCTTTTGCACGTGTCCTGGATCCAACCCAGCTACAACATCCCTCCAATGCTATTCTAAGTACGGCAGCTACGATGTAGAAGTAAAATAAACAAACCGCTGTTGAAAAAGCGGTTGCAAGCAGTGAACCAAGAATGGCAGAAATTCAGCTGAAAAGAGGACAGGATGCTTACACATAGTGGTCTGGAGCGTGTGGTCAGCCAGGTAAATTTACCAACGTAAACTTATCCGGCAAGGAACAAAGCCAGGAGGCCATACTGCCCAAATGAGGAGGCCACCTCCTGGAAAGCAGTGCTTCTGAAAAAGATTTGGGGTCAGGACAACCAAACAACTTAATGAGATTTCTCAACGCCATGCTGTTCCAATATGGTCAATACAATGCCTGAAAGCATATAGAGGGATAGCTGAGCACAGGGGGCTGGACCTGAGGATCAAGGACAACAAAAAGTCCTTTTTTAAATACATAGGGAGTATGAAGAAAGCACCGGGTAATGTGGGGCCCCTGCAGGATACACTTGGCAATCTGGTGGTTGCACCAGAGGAAAAGGCAGACCTTTTTAACAATTTCTTTGCCTCCATTTTTTTGTGCAGGGACCAGGACTCCCCCACCGAGATTCAGGATGGACTCAGAAGAGACTCTGACAGGCCTAGGGTCAGGAAGGGCCGAGTTAGGGAACTTCTGGAGGGGCTGGATGTGTTCAAATCAGCAGGTCCAGATGCTCTCCACCCCAGGGTGCTGAGGGAATTGGCAAGGGTTATCGAGAGGCCCCGGCACGGCTTTACAAGCACTCATGGTGCTCTGGCCAGGTGCCAGACAATTGGAAGAGGGCCAATGTGATCCCCATTTTCAAAAAAAGGGAGGAGGGAGGACACAGGCAACTATAGGCCCATTAGTCTTACTTGAATCCTGGGGAAGCTCTTTAAGAAGATTATCCAGGAGCACATCTGGGAAGGACCAGCAGGGGGGATGATGCTCAGGGGCAACCAGCATGGGTTCATTAGAGGCAGGTCCGGTCAGACCAATCTGGTGGCCTTCTACGATCAGGTCACAAAATCATTGGATGCAGGTGTTGTGGTGGATGGAGTCTTTCTGGACTTCAGAAAGACCTTTGACACCGTCTCCCACCCCATTCTCATTTAAAAGCTAGGCAACTGTGGCATTGATGCCTACACAGTCAGATGGGTTGCAAATTGGCTGAGGGGCCACACCCACAGAGTGGTGGCGAACGGGTCACGTTTGACCTGGAGGGTGTGGGCAGCTGGAGTACTGCATCCAGTTCTGGGCGCCGCACTTCAGGAGGGATGTGGACAGCATCGAGAGGGTCCAGAGGACGGTCACTCGCATGATCCGGGGACAGCAAGGCAGACCCTACGAGGAAAGGCTATGGGACTTGAACCTGTTCAGCCTCCACAAGAGAAGGCTGAGAGGAGACCTGGTGGCCGTCTAGAAACCTACCGGGGGGGCCAGTGGGGAACGGGAGAAGCTCTGTTCACCCGAGCACCTCCCTGCGTAACAAGGAATAATGGCCATAAGTTGTTTGAGAGTAGGTTCAGGCTGGAACTGAGAAGGCACTACTTCACAGTCAGGACATCCCTTGGAAGTTGATTCCAGATCCTAGAAGTGGTGCTGGCTCCTACCTTGGGGGTCTTTAAGAGGAGGCTTGACAATTACCTAGCTGGGGTCATATGAGCCCAGTATTCTCTCCTGCCCAGGGCAGGGGGTCGGACTTGAAGATCTACGTAGGTCCCTTCCGACCCTACGTCTATGAATCTCGAGAGGTCCCTTCCAGCCCCTAACATCTACGAACCTGAGCATTTGTACTCCCGTTGCTCGCACCGATGGTAGAAAACATACACACTTGTGGAGTTCCCTTTTAGAAAGTACATTGAAAAGCCAGAGAAGGTGCAGAGAAAGTTTTCTCCATCTACCGAAAGAAGCCTTCCAGAGAAACACTTGCAAAACTCATATCTATTAGGTAATTGCTAAGAAGACTGAGAGGCAATTTAATTGCAACCTACAAGTACTTGCAAGGGCAGAAAATACCAGGCAGGAAAGAACTCTTTAACCCAGCAGGGAAGTTACAACCAAGATACAAGGGCCAGAAGCTGAAGCACAAGCCAAGCTGGGAATGAGGCCTGCATTTTAATATTAGTAACCATCAGTAGGGACCTACCTAAGTCATTGCAAGATACTGGGTTTTTTGCACTGTGTAGAGCCAGTTTTGTGGGTTTCGCAGTGGCTCCACACTTGACTGCTGATTGGTGGAGTGCTCCTTCACTTAATTTATATCACTACCACTTTCTTTGCCCTGCCCCGTGTTGCTGATTGGCAGAGGGCACTTTCACTCGGTCTACCTCACCACTGGTTTGGGGAGCGGGGGGGGCCTCAATTTCACAGAGATCGCGGCGATCATAGATAACGCTGGCTTTCACAATTTCCTTGAAATCCACGACACCCTGATTTAGGTAGGTCACTAACCATTAGAGAAAACTACCAGAGAAAGAGAATGAGGAGTGAAAGTAATTCTGTGCATCTTGGGCTCTATAATTTAAGATTGGACGCTTTCTGGAAGATGCACTTCAGCCAAAAAAAGCTTTGGAGTCAAAGGCTGGGATGAGTCAGTGAAAACGTACTGGCCTGTGATAATATACAAGAGATCAGACTAGAAAATCTAATAGATCCTTCTGGCCTCATTTGCTAGAGCTAGAAGGTCAATTGGACTACAGCCTTATTTGCTAGGTCAGTTGGACCACTCCCGGGAGCACGGTGAAACACACACAAAATCATTTGCAGTATTAGGTTGCACACGTCTCATCCTTTAAAGGGCCAAGTTGGTTGCCACGAGATCCCCAGACAAGAAGCTTCACAGACCGGTTTAGAAAGAAAGAGAAGCCCTAGAAAGGCAGAGAGTCAACATAAAGCCCAAGAAGCAGTGGTACAAACATGTCCCTTCTCTCAATACCACTAAACAGTCTTCAATTCGAAAGGCGAAATAACTGAAATACGGCATCGCAGCCGCTCTTGAAACCGGCCTGGAAAGATGCAAGTATTGTGGGACGCTGCTCAAGCATTTCTTTTCAAAAGAAATTCCAGCTACAACGATAACAAAAATCTCAGTCGACTCTGTTTATGCTGTGCTTGCCACCATGAACCAGCTCCCGAATGCAAAAACAAAACAAATCTCAACTGCATCAGGCTGGCTCACGTGCCAGTTGAGAGAGACCAGGAAGAAACACTCACCTGTGCAAAGCTCCGAGGTGTCTGACCAGACTGAATTTGACTGACAAACAATGGTAAGGGACTTCCCTTCAATAGCCTTGTAACCTGGACGGCACCCGTATGTCACAGAAGTCCCGACAGCATAGGGCGGCGGACTGACCTCCCCGGTGGTCTCGCAAGTCCTGAAGTCCGGAAGACTGGCACACTGACCTGGCAGAGGAGAAGCACGGGAAGTCGGCGTTAGCAAGGCTGCCCTGGGAGACAACAGCGCCCATGTTTCAGAAACCGCCTGTTACTTCCTTATAGGCACTTGGGGGGCAAATCCCCCATTAAAAAAAAAAAAAAGCGGGGGGAGGGGGGGGACAATATCTTCTGTGCGGTCGCATCACACCACGGTGTCTTGGGAAGCCTCCCGCCTCCCGCTGCAGCAGTGCAAGCCCCTGGGGTACGGCTGCGCTTTTGGGTGGGAGCCCCCCGCCACCCCCCTGGGTCTGGCTTAATGGGCGAAGGGCAGCCCCGCACTCACCGTGCGCCGTGCCCGGCAGCAGCAGCAGCAGCAGCAGAAGGAGCAGCGGCGCAGGGGCGCAGCGAGGTGCGGGCGACATCGCGGGCGGACTGCGGCGGCGAGGTGGCCCGGAGCGGTTGACCCAACGCGGGGCGGGGCGGGGCGGGGCGGGGCGGCTCCCGGGGCACCTGCGCTGAGAACCGGCTCCTGCGTCAAGGGGTGACGCTGCTCGGGGCAGGGAAGCGCCTTCCCCAGGGATGGGCACCAGCAGCCCCGCTCCCCGAGCCGGGAGGCACCTTCCCCACGCGGGGCGCGGCGGCCGTGACTCAGCACGGTTCTGGCCCACGCCTGCGGGTGGCAGCAGCTCGACTGCAAAGCCTCATGCAAGAAGACACGCGAAAAGGTAGAAAATGATCCCTTGTCTGAGACTAGTCTCCTGCAACGCACGCAAGCACAGGGGCGGAGCAGGGTGCTACTGTCCCCCCCCTCCTCCCACCCCTATTAGTCCTCTCTCCCTTGCAGCCTTTGGGGGCCTCAAAACGCCCCAGACTGGCGATTCAGTCTTTGCAGGTTAATCTGAGCTGCCTAGATTGAACCAATATTGGAGCCATCATTCCCATGCTCAATTGTAACAGATGCCCTTTTCCTCCACGCATGCCCAATCCGTGGATGAATCGGGCTGAGGTCTCGGTTCCCCCCCGCGTCGGGTGGCAATAAGGCCCATCCTTGAACAACCCGCTGGGTGAAAAAGAGCTGCCTGGTGGTCATTTTAAAGGGACTGCCCACTTCGCTTTGTGACCCTTAGCTTATTTTAGGTGCCCGAGGCCTTTAAAATCAAGGAGTTTTCCCCCCTTGATTTTACTAGGAGCAGAGGCCAGCCCTTACAAGTTGGTGCCAAGGTGGGAACAGCCCAGCTCCCAGTGAGGGACGGGGTCCGTGCTGAATACCTGCCTGCTTCTGCGCAAAGACAAACGCTTATTTTTCCCCACGTCACTAACAGCCTCACCTCGTTTCTGCTGCAGTTTTTACCCAACCTGGGTTAAGAACAGGCTTTCCTGCAATTCCAACATACCAACCATGGTGATAAACCTATGCTTGGATTTACTTAATCCACTAGTGCGAGGGAGATATATTGCCACATCTATGGTGTGATGCAAGTCTGCCAAGGGCCACTGTCTTTTTGTTAATCACCTAGGATGTCCTGAGCAACTCCACTTAGAGTGGAGGAACTGATGGTACAGGAAGAACAACCCCAATAAGTTTGGTGAGGAAGGGGTTGAGGTTTCATAGTTTCTAGGGTTGGAAGGGACCTGGATATATCAAATCTGACCCCCTGCCCTGGGCAGGTACAAGTGCTGGGGTCATAATACCCCAGCCACCTATCTATCCAACCTGCTCCTGCAGACCCCCAAGGGAGGGGAGGTTTTTTGCGTTTGTTTTTTTTTGGAGTGGGAGGGTTAGGTACTCTGAAAAGCTCTTTGGCCTTTTTTGAAACCCTCTTGCCACCAAATTCTGCTAGGAACATTTACAACTGAGAACAGCAGCAGTGCACAAAAAGCCCCTATGACTATAAATATGCATGACTCGGCTGCATGCTTAAAAACAGTACACAAGCACGTGTGCCAGCAGGTTCTGTGCTGCCTGCCTGTTAGTGACCCTGTAGGTCTGCTCATTTTCTTTATACCCCAGTTATCTGGAAACATAGCTCGGAGCTTCCGGGTATGTAAAATCCTCCCAACCCAGTTATGAATTTTACATCAGAGGTTTCCTGAGAAGGGCAAACACAAGGGTAGAGTAAAGCAGTTCCAGACTGGGTAAAGTACAAACAATAAAAAGGTTTAAAGGAAGCAGGTGGTACCAAGCGAGTGGAATAGAATACCTTCAAATCAGAACAAGGGAAGTTGGGGTTGGATATTGGGAAAAGCCTCTCTCACTAGGAGGGTAGTAAAGCATTAGAACAGGTTACACAGAGGGATGGTAGGATCACCATCCTTGGAGGTTTAAGACCCAGGTGGACAAAGCCTCGTCTGGGATGACTTAGTTGGGGCCAGTCCTGCTTGGGCTGGATGTGACCTCCTCAGGTCCCTTCCACTCCTCGTTTTCTATGATTCTATGAACTTTCAAGTGCGTCACAGGTCTGTGGAGGAGGATTTAGGAACATTTTTGGTTGAAAGTCTTTCTTAAAGGAATTGAGCTCCTAGAGTAGGAACAGCCTGTAGCCCACCAGGAAACAGCTGCAGCAGGGCGCCTGCGGGTGAAGGCTTGTGCCCGGTAGGCAAGATTCTCATCAGCTACAGGACGGGGCTGAGCAGATCTTGGGCACGGCCCATGGCACAGGGTGCTAGAAGGCAAGTGGCTGCTATGACCGTGTTTTCCAAATGAGCTGTCCGTCTTTAATCACTGCTCTCAGGTACCGCATCATTTCCATTCCCTCTCTAGTCATAGCCAGGCTTTTGCCATTAAGAGTCAGAGCTGAATTATTAGTGCCTAGATTAAGATGAAACTACTTTTCCGACCACTCTGTAGCAACTGCTATTTCACTAAGTTTCTTCTGCCCTCCTTACAGATGACAGCTCTCTAGGGCATGCACAACAGGTAGTTAAAACTTTTATGCCCTTGCCCCAAATTCTGGACTGACAGCCCCAGAGCCTTTCTTGACTTAGGGGAGCCTAGAGGAAGTAAAGTCTTTAAGCAAGCTTTCCTCCCAGCCTCCCTGGTATATGAGCACATTGAACTTCTCAGGCAACTAGTCAAGCAAAGCTTAAATGGTCTGCCTTGTGGATTATACATAGTGCTTCATTCATAGAAGTATAGGGTTGGAAGGGACCTCAGGAGGTCATCTAGTCCAACTCCCTGATCAAAGCTGCTGCAGTTCTTGGTTGGAGGGAAACAGAAGAGAAGCACTGCATACGGTAAGATGTCTTGCTCAGCCTTGCAGGGGTAAGAATGGCGCTTGTTGGCACTAGCTGAATAATTACATTTGCTCCCCAGAGAATTTTGCCCTGCTCCCTTATGAAGTGGGAGCGCTGCTAAAGTATCACTGACTCAGGACCACGCGAGCAGGAAAAGGTCGTGGGTGTGACTGGAAGGGTACAGCCCTGCATCCGAGATTTTCCACCCTCCACTATTGTCCTATAGTGACACACAGACATTAGTAAGGCATGAACAGGAATTATGAACTTACAGTTAGAAGGTAACTGCTCTGGCTAGAGGTAGTATAAAGGTCTCTGTTACTAAATATAAAATTCTTAGTCACTGTTCCACAAGGTTTTTTTAAGCTTTAATACAAAAGCTGTTTGGGCAATTAAAAAAAACCAAACAAAAACCCTTGCTTGAGTAATGGTTTGGGGTTTTTTGTTCCTTAGTTAAAGGGAGGGGAGGGGAAGGAAGTGCAGTCCTAGCCCAATTGCCTCAATTTCCTCCATTACCCAAGTACTGTATTCCATTAACCAGACAACAGATATGTACCCTGCTGCAGGACCATACAAAGCTTGGGGTTAAATAAATATACAGACTCATGAGGAAATAGCTTGCAGTACTTTAGATCTAGCCTGTTTAGCACTTAAACAATGGCAGGAGGACATGAATGTCTGAGGCCAAGTATTCAGGAAAAAAAACAAACAAAAAAGGGAATAAAGTCAGATCTGCCCAAGAAAGGAGCTTCAGTACTTGCACCACAGGTGAGGGAGTAGAATGATTGCTCAGAGTGACACTGGAAAATATTAGGGAAGCAAGATGGAGGCACAAAAGGCACCTTCAGACAGATAGGAAGCCAGGCAAAAAAACAAAAACAAGCCCACAACAGGTATAGTAATTGCTTAAATCCAGCCATGAAGGTGGCTCCTAGTACTAGGAAGAAGTCCCAGCTGCTTAAATCCCAGTAAGCGCAAGTAATTAATGCAAACATACTTAAACTCTCCTCTGCTTGACTGTAAAGGGACCAGCATGCTGCTTGGCAAGTAGTTTAAAAGGGATCGAAATCCAGGCTGGACTCCTGGGAGGATGCCTCCAGACTAGACTAGTGTCCTACAAATGATCCAGGTCATCTCCTGCATTTGCTATCTGTGACAGCCAGAACCAGAGGGATTAATAAGCAATAATGTGTGCTTCTTGGAGGCATTTGGTATTTTACCTAAACAGGTAATATGAGTTAATATAAGCTTGTAAGTTTGTAAACTGCAAATGTAACTTGTCTGTCATAAGCTTAACCAAACTAATAAATTAACTGTTCATGGAACTGGCTGGGCCCCAGAGGCAAAGCTGTAGCTGTGAGATTAGCTGGCCTCACGGTTTTTTGCTCAGGGTTCAGCCTTAGCGATAAAAACTGGATCTAACTGCTTGGCACATCCAATACATTGCAGGAAAGCATCTCCCAAGAAAGCATATTCAATTGAAGCCTAAAAGGGGTTGGGATTTAGGCAGAGCCGTGTCAATTTCAGACCTAAAGGCGCCGCATCATAATTTGCTTATTGGATAAGCCCGAGTCTGGGTAGTAACCTTTTATGATAATTTTAACACCTTTCAATCCCATAGGGTAACGGGCTCAGGGCCACTCGCAATATTGCCCTATAGCTAACAGATTAACATAAAACTAGGTATAAAAAAAGCATCAGGTAACCAGCAGCAAGGAGGGAACAGAACCGTCATTTCTGTCCCACACCCGGGCCCCAGACTCCTGGTGTGAGCGAAGATCGGATCCTGAGCGAGGGACCTTCCTTGGTAATCCCTCTGACAGCGTCGATCATCAGGGACACCTGACTTGGCTAGAATCACTTGGCACACGCCTGGCATCGAGGGACTATCGATACGTTGCCAACCCATGTCTGTCTGTTTATTGTTTTGAACAGCCCAGTGTGGCCAATTCCTTCGCAGTGCCCAGTTGGCCTGTGACAGATTGGTCTCTCTCTCCGTTATTATTATTTAACATTAGATCTTTTATACTGCCTTATCTGCTTATTGCATTAATCTTTCTGTTAACTGTTGTATGTGTGTAAGCTATAATAAATTTGCCTTTATTCCACTCCCAACTTTTGCCTCCTTGATCCAAAACTGAATCGAACAGTCCAGCTAGCCTGTGATAAAATTGATACATTCAGTGCCCAGCTGGCCTGTGACAGCTATCTAGTCTTGTATTCCGAGCTGAAGTCCTGTCCAGTTCTCCACACCCTTGGTGGGGGTAGGGGTAACTTAACCAACATGAGGGTGGACTGTAGGCTTGGCTTTCCACACCTTGCTTCCAGGCCTTCAAGTGAACCACTGCCTGGCATCATGCCATGTTATCCTCCTTAGCAACACCACCATAAGAGGCCACAGTTAATTCATGAGCACCCAGTTGTGCTGCTCTTCAATAAGGATTGTGCAACCCTTGCATTATCCCTATGGATCCAGTTGGAGGCATATCCATTGGACCCTGCCTGTCAGGTGTTCCTACCTATTAAAATCAGGCCCATCCAGGGTCCGAGCCGCCACTCCATCCAATTTCTGGATCCTACTGGATCTTACTTAATTGTTCAAGCCAGAAGGATTAAAAAAAAAAAAAAAAGAGACTAGGAGGCTGCCAGGCCAAAAACAGGGGGACTCCTAGCAAGTTCAGGTAGCTTCAAGGTAAAAGCACCTACCTGAGTTAGACACTTCTGGGTCAGTACTTTGGACTTTGATGTCCAAATCCAGTTTTAGACCTGTAAGTCCTTTTCTAGATAGGGATCTGGGTTCTAGGCAGCATCTGAACATTCATGCGTCTGCCAAAACAAGGGGTAAGCAGGGGACTAGTCGGAGAAGCAAACAAATAGTCTAAGCACAGGTGCTCTGGCTAAACAGTCAAGACAGAATCCACCTCTTCTGTTGCCCGCCCCTGTATTAAGCTTTCCTTGCATTGCCCCTTTCCACCTGATCTATGAAAGCCCGCTTGGAGCGGTCAGGTTCACCATTTCCCTGCAGTTGCTGAGAAGGGATTACAACTCCAGTGAAAGTGGAACAGAACAGCCTGGCTTTTCTAAATGGATGACAGGGAATACGGATGCTTTCCTCACCCTCCCTGCACTCAGAGAGAGCTGGCTCTGCTCTCTCTCTACATGATTGAAAACAAAACAAGCTGCCTTGGTGCAAGGAAGAGGCTTATACATCTACAGTAGGGGCTTGAATAAACTGGGGCCATCAGACCCATCCTATTCCCTTCCAGGGTTAAAAATCAGAACAAAAACAGCACTTTTGCCCATTTTAGTAAGCATAAGTCCTTTTGTATTTTACATTTTAGCCTACCACACTGCACAAGTATTTTCCTGCAGGCATGATCCTATAAAGCCCCTGTAGTTTCACTTGCCAAGTTTGTGTGTGTGGGGTGTTAAATCTTTTCCAGAAGGGGGTTAGATTTTAAAACAACAGAGCTTCCACAGAGTATCCCAACTGGTTTAGTGCACATAAAAGGGAGTTAGTACTACAAGTCTTTAGACAGGATTCTTTTAGGACCACCATCTCATAGAAAAAGAAAAATAATGCTAGAACCCCAGTTTCATTTGAGGAAGTTTCATTCAAATAATTAGAACTCTGTACAACTTGTATAATACCGATCTACAAATAAATTATACTGTAAACAGTGCAAAAGATTTCCACATTTGCTTATAAACATCCTCAACAGGAAGAGCAAATATTGCATTATTTAACATCTTTTCAAACAGTGAGGTGCAATATTTGCTTACAAACCAGCTTTCTTGCAGAGAGAAGCATTTAAAAAGTATATCAACTCATTTTCTGCTGCTGAAATACCAGAGATTTAATTTAGGCACCAAGTCACTGAACATCTTAAAAATACAACCATTTTGCTGCTTGCTTATCAGAAAGGGCTGATCATTCCTATGGACACAAATGCAGTTTGTTTTCCCTTGCAGGAGAAGCACGTTAAGATAGTTTTGATAATACAGATTCTGGACATCTTTCAATGTCAGAAACAATACCATTTGCACATTTCACTGTGTTGTACTTGAGGACAAACACTAAACTGAGTAAGAACAGATGCGTCAGAGCTTAGTGGTATAGGAAGCAGAGGAATGCCAATTATCCTGGGAGACCCTGAAGCAAAAACCTCAAAGTCCACCTGAAGTGCAAAGTGCACCCAAAAAAAGAGCCTGCAAGATTTCAATCCAAGTCTCTTTGGCATCAAGCCATTAGAAAAGGGATAATATTGCACTTTGGAGGTCAAAACCTCCACATAAATCTAACAACTTGCAATACAAATAAATGGCTTAAGTGCCCTTTAAGAAAAAAAACCCAGCACTGTGGAGATAAAGTCTAAAGTTCAAATGTTGTGAACACATGGGGTCTTGATCCTTTGCATCGCCATGTACATGCTCAGCTGACAAGTGAGGCACAACGGGTAGAACTGGGACCTCATTACCGCCATATTAAAAATTTACCAAAAGAAGAAAACAGCAGTGAGAGCCATGTCAACTCCATGCCAGCGAGTTCAACACCACCTCAGAAATTCAGTGCAAGTCAGATGAATTCAGGCTTTTCAGGCTCTTCCAGTTTTTCTCCATGCCAAATCTCTATCTGATTTCACAAGTGCAGAACCAGCAGTGCCAGAAGAAGAGATATGCTGCCTGAAAAAGCCAAAATGAAGGGAGTTAAAACCAGCAGGCTCATAAGGTCAAGCCCCAGCACGGATGGGGGATTGCTATTCCTAAAACTATCCCAGAGATGTTTATTCCGATGCTTCTGGGAAGCTTCTGGCGAATGCAAATACAAAATGTCAGCACGCATGCTTTTGAGACTTCACTACAAGCAAATGTTTTCCACTTTAACAGAAGACACTAGTCTTTAAGTTACTTCTTTCAACTAGCTACCTTAATATAGTAAGAAAATTAGCCTGGTGGCTTGTAAAGGGAAGACAAGCCAGTTGCAAATGGAAAGATTCAGAGTCAGGTGCTGCAGACTGAAGTGACAAGTCAGTCATACAAGCATAAAACACAGAGAGCTGGACTCCCGCTCCAACACGGGAAGGGTAACTGAGAAATGCACACTTCATTTGGATGGGCAAGGGGCCAGCTATGCAAATTAGGCTATACTAATTTAAAAGCACCACCAGACTCCACTTCACTCCTCCCTGCAAAGTAGTCACGCTACAGGGCCCGTCCACGACAGACCTTTAACACTGCAGGGTAACGTCAGTCCCTTCACAGTACTTTGCATAGTATTACCAAACTAAAAGGCCTTGACAGCAAACTTCACTAGGAAAAAAAAAAACAACACAGACCAGCACTTGAGCTCTCCAAGTGCACAAATCTGCCTGGTATCCTTGAAAGGATTATAGGCAGACTTCCACCCTTCCTGGTTTACCATCTGCACCACTGCTCAAGGATCGTATTTGCTTGGGTTTCATCATTTATTCAATGTGTGTAGGCTTGCATGCTTGGGTCATAAAGAAATACCCAGGACAACTGGATAGTATTATTTTTCTTTTTTCAATCTGAAGTTGGTTTTTGTTAGTTTGTTTTTAAGACTACTCACTGGTACCAACTGTGGTAACAGTGTTGGGCTCCCCTAACGAGACAAGTTAAGAGGCAAGCTAAAACCTGAATTAAAACTTCATGTTAAATTTTATGAAGATAGCATTAAAAAAGTTTAAACAAAGATCTGTTAGAGTTGTATGTCAAGGACAGAGCCCTCATTGCTAGAATTGACAAAACAATCTTATCTAGAAAAAAAGATTAATGGATATTAGTGGCACATGTGTTACCTCTGTTCAAGCCAAGGGAAAGAAAAAACAGAGCTTTAAAAAAAAAAAAAAAAAAAAATGCTGCATATTTATCCTACTCTCCAATGTTTCACCACACATTCAACTTCTCCTTCATGTATCTATAGACTGGTCACTAGATTAATTTATATACCTCATTAATTGCTGGTGTGTCATAATTACAGATTAGCAAAAAAGGAGAAGGCTTAACTTGATAAAAGCAATTCCAGATTTTTTTTTTAATTGATTAAAAATAAGCAGCCATATCTTCTTAAAGAAGGGATAATTAAAACTAAATGGTTAAAAACAAAAACAAACAAACAAAACCCCACAGGAAATCTACATGCTAGAAAATCTAGACCTAGGCTGAGAAAAACTTTTGGTTTTTTAATAGTATATTTTGGAGGTGTCCATTAATGAATTTTTCCAGTTTACAATAAAAAGTGTGCCTTTTCTTGACATCCAGGTAGACAGGTTCAGGTTGCCAGAAGGCAGATGAGCTCAGAGGAATCCGCTTGCTGTTACAGCAATAGAAGCCATCTCAGGCACGAAAATAAAAAAGTTCACAATTGGTATTATATTGTACTAGCTTAAAAAGTACAAAAAGTTAGCTTTAAACAAAAAACAAAACAAAAAAAAAAAAAACACACAAAAACTACTTACCCATAGCAATTGTTGTAGCAGTGTTGCGCTCCCCTAGGGAGACAAATTAAGAGGTAAGCTAAAACCTGGAGTTGTAACTGCTAACTAGCCATCAATAAATTCAAGCTAAACAACACTTAATATTCAGGCCATACCCTGTAAGGATTAGAATTAAACCAAACAGAAAGGAAGCAACTGGAAGCCATGACCCAAAATGCTGACAGACCAGCAACAATGAATGAAGAAGGGCAGCTTCTCCAGGAACTGTATGTGCACCAACATAGTCCTGACAGATTTTCACTAGATGGATGATCACAGTATGATCCCGTGTCCCAAAAAAACCCCACAGGATTCAAAAGAGGGCAATATTTGACGCTTTGTGCCAACCCACGATGTATGAAAAAGTATAAACTGTCCAATGCCCATTACAAAAAAAGTGTATGGTTAAGGAGGAAACAGCTTTCTACACAGGAAATCAATAGGAAGTCCCACGCATTATTCTTTATGGGGGGGGGGGGGGGGGGGGGGGGGGGGGGGGCTGTGCAATTCTTCCACATCTTTCAGAAGCCACACATGCCTTGCAAATTCAAAAAACTGGTTTTCAGCTTTCAGTCTTTTATCCAGCCCCTACCCCCCCCCCCCCCCACACACACCCTCCAGCCAAGTGCTCTAGGGAACAAAGACTCTAGGAAACTGTTTAAGAGCATGCTCCTTCCCCACCAGTCTAAAGGCCAATACCTCTTGTTTTGTGTATTTGGTGGCAGTATTGTGTTACCAGCCAAAAAACACAAACCAGAGTTGATCTTGTAACAGTAGCTCATTCTAAGCTGGAAGTCAGGAGCATGAAGGGGAACATACAGTGCACCATGACCTCAAGGATGGACAGTAAACACAGGAGTGTGAAGGTAATCCATCTTCTCACCACAACAGCAGCCTGCCAATGTGTGTCAGTACCATAAGATCTGTTCGTTATTAATGGACGCTGCTTCTCATGCCGAAAGGGAGCTTCCCTTACAAGAGTTTCAGTCCACAGTAGTCACTGAACACCAAGATTAAATGATGTATTTTCAGTCCTTTTCCCAGTCAAAAATAACTCCTTAGTTTTTACTGTCACTTGGACTTCACAACCAAGGTATGGAAAGAATGAAGCCTCTAATATACCACTTACAAGGCAGTGTTTCTAGACATGCCCCACCCCTTGAAAGCCATTAAAACCAACTTACGGATACACTTTGGTATTGGCTGATGCCACACCACGTTGCTGCCAGAAACCACGCACTTGACAGATTTTGGCCCTTCCAGCGTGTACCTGGAGGAAGGAAACAAAAGTCATTAGACTTGAGCAAAACAGGCAGAACATTTGACCATAGCCCATCCCATCTCTTCATGCTTTTATTCTGCCAGTTGGTAGAGCCAAGCACCGAGCTTGCACCCAGCCAAGTACGCTGCCAGAGACGTTTCCCAAATCCCCAGGCCTGTCACACACATTGTTTTTGGTTCAGCTTAAAAACCATTCCAGTTTCCCTCTTCCCACTTTTATCAGGGCTACGTGTGCCAGGCAGCAGAGACAAGCCCTTTTCAAGCTGCTCACTGTACATCTCTGGCTAAATCTAGCCCAGAAGACAGCAAGCCTGCTAGGCGAGACAGCCCCTTCTCTGTGCTACAGAGTGCACCAGACGCTCCGCTGCTGAAGTGGCTCCTTCCAGTTCTCCTGATCTACTATGGGAGCAAGACCCAAATAAGAGAGAAACTAATAGTGTGAGTAGCTTGGCCAAAACCCATGAAATATTAGAAAGGGCTCACACACGCACACAAGCCCATCCTAGTAGTAGCGATGGGAGAGAAGACGGGTCAGAAGAATCATCTTCCCCATCAGGTTCTCCACTATCCTGAAGTGGAAGCACATCAGTGTCCAAGACTGGAATAGCAAGCTTAAACCCAAGCCGACAGGTCCTGTGCAGTTATAGACCTAGCAGCCCCTATGGGATCCTGCATAGAAAGAAGAGGGTGGGGATTCCCTTTATTACCCCCCAAGTCAACCACATGCTAGGAGGGTTTACTAAGAGCTGTACATTGGGTTGGGGTCTTTTGGGAACGCCCAAGTGCATTGGCACTCCACTCCCTATCAGTCACCGCAGGCGTCAGATGGCCAGCCTCCTTGCACCCCACCAGAAGTGCCAGACTTAACATGTATTAGACACTCAGCTTGCAGCTAGAGATCTACAGCACTAGCTCCAACACGCATTGGAAGTCAAGCCAGGTTTTCCTGCCTCATTTTCCTAAAATGTATTGGTTATTTACAATGCAAAAGTTCTGTCAGCCAGCACAGATGACATGACGCTTACCCTTTATCACAAGAAAAGTTGGCTGTTCCACCAAGCTGAACGCCAGCTTTACTATCAATTTTGCCATTCTGTAGCACTGGAATTTCGCAACTTTTACCTATGAAGAAACAAAGTCTTCGTGTTACTTTGACGGAAAAAATATATACATGTTAAAAAAAGTACACCGACTTCTACATCTCAACCTAGTACATGTCCTTCTGGATAAACCAGATGATTCAATCGTCTAGAACACTGTGTGGCAGCAGCCGGCTGTACCAGAAGGTTCAGAGATGGTCTAAAGCCATCACGTGATTATTACACAACCCAAATTACCAGCAATTCAACTTGATGTAGTTCCCTACATCCTAAAGAGCAAATTTGCCCATAAGACCTAGATTCTGAAAGCACTTCCTCATGTGTATATAATCCCACTGACTTTGGCCGTCAGCAATAAAGGAAGAAAAGGAAAAGAAAAACGAGGGATTAGAAGTTAAATAAGGCAAGATGGTGATGGTGCATAGTTGCAAGGTTTAAATCCTGCTTCTCTCTTTTTTCTTTTGAAAAGGGGGGGGGGGGGGAATGTCACCTTCATAATGGATATAGGCCCACCACCAAATGAAGGCCTTTAGTTTTAAGATTAGGAGGACTTTCAACTCCAAGGGAGGCTTTGGCATTGGAACAGGCTGCCTAAAGAAGCTATGGAGGGAAATCTCTGACCCTGGAAGTTTAAAAGCACATTTGACAGACAGTTTGCTGGGTTGGTTTAGTCAAGAATACTCCTTCCTTAAACAGGGGGACTGAACTGAACAACTTTGCGAGATCCCTTCCAGCCCTATGGTCCTAAGCAGGGCAGCTTTTATAGGTTTAAGAAAGCAAACTGGGTGCAATAAAAACCCAGACCAAAAACATTAAAAAAAATGAAAACAATTAACAACCCAGCTATTTGTTTTTCTCAGTACAAGTATTGCTCAGCCTCACACAAGACAGTGTTTTCCATTGTATTAGTAAACAGGAAGGATGTTAGACAAAGGTCTGCTAGGCAAACACCTTGAAGTCAGCAGACCCAAACAACCCACATGCAAAAACCTCCCAGAGAGCTGGTTGATGAGATCCATGGTTTAGTCAGGTTACTGCTCAAACAAGACTTGACACTTGGAAAAAAAAAAAAAAAGCATGAAATTCCCTACCACCAACCACAGCCAGTCAGGAGAAGTTCCTCTTACTTCTAAAGAAAGGTTTGCAGTGATCCCTTAACCAGTTGCTCCACTGGAAAGCGGGTTCGAGTGGCGCACAGATCAGGTGATACAGAAATGCAGATACTCACTGAAACAAGACTTTGGGGCTGATGACCAGGCGGCAGTGGCCAAACAGGTAATTGTCTGAGGTTCGCCACCAGTAACTGTATAGCCTGGGCAACAGTGGTAGACGAGGGTGGTCCCGACAGGATAGGACTTGTCCGCAGTCCCATTAGCCTCTGTAAAGTTGACCCTTGGAGGGGGGCCACAGTGACCTAGCATTAGAAAAAAAAAAAAGGAAAGAAAAATTGAGAGTCGACAACTTAGTGGATCATCTGGAATAGACATTACTCAGCATTCCCAAGCCACAAGTTGCTTTTTGGACACTGAGCAAGGCGTTCTTAAAGCCAGGGCCTTGGGAGTTGCTTTGGTACTTGTGCTAAAAGATGTTCAACTTATGGAGCCAAGTTTCCACTCCACATGCATGAGCCTACAGGGAGCAATACAAGCAAGACCCCCAGATTCTCAGCCACATGAGCAGCAACTATGCCATAAGCATAAGAACCTGGTAGCAAAATTCCCTGAGCTTTCAGGGTACTGGTCCTTCTGTAGCCACTGAAGTGCTATTCAGATGCATCTTCTGGCAGCTGCTAAAAAAAAAAAAAACCTCCCTAAAGACCCCTCAAGGAACAGGTTACAGGTTTAAACTTGTCAGACTAGGAACTACTAGAAGCATATCTAACCATCACAAACACTTTGCAGGGGACAGCAAACAGATAATGCTTCTTTTATTTGTCATGGCACAGAACAAGTTTCTCGAACTCACTATAGGAAACCGATCCATTTGTTTGCCTTCTCCGGGAACCGTATCTTAAAAACCTCAAGCTTTGCACAAGATCACATTCTTTCACCTCTGCCCGACGCAACCGTAGCTCTCCTTCTGCTCATAACCGTGTCCATGACAGCACAAGGGAGAACAGCAACATTGCACCCGTCTGCTGAGGCCACTCACACTTGAGCTTCCACCACGTTACTTGGTGTTACTTAAAATACACCGGTTAAATGGACAGCTCACTCACGTAGATCACATGTCGGGACAGGAGGACTCCAGGCACTGTTCGCTTCACACTGAATCAGACGGCTGCCATTCAGAGCATAGCCAGTGTCGCATTCAAAAGTTACTGTATCTCTGTATGTATAGTGAGGTCCGAATCCAGTCAGCTTCTTTCCATTTTGGACCTCTGGGTTCAGACAACTGACCACTGGAAGATAAGGAAGTGGCACAAGCACAGTCAGCACCAAGAAAAGGAGTCAAGGAAAATTATTTGAAAAAACGTGGAAAGCAGTTTGCAAGCAGCAAAAAACTGTTTCTAGAGACGAAGCCTGGCAAACTAGGCATCCAATTAGAAATCAAGCTCCCACCAGTCATTACTAGCCCTGCTGTGTGACCACGACTCAAGCCCAATTTAAATATCCTTCTTCTCTGTATGCTGCCAAGCCAGCAAGCATGTTTCGCCGAGTGTAGGGGAACAGAGCATGACAAGAAGCACCTCACATCCAATAGTCACCTTTGCACTCGGGGGAAGGCCCACTCCAGATGCCATTCATTTTGTCTTCTGTTGTACAGTGAATAGAGGCATTTCCAATGAGGGAAAGACCATTGTTGCACTTGTATGTGACCACTGAGCCAAAGGTATAGTCGGTACTCGTATCACCGTACGTTCCATTAGCAATGCTGGGAGGCGCTGGGCAAGGAATGGCTGGAGGAAAGGAAGCCAACATGATGGTTAGAAACCATTTCAGCTAGAGGGGACTCAAACCAGTCCTATTAGGAGAGGATTCACTCAAGGGTCCAGAAACGAAGGGGTCTATTGGGATTGCATGTGTACGTGACCACCGAGGCAAAGACAAAGTCCCCACCCATGTTGGTGTGCTCTCCATTGGAGATGTTCGGAGGCGAGCTGCATGGAATTGCTGGAGGAGAAGGAAGCCAACATGACTGTCCTGGACCCCTGCTGCCAAGGGTGACCCAGATGCTTCCCACTATGAAATGAGGGTTAAGGACCCAGGAAAAAAAGTGCTGCTGGCTGGAGGGCCCAGCAGGCCAGGCAACACCAGTCAGTACTACAAAGCTTGTGGGTTGGGCCCTTTGAGCGCTGTCCAAACAGCCTAGAGGCAAAGGATTTCCTTAATGGTTCAGTTCTGTAGGCCACCCAGGTCTAGGACTAGTCTCAGGCCATCCTCATTCCCTTCCCTGGCTGAGCCCAGCATCACTGACATTTCTGGTTAAGGGAAAATGTCAAGGACAAGTTTCTGCTACTTGGTTACACAGCCCTGACTTCACACAGGACTTGCTCCCACACCTGTTACCATCAGCTTACCATCACAGATTGGAAGCTCCTTATTCCAGTCAACATCGGTACCAACAAGAACACACGTAGCTGAAGGTGACCCAACTAGTCTGTAGCTAGAGAAAGATAAAACAAGACAAAAAAGGGTCACGTTTCTTGCACAAGGCCTCAGAGAACTGGGGAAGGAGGCACAGCCCAAGCATGCTGGTGCCCCACTGCCACCAGACGGATGCAGCCAGAGGGTCCCAATGTCCTAAGACCCACTGAAAGCCCCACCCTTAGCAGATGCTAAGGCACCCAACTCCACCCTATGTAGTTTTCCCAAGTCCCCATTGCCACCTCCCATCAACCCAAGGCCTGTTCCTGAAATCAGCACAGATACTTGGACACTCACCCATCATTACAGGTGAAGTTGATTGTAGCTCCAAACCGAGTATCCGTTAGGACCACGACTCTGCCATTTGGGATCTCTGGAGTTTTGCACAGCCTCCCTAGATAAGGCCACCAGTGTTAGCACAGCTTTACCATTACCTTTGCTCAGCCCCTCAGGCACTCCCAAGGGAAGAAGGAGAGACTCTCCAACAGCAGGGTCATTAACAGTGCTGATGGGAGCCAGGGCAAGCCTCATCCCAGGACAGAGAGGCTCAGCTGTGGGAAGATGGCTCATTTCTCCACTGAGAGCTGGCAAGTAACAAGCACTCACCTTCACAGAACACAGGGGCCTCGGACCAGGAGGAGTTTTCCAAGCAAGTGACAAACGGAGACAGTCCACTGACATGGCTGTAACCAGGGCGACACCGGTACTTGAGGCGGGTCCCCACAGGATAGGACTCATTCACGCTGTCGCTTGGCTCAGCAAAAGTGAACCTTGGAGGAGGTCCGCAAGGCCCTGGTGTTAGAAAAGGAGACGGGGCACAGCAGGTTTCACTTCCAAGGTCAAGAGATACCAGCACCACTTAGACACTTCTGCAAAGCAGTGCATTTCCTCTGGCGAGGGGGATACGCTTTCCTAACTAGGCCGTTTGGGAGCCAATTTAATGAGTGGCAGTGTCTCTCCAAATGACTTCTTCACACACTTATTGACTCACTCAAAGCTAGGGAGCACTCCATACAAGTTGATTCCCTTGCTTGCAAATACATGAAGAGCAGAGTCTTCACCATAGCCTAAGAACAAGCTTAAAGCTTCCTTCCCCTGATCCTCTACCTAGAGGAGCCTGAAAAAGAGAGTCACAGGCATCAACTGCCACAGGTGCCCAATGCCCTATGTAGTCCCCTGAACTAACAGGGGGTAAAACCCAGCTACCACTCACCCTGCTGCTGATCACACATATCCAACAGGGTCCTGTCCCTGAACTCCTGGTCACTACAGTAGCTATGTGCTTGTCACCCGTGCTCCATGCGTTTTCCAAGTCTGAAGCCATGTAGCTGTGGTTGACATGCGTCCCAAGACCTAGCTGGCAGCTGCCAAAACTCTCCCGGCCCCACAATAATGAAGGCTATACAGGTCTCTCAAGCCAGAAATCCATCAAAGAGACATGCCCACTGGTTACAAGCTCTGTGCAAGGCTAGTGCAAGAGCATGCTGGTGGGAGCAACATCCCATCTTGCTCCTAGCAGGACTTTGCACTTGGCACAATATCAACTTTTGAGCCAGGTAGAGGGAGCAGGTACTGTCATGCCTATGGCAAAACAAGGAACAAGTGCCACACCTTTCCGCAGAAGCCACCCAATAGCCATCACTCCACATGCTGCTTAAGAGATTAAGCGCTCACACTTACGTCGGACACAGGTCGGGACAGGAGGACTCCAGGCATTGTCCGCTCCACACCGAATCAGATGGCTGCCAGTCAGAACATAGCCAGCTTTGCACACAAACGTTACTGTGTCTTTATATGTATAGAGAGACCCAAATCCAGATTCCTTATTTCCGTTTGGGACCTCCGGGTTTGGACAACTGACCTCTGAAAAGAATTGGAGCATAATCATAAGAACATCCATCTGTCACAGGAAGAAGGGAGGGAAAGGACGCATAGCCCTAAGTTTGATTGCAGGCAACAAAATAAGGTACGTCATAGGAGGACACTACTCCGTACCCTTTGCTTTAAAAAGTTGTTTGATCTCTGCATACCACAGTGCCACACAGGATGGGGGCACGATCAGGAGCAGAGACGCTCCTTGAGCGCTGCCCATGTCTGAAGCTATTCATAGGAGGCAAATTAGGAACAACCCACCACACCACGCTACATCAAGATAGATGGAGAGTCACCAGCCTGCCACACCACGCCTGTGTGGCTCAAGGCCACAAGTGTCAGACTGAGCAACGCACTAATGTTCAAACTGAGGATATACAGTCTGCCCGAATAACTTACGTGCACCCACCACACACACCCGCTTTGTGCTACATGCACTTGACTGCCACAGTAAAGCAAGCATGTTTTAAACATTACTCCATCACCCCATTCAAGTTTTCACCAGGGCAGCAGTGCAAGACTTTAGGAGGACTCCGATCACCACTGTTGGAGCAATGCCACTGATGTTTAACTCTGGTGATAGAAGAGGGGTCGGCAGAATTGCAAAGTCTGTCTCATCCCTGCTGAAGTTTGTAGTGACTACAGCCCCACAATTAGTAGTCAGGAAGGGCTCATCATGACAGATCCATGTTTTCAGATGGAAAAATTAATCTGAGGGCCAGTTACTTGTCCGACACCCATGCATCTCACATGAAAGAACATGGAAAGCAGTTTGCAAGCAACAAAAAACTGTTTCTGGAAACAGATGCCTAATTTGCCAGGCTTCAATTAGAATTCAAGCTCCCACCAGTCATTACTAGCCCTGCTGTGTGACCATAACTCAAAGCCCAATTTAAATATCCTTCTTCTCTGTATGCTGCCAAGCCAGCAAGCATGTTTCGCTGAGTGTAGGGGAGCAGAGCATGACAAGAAGCAGCGCACAAATTGCAATAGTCACCTTTGCACTCGGGGGAAGGCCCACTCCAGACGCCATTCATTTTGTCTTCTGTTGTACAGTGAATAGAGGCATTTCCAATGAGGGAAAGACCATTGTTGCACTTGTATGTGACCACTGAGCCAAAGGTATAGTCGGTACTCGTATCACCGTACGTTCCATTAGCAATGCTGGGAGGCGCTGGGCAAGGAATGGCTGGAGGAAAGGAAGCCAACATGACCATTAGAAACCATTTCAGCTAGACGGGACTCAAACCAGTCCTATTAGGAAAAGCTTCACTCAAGGGCCCAGAAATGAAGGGGTCTATTGCGATTGCATGGGTACGTGGCCACCGAGCCAAAGACAAAGTCCCCACCCATGTTGGTGTGCTCTCCATTGGAGATGTTCGGAGGCGAGCTGCATGGAATTGCTGGAGGAGAAGGAAGCCAACATGACTGTCCTGGACCCCTGCTGCCAAGGGTGACCCAGACACTTCCTACTATGAAATGAGGGTTAAGGGCCCAGGAAGGAAAGTGCTGCTGGCTGGAGGGCCCAGCAGGCCAGGCAACACCAGTCAGTACTACAAAGCTTGTGGGTTGGGCGCTTTGAGTGCTGTCCAAACAGCTTAGTGGCAAAGGATTTCAGTTCAGTTCTGTAGGCCACCCAGCCCTAGGACTAGTCTCAGGCCACCCTCATTCCCTTCCCTGGCTGAGCCCAGCATCACTGACATTTCTGGTTAAGGGAAAATGTCAAGGACAAGTTTCTGCTACTTGGTTACACAGCCCTGACTTCACACAGGACTTGCTCCCACACCTGTTACCATCAGCTTACCATCACAGATTGGAAGCTCCTTATTCCAGTCAACATCGGTACCAACAAGAACACACGTAGCTGAAGGTGACCCAACTAGTCTGTAGCTAGAGAAAGATAAAACAAGACAAAAAAGGGTCACGTTTCTTGCACAAGGCCTCAGAGAACTGGGGAAGGAGGCACAGCCCAAGCATGCTGGTGCCCCACTGCCACCAGACGGATGCAGCCAGAGGGTCCCAATGTCCTAAGACCCACTGAAAGCCCCACCCTTAGCAGATGCTAAGGCACCCAACTCCACCCTATGTAGTTTTCCCAAGTCCCCATTGCCACCTCCCATCAACCCAAGGCCTGTTCCTGAAATCAGCACAGATACTTGGACACTCACCCATCATTACAGGTGAAGTTGATTGTAGCTCCAAACCGAGTATCCGTTAGGACCACGACTCTGCCATTTGGGATCTCTGGAGTTTTGCACAGCCTCCCTAGATAAGGCCACCAGTGTTAGCACAGCTTTACCATTACCTTTGCTCAGCCCCTCAGGCACTCCCAAGGGAAGAAGGAGAGACTCTCCAACAGCAGGGTCATTAACAGTGCTGATGGGAGCCAGGGCAAGCGTCATCCCAGGACAGAGAGGCTCAGCTGTGGGAAGATGGCTCATTTCTCCACTGAGAGCTGGCAAGTAACAAGCACTCACCTTCACAGAACACAGGGGCCTCGGACCAGGAGGAGTTTTCCAAGCAAGTGACAAACGGAGACAGTCCACTGACATGGCTGTAACCAGGGCGACACCGGTACTTGAGGCGGGTCCCCACAGGATAGGACTCATTCACGCTGTCGCTTGGCTCAGCAAAAGTGAAATTTGGAGGAGGTCCGCAAGGCCCTGGTGTTAGAAAAGGAGACGGGGCACAGCAGGTTTCACTTCCAAAGTCAAGAGATACCAGCACCACTTAAACGCTTCTGCAAAGCAGTGCATTTACTTTGGCAAGGAGAGGATATGCTTTCTTAACCACGTCCTTAGAGCTAGTTTGGTATGAACAGCATTGTGGTCAAGCTCGGGGAGGGCTCAGTACAAGCAGACTTCTTACTTCTCAAGCATGAGCAGGGACATTTGTTCACTATGGGTAAGGTAATTAGAGGATGAGGAGCTAAAGTGTGAAACTGGCTGATCCCATCAGACTGCCACCATGCCAGGGACAGGGCTATCTGCACCAGGAGACCTGGGGGGGGAGCTTAAATCAGGCATTGCCCAGTACATGACGTGATCGGAGCATCTCTCCGGTGTGATTCTGTAGACAGGGACGTATTTGTTAACCGTGTCGGCGGGAGACCAATAGAAATGCAAGAGATCTAAAACACTTGGTCTAATAAAAACCATCATCTCTGAACCAAGCATACTAGATATTTGCATTTTTGTAGAGGAGACTCAATGCCAAACCTAGTCCCAGAAGGCTTTCATTCCCCCTGCTGATTTACCCTGTCCTTTGAGACTTCATGCTGAAGCCCAGCGACACCATGCTCAGAGTCATTAAGATCAGCTTACCTCGACAGACTGGGATGTCCCCATTCCATGCAACAGCACTGCCCACAAGCACACACACGAGGGAACTCTTCCCACTTAGTTGGTACCTAAAGGAAGACAGATCATGGTTCGCTCTCTCCTCTTCAGGACCCAGCACAGCTAGGTTCCAGTCCAGGCTGCACTACAAGGCTGGGGCTTCCCTCTCCATCCAACCACCAGTAGATGGTGCCAAAACCCCAACAAAGTCCATCCTGCTCTAAAAAACCTGGCTAAAAGCAGGAGGTGCTGAGAAAAATCAACTAGGTAGGGACAAATTCGAGCTAGCCAGCAGGTGGCTCCCAGCTTGCAAAAAAAATATCCAGAGAACCCTTGCCCTAAGCCACTGAGATAAGTGCTGTAAGTCTCTGGCAGCAGATCAAGTTTGAAATTACCATGCTGCTGACTTCCCCATTTGCAGAAAAGGGCAATAACCAGCTCCTGCTGCAACAGCTGTCAAAAGTCCAGCAAGCCAGGGGTTTGGGGCACTCACAGTGCACTGCCACAAGTGACAAGGGTTTTGCCTTGCTGAGGACAAAGCTTGCAACTGGCTTCACTTTTAGGGCAGGGTGTGAGGGAGGAGCGAGCCACATCTTGCTCCACCCTCGAGCCCCGCTGCTTTCTGCTTTGAGTAGCCTGCACAAAGCATTTCTTTGAGCACCCAGCTCCAGCACCTTGGTTGCTGGTGGCTCAGCTCCAGGGACTCCCTTCCTCTCATGTGAAGCTTTGTGTAGAGGTTATGAGGATCCCCATAGTACACTGGAAGAACCCAGTTCAGAAAGGACAGGTTTTGGCCCAGCAACTGATACCCAGAAATCAGTGGTGAAACCACATCCCCCTCTAATCCCATTCCTGACTTGGATCTTATCAGCTGCCCAGACACAACCAGGGAGCTTAAGCCCCAAACCCTCAGGGGCCTTCATTTCCAGGCTCTGTCACAGCAATGCTTCAACTACCACCACACCGTATGATAAGCAGCTGGCCAACTTGACGATTCTGGTGAAAGTCCTAATCATAAACAGTTGCTAGGGGCACAGTCCAGGGCTACAGACATATAGCACCGGCACCAGCTCTCTCATGTCAAGCCAGGCTTTCCAGGCTCCAAACTTCCTCAGAACTCATCACCTAACATAGCCTTAAAATTTAAGAATCAGCACAGGTGACTTCACACTCACCCAGCATCACAGCTGAAATTCGCCGTTTCACCAAGCCGAAGATCAGTCACGACAACTTTACCATTTAGGATCTCTGGAGTACTGCACTGTTCTCCTAGATACAAAAGAGCACTTGATGAGCAGATTGTAAACTATTTCTCAAGAAGCAGAAGGGCAATTATGGTTAATAAGAAGCTGTACTCATTTTCTGCAGGGATCAGCACTCAGCTTGAGGATGTATAACCTTATCAGCAGGAGTTTTAGAAATATTTTTAGATTGTGGCTGGGACAGGTTTTCAAACAACAGATTAGAAGTGGTAAAAGACGCTATACATTAAGGAACAAGGAATGGAGACTACGCACGCAGAATGGGGTGGGAGGGGGCATTTCCTGAAGAGCTGCAACCCAGGTGTAAGCAACATTGCCCTCTCCCTCCGAGGACATACAATCCTAGCATGCCCATAAAAAAAGAAAGAAAGCAAGAAAAACACCCCCAGAGGCTAGCAAAGATGCAAAGAGAGACAAAAAAGATGCAAAAGACTAAAGAAATTTTCTCCAGCCACTGAATCATTCCTTCACAAGGACTTGCAGAGCTCAGGCTCTTAAGCTTATCACAAAGAGGATTAGGAGGCACTTTCAGGTCAGAAAATATCAGGTGCTATAGGTCTGTAATCCAGAGAAAGAGATAAACAAGAAAGAAAGGCTAGAAGCTGAACCCAAACCAAGTCAGGTTAGCACCTGGGCACAAGGCCTTTAAAACACGCTGGCCACGGAACAAGCTACCAGGGAGCCTGGCAAGTTCTCACCTTTGTGTTATCAGATTAAAGACTGAACACCTTTCTGGGAAAGAGGCTTCAGTAGAACAAGTAATCCATCAGACTCAATGAATGAAATGTAGTGGCCTGTGACATACAAGAGAGCCAGCTAAATGATCTAACACCTTCCAGCCTTTTCTCTGAATCAATGGGATTGCTCAGAGTCAAATTAAAAATGCAAGCTAAAGTGTTTGTGGAACGGCCACAAGCATCTTATCCTCCCTTTTAAAAGTTCTTTGCTTTATCATGTTGTGACAGCGTATTGTACTCATCGGGGCAGTGAAAATTCCTCCTCTCCAGCTTCATATGATTTGCCCCCACACTCCTGCAAACAAGATAGCAAATATGCTCCAGTAGTAGAAATTACTCTAGAAAAATAAAGTTTCACGCAGAGAACGAACGGCACTAAAAACTCCTCACCTATGCATGGAGCTCTGCTCCGAGACAGAATTAGCACAAGGTGCGATAACTGAACCGAAAGATTTCCATCGCTACAGATACAGCACATAAAAGCTACCACCCTGTTTATCCAGAGCCTAATAATTCAGCAAAGCACGTACGTGTACGCACAAAGTACTAGCTGTTTGCTTAAGACAGATCAAAGTACACGTGACAGAGGCTAGGCACAAAGCTCCTATCACAAAGGCCCACAATTAATATTAGAACAATATTGAACCTGTATATTAATACAACTTCCAAATCCGTGCACCCCGATTAGTCCCAAGAATACTGCATTAAATTAGGTTTTGTTCCATGGAAGGGAACAGCTCCATCTTGCCAAAAGCCATTTTGCAAAACAACCAACAAAACAAACAAAAAAAAAACAAAATAAAAAACCGCACACACGGTTCATATTCATGTATCCAGTAAAATTGATTATGAGTTGCTATTTGTCGGATTCTTTAAAATACACACTGATGTTCAACGTTGGGTTTAACTTTTCTGAGCAGGGAAATAAATATGGCAGAACTCTGTGTCTTTACCAGTCCTATTGCTACTCTTCACAATAAATTCACTGTGGCAAAATACATTACTTTACTGAAGGTTTTTTTTAAAAGATGCTAGAGGAAATACCAGGAACTCAACCAACTGAGCGACAGGAAGGCCAGAGATCTAAAGTTACAAGGGTTTGGGTTGTAGCCGTGTTGGTCTAAGGACATAGCCAGACAAGGTTCCTTGGGTGAATCGGATATCTTTTATTAGACCAACGCAAATGGTTGGAGAATCGTTATTAAGCAAGCTTTTGGGTTTAAAAACCCTTAGTCAGGCTAAGGAAGTGTCAGCAGTCCGTGTGTGCTCTTCCTGGATGGGATGAAAAGTAAAGAAGCCAGGGGCTGGGCTGGGGAGTCAGTTGTCAGGCAGATTATAACGCATCAAAAATCCAATGTCTATGTTTAGTCCAAGATCTCCTGTATCCAGGAGGTTGATGAAATGGAGCTCACAGGCTCATCTCTGGGAAGCGTTGTGTAAGTTTCCCTTGAGGATCAGGACTGAGAGATTGGAGAGAGAGTGGCCCTCCCGTGAGAAATGTGTAGAAGGTATGTAGGAGAGACCAGACAACAACTGCGCACCAGAATGAACGCGCACCAGAAATCCATCAAAGACAGAAACACCCAATTACCGGTGGGGGCACATTTCTCACAGGAGGGCCACTCTCTCCCCAATCTCTCAGTCCTGATCCTCAAGGGAAACTTGCACAACGCTTCCCAGAGACGAGCCTATGAGCTCCATTACATCAACCTGCTGGATACTAGAGATCACGGACTAAATATAGACATTGGATTTATGATACATTATAATTTGCCTGACATCTGACTCCACAGCCCAGCCCAGCCCCCAGCTTGTTTATTTTTCAACCCATCCAGGAAGAGCACACACCGACTGCTGACACTTCCTTAGCCTGACGAAGGGTTTTTGAACTCGAAAGCTTGCTTAATAACTATTCTCCAGCCATTTGAGTTTGTCTAATAAGAGATATCACATTCACCCAAGGAACCTTGCCTGCCAGAGATCTAAAGCACACTTATCTTCACAAATTAACAGATGGGACATTATCAGACCCTCACTGGAGGAATCGAGCTTAAACTCAGAATCGCTTTAGTTTTACACCTCCATTTAAAAGCTGATAAAAGCACCCATTTCCACTATCAGGCATTCAGGACCTATCAGTAAAGGAGGAGTATCACGTCAAGAGTGGATTCTCCTCTAAAAGAAATTAGGCCATTCTGGAGTTTCTCTCTAGAGACCATGATACTTGATGTACCAAGACCGATGGTTGTTAGAAGACCTAAAAACTAGCCAGAACTGGGATGTGTGCATTGCTCTTAGAATCATAGAGCAGAAAAAAAGTCACAAAAAGTAGGGCTAGAAGGGACCTTGGGAGGCCACATTTAGTCCAACCCTCTGCTCAGAGCAGGACCATCCCCAACCAGATCATCTTAACAGCATTCAGTTCAGACGTACAAAGTCACTGGAAGCGAGGGCTGAACAGTAATCTAGTTACTCCGTTCAGAAGACACAAGTCCCAGTATTGCAAAGTCAGTATGGAGATCCTTTGAGAAAGCAGAGGAACAACGAGACTCACCCACGCAAAACTCAGGATCTGCTGCCCATGTTGAATTTTCCAGACAAGTGACGAGAGGAGACTTTCCAACAGCCACAACGTAACCTGGGAGACACCTGTAAGTTAAGTTGGTCCCAACGGGATAGGACGCATTGGTAGTCCC